>NC_083432.1:21312760-21621918 GCF_020745735.1 Hemiscyllium ocellatum
GTCCTATTGCCAGAATTTTGTCAGGGCCCAAAACCTTTGGGGTATACAGTGCCTCCAATGTTTTTTTGATATCATGTGAAGTGAATCGAAATAGCTGTAGATTGGTATCTACCAAGCTGGGGACCACTGTAGGAGGCAGAAATAGATCATCCACTCAGCACATCTGGCTGAAAGCTTCATCTTTATCTTTTGCACTGATGTGCTGGGCTCTTCCATTGTTAAGGATGGGGATATTTGTGGAGCTAGGTAAAAACCTGTGGAGCTAGGTAAAAGCCCTTCCTGATGAAGGGCTTTTGCCCGAAATGTCGATTTTCCTGCTCCTCAGATGCTGCCTGAACTGCTGTGCTTTTCCAGCACCACTCTAATCCGATATTTGTGGAGCTGGCTCCTCCATGGAGTTGTTTAATCATCCATCACTATTCATGACTGATGTGGCAGGACTGCAGAGCTTGGATCTGATCCACTGGCTGTGGAATCACTTAGCTCCGTCTATCACTCGTGGCTTATGCTGTTTGGCATGAAAGTAGTCCTCTTTGGTAGCTTCACCATGTTGACTTCCCATGTTTAGGTATACCTGATGCAGGTCCTGGTATGCACTCCTGCACTCTCCATTGAACTAGGGTTGATCCGTGGCTTGATAGTAATAGTATGCTGGGCTATGAGGTTAGATTGTGGAGTACAATTCTGCTGTTGCTGATGGCCTTCAGTTCCTCATGGATGCCCAGTTTTAGGTTGCTAGATCTGGCTTGATGGGGCAGACCATAAAAAAAAACAGGAATACATGAGAACAAAATACTGCCTGTGTTCACAGAATTAACTGGTTTATTACATTCTTACTGTAAACAGAGACACCTTACACTGAGCAAACATGAACTAAATGTTTTACTCCTTTAAACACATTCCTTTATGCAAGCGAGATTTACCATCAGCTTTCCAAATTTCAAAATGGCCTTCACATAAAATGCGGATATTTGTTTCCAACTTCTGATTTGTTCTGCATTGTACAGTTTTGAAGATAATTAAACTGATAAAGATTTGAGATTTTTGTTCACATCACTACTCATTTCTGCAAGTTGTATCATATTCCTGTCATACAATTTATGCATTTCTAGGTACCAAAACGCAACAAATGTATACTCCCCTAGACTCAGCTTTGAACCATGTCACTCTAAAATGAACAAGTATTGCAAAGTTATGAATTGTACATAAACCAATAGATTACTCGATGTTCCCACCGAAAGGCCTAATTTCTCATTAAGTGAAATAGGCTATCACACAAAAATCAAAATCAATTTAATAAAAATCAAAAGATCTGCGGGTGCTGTAAATCAGAAACAAACAAACAGAAATTACTGGAAAAGCAAGGGGCATTCTGAGGAAGGGTCACTGGACTGGAAACATTAACTCTGATTTCTCTCCACAGATGCTGCCAGCCCTGCTGAGCTTTACCAGCAATTTCTGTTTTTATTTCAGCCAATAGGACGGCTGGTCCAACACTTAAAGTGCTGAAGTTGAATTCTGATTGTGAATTGATTCTCAGATCAAATAAGCTTCTCAAATACAACGCAACTACATTTGCAATTATATAAAGGCAAAAAGGTATTTCTCAGGAGGGGAGTACAACTGTGTGAGGTAGACTTTGCCAACCAACTGAGAATATCTGGAAATTTGAATCAAAGTGGGAATTCAATGCACATTGATAGTTCAAGTAAAGTTTATTAAAATAAGGTATCTCAGCTGGCATCATATTTGAGTTTACCAAAGTAAGTTTAAAAAAGGGTGCTGAGTGAGACATTGTGAAGGATGGAGGAGATGCTATTTTCCATTACATTTTTTCAGCCTTCAGCATTTGACTTCCAATTTTCTGCAGTAATTACCTTTATTAGAAACTAAGTTTCATGAGCAAGTATTGTAAAGCTTACTGGCAGTGCTAAAACATTTTGCGAGGTGTATGCTGTATTCATTATAATCAATCAATTAATTAGCAATGACCAACAGACTGGACTTGGCAGGGCAAGTAACGTAAGTGCAGAACATAGGAGATTCTGGTATGGATGGCTGTGAAACAGTGATAGTGTCCCAACCTTTGGGCCAAAAGACTCTGTTCAAGTACCACCTGCACCACACAATAACATCTCAACAGCTTGATTAGAAAACACAGAGAAGAGATTCTGTTTGTTGATAAAACCCATGGCAAACATGTGAAAGTACTTAAGGTCAGATTTATTGAGCTGGAGGCCAGCAGCAGACACTACAGTTAATTAGGAAGGGAGAAATTTACTTAACCCTTCATTTCAGGAGACTATTCTTGGGTATGAGTGTGTCTTCTGATTTGGACAGTGGTCAGGAACAGGAAGATCGGACTACAGATGAGGCAGGCAAGGGGAACCGGAAGGCAGGAACCTGAGCCTTTGCAATATTCCAACTGGGCTGACATTCTCAGCTCAGCTTTAACTTCACACCTTTAAATGCATTGCTTGAGCTGAGAGTTCACTTTTTTTTTATATAAAACCTTGTTATCTCAGAAATGTGACTTGAAAAGGAATTCTGGGATTTACATATTAATGAATTGAAACCTGCAACCCACCCTAAAAAATGAAAGACTTAACAACAATCTATGTTTGTTCAATATATCATATCAGTTGCATAACACCATGATCTTGTGTTATCAATTCTGTGTCTTATGATCCTGCCCCACTGGCTATCTGACAAAGGAGCAGCGCTCCGAAAGCTAGTACTTCAAAATAAATCTGTTGGTCTATAATCTGGTGTTGAGAGTGTTTTAACTTTGTCCACCCCAATCCAACACTGGCACCTCCTCATCATCTGAATGATTATGAGAGTTCCACAGTGGATTAGCTCATTGGCAACGGCAGCATGATATAGGGAGCCTTTAAAGATTGAGGAGTGAGGAGGAATGTAGTAGTAGCAGAAAACAGTACAATGAAGGGAAATTGACACTGATTGTGCAGTTTATTTGCAGTGAAGAGTGCAAGTCCAGACAGCTGAGTGTCTGTCGGGTGCCAGGGCTTGGGATACCTGCTCTGGGCTTGAGAAGTAACCCTGCAGTAGGAACAGTATATAAACAAATACACATGTTTATCAGATGATTGTCACGCTGTGTGCAGATTTCAGTCAGCCACTTCATGTTTTTGCTCTTGAAAATCAATATTAGCTTTAAAAATGCATATTTCAAAATTAACCAAGACTTAAATATTTAAGTTAGACTAACAAAAATAATCATAGCTAGAAATGTATTTTCTAATTTCAACTAGACAACCAATTGGGTTGTATGGATCATGTTGCCAATTATGAATTTATGACACTTTAGTGCAGCACATTAGGATAGGAGTTTGTGGGCGGCACGGTAGCACAGTGGTTAGCACTGCTGCCTCACAGTGCCAGAGACCCGGGTTCAATTCCCGCCTCAGGCGACTGACTGTGTGGAGTTTGTACGTTCTCCCCGTGTCTGCGTGGGTTTCCTCTGGGTGCTCCGGTTTCCTCCCACAGTCCAAAGATGTGCCGGGTCAGGTGAATTGGCCATGCTAAATTGTCCGTAGTGTTAGGTAGGGGGTAAATGTAGGGGTATGGGTAGGTTGCGCTTCGACGGGTCGGTGTGGACTTGTTGGGCCGAAGGGCCTGTTTCCACACTAAGTAACCTAATCTAAAGGAATATGATGTAGTGATAAATTTTAGGGCTCATGTGAAATTACCATGCTATTGGATCTCTAAGTGCTAGTGGTTGTCTTGCTGAGACAGGAGGAAACATGCACATCACTGGTGAATTTGGAACGATGGCAACTGACTTAAGGCTTTCAAGCAAGACTTTTTTTTTAAAAAAAGTTTGTCCAATCCATTGTTGGGAGCGAAACCAAAAAAGTGACTTGTAACAAATGGAAGCAGTTCTTTTATTTCACTGCATATTTGTTTAGGATGAATTTTTAATAACAAAGATCAATAACAAAAGCCTAGCCCAAGCCAATGCAACCTGAGTACTCCTCCAATACAGTTTGTTTCCATTCTGCATCACCACTTAATTCCCTTCACGATTTTCCCTTTCCAGTGGTACAGTGAGATACTCTTGAGATAGACTCTCACCCCACTTAGCATGGTCAAGGTGTAGTAATTAAATGAAAAGTCAAATCCAGTTTAGAAAACTTTTATGGACTAATCTCAGTACATTAAAATTGAAAATACATTTTCGTATGAGAGAGAACATGGTAGGTGTGTGTGTGTGTGTGTGTGTGTGTGTGTACACACCTTTCCTCAGCAGATTAATCAAGGAACCAAATGACTAGTATCAGTCACAAAAAAGTGTAAAGACACATTATAAATGACTAGTAAGCATCCATTCTATTTCCTCAGAAAAGAGTTATATCTTTATCTGATCTTTATGCTAACACTTAACAAATTCAAGCTATCGTAAACGTTTATTTAAAAGTGGATTCTAAGATTGTTGTGGTAGTTTTCCCTTAATAGAAATTAGAGTTACAACAGTAACACATGGTATATGGCATGAATAGTCAAGTATGATCTATTCTTTGAAATCGTATAAAGTCTTTTCAGTGATGAATTGGAGATGGATTAGGATTAACCCTTTCTCTAGAAACCCAATTCTCTGATCTGAATTCCAAACTGAGAATTAAATGTTACAGCCTCAGTTACACTCACCATTTTCTAAATATTCTCTATATGTAAAGCTGCTCCTTTTTAAAACTTCTGCTGCTAACACAAGATTATGTGCCAATTAAATTAAAACTCGTAATTTTCTCATCAATACTGGTGTAATCCATTACCCTTGTAGTTTATCAACTGGACTCTAAAAAAATTGGTTTTGGTGCACAACATGTGTATCATTAAAACTGCCAGTAAGTTCAACAGAATTATCTTGTGATTTGGATCAGTTTGACACAGTTAACTCGAATGATATATTCTTTGAATGCTGGTGTCTATTTCCCAGTTAAAAAAAAAATCAGGGAGAAATTCAAACTAAATATTCTTCTAATCATGGCTTCAAATAAATCCTTCAAAATGAAATCCAATAGAACAAAAACATTATCAGAAGTTATATTGGGTTTATTCTCAGATCATGCATTAATTTTTAAATATACAGATATGTTTACGCATTACAATAACATTTTCAAGCTATTTTAGTAATAGGCTTTAAAAGAATGTCTAATTAAAATTTCGTGATTTAAAAATGCACAGAAGATACAATTAAGTTACCAGAAACATTTTACACAATTTGCAGTAATTCTGAAAAACTATTTTAATTATACTGTGATTTCACTGTATAACAAATGCTTTATACAAATGCAAAAACAAAAACAAATTGCTGGAAAAGCTCAGCAGGTCCAGCAGCATCTCTAGAGAGCAATCAGAGTTAATGTTTTGGGTTGAGTGGAAGCTGAGGAAGGGTCACTCGAACAGAAACATTAACTGATTTCTTTTACAGATGCTGCCAGACCTGCTGAGCATTTCCAGCAATTTCTGTTCTTGTTTTTGATTTACAAAAGCCACAGTTCTTTCAGCTTATATGCTTTATGCAAATTGCTATATATTTCATGAGGATCCAGTATAAGAAAAAATTTTCATCTGTAGCAGCAAGTCAACAAGCAACTATTATGAAAGCAAATTAAAATATTTCAAATGTATATCTTTAAGACTTGAAATAGAAATATGCATCAATGCATGGCTTCAGACAATTTTCAATGGAAGGCGAATAGAAGTTCATGCATCTTTGGAAGCTGTTATTATATCACACGTAGCATATTAGTCATTTTAAAACTCACAATTCAAGTAGCTTTAAGGACAAATAAGCACAGTAAGAAAATAAGCTTCTTAAAACTCCAGTATCAATATAGTTTCAATTTTTACTGTATTTAAACCAAAACAAACCTCAACTCCAGACAAGTGTGTGGTACTTTTGCTAAGGCTTGGCAGTATTAGTTTGACTGCAAGTCGCTAGAAACTTAGAGACTAAAAACCATCAAATCACTGAAAGGACCACTCCAAAAAAAAAGGGGTGGGGTTACACAGTACCATGCTTCCTCAGTAGAATTCAGACAGGTAGAAGTTTAATAAATATTGTACTAAAAAAAAAGTTATGACACTATGAACAGTCATTCCTTTAGTCCTGGTTCTGCTCTGGACTAAATATATCACCACAAGGAATTGAGGATGATGAGCTGCAGATATTTTCTCCCATGGTCTTTGACAACATGAAATAGAATGCAAGATACCAACTGTGCTAGCTAGCCCTAATTTCTTGGCAGATAGTTGCATAATATTCACGGTACTGAAGGAAAAGTTTCTCCCTTTGAGTCCATGTCATTTGTACAAGTTTGTCATTTATTCATTGCACTCGGATTATTATTTTCCCCCCTAGAGGCAATAGGACAGTTAATTTTTGTATTTCCTTATTACTTTGCTGAACCCAATTTATTGAATTACCATTTCACATAATTATGAGAAAAGTTGGAAAAAAATTATAATATCTCATCACTAAGATGCTCAAGAAAACAACAAAATTATGGCTGGCAAAAAGAATTGCTGCGCTCAAACAATCACAGTCTGAAGAGTAACAACATCATAAAGAACACTGATCTCATTAAAATGCTGCTGATAATTTGAACACATTTAATAATACCTGTCTATGAGCCACAGACCCAAATTTCTCAATCATGAATTGAGCATGGCCAATTATATCCATCTCTATACAGCTGGCAAGTTTGCAGCATATGCTCAGTACCAATACATCTTGATGAAAATTGGGCTGGATGAAATGGTTATGCATTTAAAATATTAGAGAAGATTAGACAAGCTATCCTCATAAAAGACAACATTACACAAGCCAGTTATTTGAAATAAACATACAGGATCTCCCTACTTGGGAGGGTTTAAACTAACTTTGGGAGGGTTTAAACTAACTCCGCGGGGGCATGGGAACCAGGACTGTAGCTTTAGGGTACAGGACCTTGAGTGTAGGGAGGTTAGGAATAATGCAGCGATCTCTAAGGAGGGTGCCTGTAACCAGAAGGGTGGATTGAAGTGTGTATACTTCAATGCCAGAAGTATAAGGAATAAGGTAGGTGAACTTGAAGCGTGGGTTGGTACCTGGGACTTCGATGTTGTGGCCATTACAGAGACGTGGGTAGAACAGGGACAAGAATGGCTGTTGCACGTTCCAGGGTTCAAATGTTTTAGTAGGATCAGACATGGGGGTAAAAAAGGGGGAGGCGTGGCATTACTTGTCAAAGACAGTATCACAGCAGTGGAATGGACGATGGAAGAGGACTTGCCATCTGAGGTAGTTTGGGCTGAGGTTAGAAATAGGAAAGGTGAGGTCACCCTGTTAGGTGTTTTCTACAGGCCTCCTAATAGTCCTAGAGAAGTAGAGGATAATATTGCGAGGATGATTCAGGAAAAGAGTGAAGGTAGCAGGGTGGTTGTTATGGGGGACTTTAACTTCCCAGATATTGACTGGGAGAGCTATAGCTCGAGTTCATTAGATGGGTCGGTGTTTGTACAATGTGTGCAGGAGGGTTTCCTGACACAATATGTCGACAGGCCAACAAGAGGGGAGGCTATATTGGATTTGGTTCTAGGTAATGAACCAGGCCAGGTGTTAGACTTGGAGGTAGGTGAGCACTTCGGGGACAGTGACCACAACTCGGTGACTTTTACTTTAGTGATGGAGAGGGATAATCGTGCGCCGCAGGGCAAGAGCTATAGCTGGGGGCAGGGAAATTATGATGCAGTGAGGCATGACTTAGGATGTGTGGATTGGAAAAACAGGCTTCAAGAGAAGAACACTAATGAGATGTGGGGATTGTTCAAGGAGCAGCTACTGCGTGTCCTCGATAGGTATGTACCAGTCAGGCATGGTGTAAAGGGCCTTGTGAGGCAGCCGTGGTTTAGTAAGGAATTGGAGTCCCTTGTGAAAGGGAAGAAGGCGGCATATGTAAAGATGAGGCGTGAAGGTTCAGTAGGGGCGATTGAGAGTTATAAGGTAGCCAGGAAGGAGCTAAAGAGGGAGCTAAGAGAAGCGAGAAGGGGACATGAAAAGTCTTTAGCTGGTAGGATTAGGGAAAACCCAAAGGCTTTCTATAGGTATGTCAAGAATAAAAGGATGACTAGGGTAGGTATCGGTCCAGTCAAGGATAGTAGTGGGAAGTTGTGTGTGGAGGCGGAGGAGATTGGAGAGACATTAAATCAGTACTTTTCATCAGTATTCACTCAGGAACAGGACACTGTTGCTGATGTGAATATGGAATCACAAATAATTAGAATGGATGCCCTGGAAATATGCAGGGAAGAGGTTTTGGGAATATTGGAAAGGATGAATATAGATAAGTCTCCTGGGCCTGATGGCATTTACCCCAGGATCCTATGGGAAGCTAGGGAGGAGATAGCAGAGCCATTGGCCTGGATTTTTATGTCGTCATTGTCAACGGGAATAGTACCAGAGGACTGGAGGATAGCGAATGTGGTCCCATTGTTCAAGAAAGGGAGTAGGGATAGCCCTAGTAACTATAGGCCAGTGAGTCTGACTTCAGTGGTGGGCAAAGTCTTAGAGAGAATGGTAAGGGATAAGATTTATGAACATCTGGGTAGGAATAACGTGATCAGGGATAGCCAGCATGGTTTTGTGAAGGGCAGGTCGTGCCTCACAAACCTTATTGAGTTCTTTGAGAAGGTGACTAAGGAAGTGGATGAGGGTAAAGCAGTAGATGTTGTGTATATGGATTTTAGTAAGGCGTTCGATAAGGTTCCCCATGGTAGGCTAATGCTAAAACTTCGGAGGTATGGCATTGAGGATACATTAGAGGTTTGGATTAGGAATTGGCTGGCTGGAAGGAGACAGAGGGTAGTAGTTGATGGACTAGGTTCATCTTGGAGCGCAGTTACTAGCGGTGTACCACAAGGATCTGTTTTGGGACCATTGCTTTTTGTTATCTTTATAAATGATCTAGAGGAAGGACTTGAAAGCTGGGTAAGCAAGTTTGCGGATGACACAAAAGTCGGTGGAGTTGTGGATAGTGAGGAAGGAAGTGGTAGGTTACAGCGGGATATAGATAAGTTGCAGAGCTGGGCGGAAATGTGGCAAATGGAATTCAATGTAGCTAAGTGCGAAGTCGTTCACTTTGGTAGGAATAACAAGATGATGGATTACTGGGCTAATGGTAGGCTACTTGGTAGTGTGGATGAGCAGAGGGATCTTGGTGTCCATGTACACAGATCTCTGAAAGTTGCCACCCAGGTAAATAGTGCTGTGAGGAAGGCATATGGTGTACTGGGCTTTATTGGCAGAGGAATTGAGTTCCGGAGTCCTGAGGTCATGTTGCAGTTGCATAAGACTCTGGTGAGGCCTCATCTGGAGTATTGTGTGCAGTTTTGGTCGCCATACTATAGGAAGGATGTGGAAGCTTTAGAACGAGTGCAGAGGAGGTTTACCAGGATGTTGCCTGGAATGGTAGGAAAATCTTATGAGGAAAGGCTGAGGCACTTGGGGCTGTTCTCATTGGAGAAGAGAAGGTTTAGGGGAGATCTGATAGAAGTGTATAAGATGATTAGGGGTTTAGATAGGGTAGATACTAAGAACCTTTTACCGCTAATGGAGTCAGGTGTTACTAGGGGACATAGCTTTAAATTAAGGGGTGGTAGGTATAGGACAGATGTTAGGGGTAGATTCTTCACACAGCGGGTTGTGAGTTCATGGAATGCCCTGCCCGTATCAGTGGTGAACTCTCCTTCTTTATGGTCATTTAAGCGGGCATTGGATAGGCATTTGGAAGTTATTGGGCTAGTATAGGTTAGGTAGGATTCGGTCGGCGCAACATCGAGGGCCGAAGGGCCTGTACTGCGCTGTATCCTTCTATGTACTTACTGGTCCAATGACATCATTTCCTCTTAAAATAAGAAGTGGTTAGGAGTTTGATACAAATTCACACTGTCCATCGGACTTCAATAATTTATTAATTCACAATAGCAACACTTGATTAAGTTAGCAGTTTTTCTCAATTACCACGATTTGGATGCAAATACAATTTTGTTATGCTAGGACTATTTTCTCCTGTTTTGCAGAAATTTCTATCTTCCAATTTTCCTTTAATAATACAGCAGCACAGTTTTGTGTTATCTCTGCATCACATGATAGGAAGAGGGTAGCCTTCCACTGTAAACCAGCAAATTACCTCGGTCAGGTATTAGAAAGAGTAGATTATCTTTGATTAATGAGGTATAACATTTTGTTTGCGATAGACAAGGGTTCTATTTGCAAGATGGCCTTTCATAAAAAGCCTGGTTAACTGCTTCGCTTTAATACATTGTATATACACATGAATTGAAGTTGAGACTAAAGATATTAACATAATTTGAGGGAATCTCTTGTAGAATTGCTAAAATAATTAAATTTGAAATGGATAAGAGGTCAAAATACTCATTTTGATATGGAAGTAAAAATCACATGAACAGTAAAATACCAGAAGAAGTATTTATTACAGCTGTTAAAGAACATTTTTCCCTGTAACACAGTTATAACATTCTTGTTTAGAATCTGATTACACATTCAATTAGTTAACTTACAAAATAACTGTTTAAAGACCTTTTCTACAAGGGCTGTTCATGGTTAGTACAGGAACTGTAGTACAAAACAAGAGCAATTCTTGTATAATACATATTATATGCCTAGATTTGGACTATTTTCCTCTGAAAAAAGGATCTGTCTCAATTATATACACAAGTAGCAAATGCTTAACAAGGAGGTTCAAACAACTGCGCACCACTAGTCTTGACATCTAGTGGGAAAAGTGGAATGCAAACTCTGCTAAGTTACCAGTTATTTAGGTAGGGAAGTAGGATAGAGACACATTTATGATCTATAATTCAGCAATTCACTACCCTATCAAAATGTTGGAATGGAATCAAATTTGTTTTAAAGTCACACAATTCAATACTTCGAACATGGCTCAAACTTGACAAAGATTTTTGGATTCCTTCATGTGCAATGTTGCAGTACATCAATTTTTATCAAAAAATTTATTGTTTGAAATAACAATTTTACCAATTTTTTTCAGCAAACCTAAGTACCTCAACATTTTCTTTAGTATTTTGGGAATGGAAACATAGAAGACAAAATTTAGATATTATGAAATATCATTTTTATTCTTGCTTCAGGATTCTACACTGCTGCTTCTTGCCCTTTTAAAAAAAACTTGTTAATTTTTGGGAAGGATTTTAGCTTAAAACTAAGATTTTACCAGCAACATTACGCAAACTGATTTTCTGACTGTATTTCATTACACCTATGGTTCCTCTGCTTACATTGCTGCTTTTGACAGAAATCTATTTTTGCCTGGACCGCTGTTGGTCTCAGGATCATACTGACCTTCATGATTGTAATCTCTGCAGAAAGCAGTGACATGGGCCAACTGAATCCTTGCCTCGATTTGTGTCCTTAGCTTTTTGCGAATCTAGTGTGACATTTATAATATGCTGACCTAGCCCTAACCTAGCTGAAAATGTGTTGCTGGAAAAGCGCAGCAGGTCAGGCAGCATCCAAGGAGAAGGAGAATCGACGTTTCGGGCATGAGCCCTTCTTCAGGAAGGAGGAAAGTGTGTCCAGCAGGTTAAGATAAAAAGGTAGGGAGGAGGCACTTGGGGGAGGGGCGTTGGAAATGCGATAGGTGGAAGGAGGTCAAGGTGAGGGTGATAGGCCGGAGAGGGGGTGGGGGCAGAGAGGTCAGGAAGAAGATTGCAGGTTAGGGGCTCAAGGGCAGAGGAGCGGGAAGTGGAGGAGATGCAGTGGAGTGTATCGTTGATCACGTCTGGGGGGAAATTGCGGTCTTTGAAGAAGGAGGCCATTTGGGTTTTACGGTATTGGAACTGGTCCTCCTGAGAGCAGATGCGGCGGAGACAAAGGAATTGGGAGTATGGGATGGCATTTTTACAGGGGGCAGGGTGGGAGTCAGTCGGTTTGTAGTAAATGTCCGTGTTGATTCGGTGGCCCGAGATAGAAATGGAAAGGTGTAGGAAGGGGAGGGAGGAGTCTGAGACGGTCCAGGTAAATTTGAGGTCGGGGTGGAAGGTGTTGGTAAAGTGGATGAACTGTTCAACCTCCTCGTGGGAGCACATTGATGACTGTATCAGCGCTGCCTTGTGCTCCCACGAGGAAGTTGAACAGTTCATCCACTTTACCAACACTTTCCACCCCGACCTCAAATTTACCTGGACCGTCTCAGACTCCTCCCTCCCCTTCCTACACCTTTCCATTTCTATCTCGGGCCACCGAATCAACACGGACATTTACTACAAACCGACCGACTCCCACAGCTACCTAGACTACACCTCCTCCCACCCTGTCCCCTGTAATAACGCCATCCCATACTCCCAATTCCTTCGTCTCCGCCGCATCTGCTCCCAGGAGGACCAGTTCCAATACCGTACAACCCAAATGGCCTCCTTCTTCAAAGACCGCAATTTCACCCCAGACGTGATCGACGATGCCCTCCACCGCATCTCCTCCACTTCCCGCTCCTCTGCCCTTGAGCCCTGCCTCTTCAATCGCCACCAGGACAGAACCCCACTGGTCCTCACCTACCACCCCACCAACCTCCACATACATCATATCATCCGTCATCATTTCTGCCACCTCCAAATAGACCCCACTACTAGAGATTTATTTTCCTCCCCTCCCCTATCAGCGTTCTGAAAAGACCACTCCCTCCGTGACTCCCTTGTCAGGTCCACACCCCCCACCAACCCAACCTCCACTCCTGACACCTTCCCCTGCAACCACAAGAAATGCAAAACTTGCGCCCACACCTTCCCCTTTACTTCCATCCAAGGCCCCTAGGGAACCTTCCATATCCGCCACAAATTCAACTGCACCTTCACACACATCATTTACTGCATCCGCTGCACCCGATGTGGCCTCCTCTATATTGGGCAGACAGGCTGCCTACTTGCGGAATGTTTCAGAGAACACCTCTGGGACACCCGGACCGACCAACCAACCCAACCACCCTGTGGCTCAACACTTCAACTCCCCCTCCCACTCCACCAAGGATATGCAGGTCCTTGGACTCCTCCATCGCCAGACCATAGCAACACGATGGCTGGAGAAAGAGCGCCTCATCTTCCGCCTAGGAACCCTCCAACCACAAGGGATGAACCTAGATTTCTCCAGTTTCCTAATTTCCCCTCCCCCTACCTTGTCTCAGTCAAATCCCTCGAACTCAGCACCGCCTTCCTAATCTGCAATCCTCTCCACCCCGACTCCATCACCCTCACCTTGACCTCCTTCCACCTATCGCATTTCCAACGCCTGTCTCCCAAGTCCCTCCTCCCTACCTTTGATCTTAGCCTGCTGGACACACTTTCCTCATTCCTGAAGGGCTCATGCCCGAAACGAGATTCTCCTTCTCCTTGGATGCTGCCTGACCTGCTGCGCTTTTCCAGCAACACATTTTCAGCTCTGATCTCCAGCATCTGCAGTCCTCACTTTCTCCTAACCCTAACCTACTCCAGCTGGTCATTCCTTGCTTTAGATCATGCTCCCAATTACCTTTCTTTTCTTCTCCTCTACTTGCTTCCAATTACTGGCAAATTCACTTGTGTTTCAGAACTCCTGGACCCTTCACTTAAGTTGCTTCAGATATGTGACTTTATCCATCACTGTCTTCCTGGGCTTTACTGCTCTCATTCCTTGGATTTTGCTCCAGCTGTTTCTCCCTCTTCTACTCTAGTATTGGGTCAGTTGTATATATTATGAAACCACCAAAGATCACACTCTAATTACCTTATTTTATATTAAACTATCTTTGGTAGCCTGACTTCTCATACAATTATCTTTTACAACTGCCACTAAAATTTGAAATTTGAAACTGGACTCAAATGCTCCAAGCTGGTGTTGACAAGTAAACTTCATTATAATCACTAACTCTGACTTGAGCTTTGAACTTATGAACATTCTCTCCTCCATATCCTACATTTACAATAAGGTAATATTTGAATCATCTATAACTAAAGGTGAGGTGCCTGATGACTGGAGGGAGGCTAATGTACTTTTAAGGAGGATTGCAAGGAGAAATTGGGGAACCATAGACTTCAGCTGTGGGCAAATTGTAGGTGGTGATTCTAAAATATAGCATTTATAGAGAGAGTTAGAGGGAGAAAAATTGATTAGGGATAGTCAGCATAGATTTTTTTGGAAGGAAAATAGTGTCATAAACTTGATTCAGTTTTCAATACTAGAGGGCATATTTTTAAAAGGTGAGAGGAGAGGGATTTTAAAAAAAGACAAGGGGCAATTTTATTTTATACAGAGGATGGCTCATGTGTGGAATGAATTTCTCACCACCTGAGGAAGTGGTGGATGTGCTAGAGATTCTAAATTTTATAAGTACATTAATAAGAAAAGGTTTGAAGGGATATGGGCCAGAACCAGGCAGGTGGGACTAGTTTAGTTTGGGATTATGTTCAGCACGGACTGGTTGGACATGGTTTCCATGTTGTACAATGCTATGATATGGGCAAGAGAAAAATGGAGTGCGCCGTGGAATTTAAATACTATATATCCATTGATGTCTACATTGTCACTTCAGCCCAATAAATCAACCTTTCTCCCCCCCCACCCCACCTTCATGTAACTCAGTCACATTAGATTTTATTTTTCCTCAGAAGGACTTCATCCTGCAATCCCTACCTCAACTCTTCAATTTCCTCTGCTATCATATCCATCTGTCACTTTACTGAGCTCGAATCCCAGTTACTCAAATGTACCTCTCAACATTCTCCAAAAGCCCCCATACAAGTTTGTTTCCTTATAACCATTAACTTCAACAATTCCATCTCCCTCTCTAAACTCTCAGCTGCTGTGGGTAATCTCACCAAACTGCTTAACATTCTGCTCATTCATCCACTGTTGTTCCCCAGCAGCTTATCTCAGATCACACTGCTGCCATCACCACATCATCTTCCACCATGTCCACTCACACATTGAAATCAATGTAATCCATGACTTTAGGACAGTAAAAAGTTTTATTCATGGATGGCAACATCTTGCCTTTTAATCAACCCTCCCTGAAATGGAAGCGGGTCACAACCTCCTGATGAAGGAGCAGCGCTCTGAAAGCTAGTGCTTCCAATTAAAACTTGCTGGACAATAACTTGCTGGTGTTGTGATTTTTAAACTTTGTACACCCCAGTCCAACACTGGTATCTCCAAATCATCCCTGAACTGGCACGCCTTTCCCTACCTCAATCCATTTGCTGTTGAAACCCTCATCTATACTAAATATCATTTCCAGACTTTACTCTCCTGAATGACCTCAGTTTGCAATCTCTAGAAACTTCAGCTTCAAGATTTTGCTACTCATAGGCTAAAGTACAAACCCAACTCACCAATCCCTGCATCTACTAATATGTTGGCTGCTAGTCCACAGTGCCTCCAATTTACAATTTTAATAATTGTATTAAAATCCCTCTATAGCCTCTCCTTTTCCTTTTGCTAATCCCCTCCAGTCCTACAATGCTATCGTACATTCTCCAATCCTTTAATCACCAGTAGCCATGCCTTCAGCCAACTAAACTTCTAAGAGCTAAGCTGTGGAATTTCATCCTTAAACCTTTTCCTCATTAAAACCTATTTGACCTAAGTCACCCCTAATCATAGCTCCTTCTTTGATTCTGTATCAATTTTTTCTGATTACATATCTGTGAACTATCTTAAGATGTTCATCTTTGTTAAAAGACACAGCCAATTTAGTTAGGTATAGTGTATGCTTCTTTCTTCTGAACTGAATTTCTGTAATCTCCAACCATATCCTGATGGTCAGACATAATTCTGTATTTAATGTGTTACTCATTTCAGTAGACAAAATGTTTGCATTACAATTACTCATTTCCCTTTATTCAATTAAAAAAAGGAGAGAAGTGTTTTCTAACATCTACACAAAGGGCAGTGGAGGTTTAGAACACTTCCTCAAACAGCGGTCAATGCTAATTCAATCGTTATATTTAATTTGGAGATAAAAGCAATTTTTATTAAGCAAGAGTATCAAGGGATATGGGTCCAAAGCAAGCATATGGAATTAGGCCACAGATCAGCCATGATCTGGTTTGGATGATTGAACAAGCTTGAGGAGCTGAATGGTCTACTTCAGCTCTGTGTTCCTTTAAATACAGGTATTAAAAAAGGAATAGAGTAACTTAAATCTCATAACATTTAACTAGTTTATGGTGTTAACGTAAAGCTGAAATATCTAATATGCAAAAAGTGTACTATAAATGCCTCTTTAGTATCGATTTCACAACTTATAAAATTACATTTTATCAATTGAGGAATGCAAGATAATCTACATCCAAATATATCTTAAACAAATGTTGAAGAACTTCTACATGCCAAAATTTGCTGCTCCATGTTTTCAGTACCAACTTAAATTTTTCCCATTGGTTATTGCATTGCTCCCAATACAAAATTAAACCCCCTCCAAATTTTAGCCCCAATTCCTGCTGTCATGCATCCTTAAACATGCCTCTTCCAAGATTCATGCTCGATTCTCCCTTAAATCTTAATTACTCCAACAGTTTTCAATGTTTCATAAGCTACTCTAAACAAACGCAGCAATTGCAACAGTTCTTGTCCTGCATTATCCAGTCTCTCTGTAGACTTAGACAATCAACAAGCCATCCACTATCACTGTTCAATCCAATGGGACTGTTCTCCTTGTGAGCTCAGCCCACTGGTGTTCATTTCCACCCCTGCACAAAGTTACGGAATCGCCTAAAGACCAGAGTCAGCCACTCTTCATCATCTACACACTCCCACTTTACAACATTATCCATAGATTAGATGACTTACAGTGTGGAAACAGGCCCTTCGGCCCAACAAGTCCAAACCGACCCACCGAAGCGCAACCCACCTATACCCCTACATTTACCCCTTACCTAACACTACGGGCAATTTAGTATGGCCAATTCACCTGACCCGCACATCTTTGGACTGTGGGAGGAAACTGGAGCACCCGGAGGAAACCCACGCAGACACGGGGAGAACGTGCAAACTCCACACAGTCTGTCGCCTGAGTCGGGAATTGAACCCGGGTCTCAGATAAAGTCAGCTTCCACACATACTACACATTCATGACACCCAACAGTCCCTCTCACTACTTCTCTTAGCGTTATGAGACTATCTAGGTAGAGTGTAACATTGGGGCTGCAGGGATTAAAGTTTAACTGTAGAAAATGTGATAAATGCAATGGAAGCACATTGAGGTCAATTAAAAATAACAGGTGAGGGTCATATTGCTTCAAGAGGTTAACAGTTAGAAATGTAGGATCAACAGCAGCAGGTGGGCTCAGCTGGAGATATGGTGTGTACATTGCATGCAATAATGACAGCCCAGAAAGTCATTTCGGAGTTAAAGCCAAGTTAAACTAATTCAGTGAAGTATGAAAAGCTGTGAAAATCAATTATCAGATCAAAAGGAAAATTGTAAAGAAGACATTCGTAAAACTAGAAGTCAGATTAGGAACTGCTCAAAGCATGCTGCATTGTCATGGAGATGACTGAAGTTTAAGGCGGTTTGCTGGTTTCAATTTTTTTTTGAGTGTGTTTGTTGAGAGAAAAGTTATTGCATTACAGAGTTAGCAATGCTGAAGCTGAAGAAATGGCTCTAGGTAGAAGGGGACAGCATGCTCCTTTTCTTTCCTTTTGATCTTCCGTTTATTCCAATATTTAAAAAGTTTTGGTTCATCAAGCCAAATGAGATTAATGAGCCAGGTCTTATAACAGCCATTATACTGCAGGTCCAATATCCAACCCATGTGCAACACTTTCAGTTTGAAAGGCCAGAGTGATCAACTTTGATTCAGTACCCTAATACTGGCCTAAATTCCCTGTTCAGTCACCACCTTAGTCAGAGCTGGACTACTTTCATTCTCAATCTCAAATTGAGCTGGCCTTGTATGTGAATCACAGAATTAGCATGCATACAGCAAGTCATTAGAAAGGCTAACGGAATTTGAGCCTTCACTGAAAACATGGAGTACTGATGTAGTGAAATTTTGCTATAATTGTATAAAGGTATTCGTGAGACCACTCCTAGAGGACAGCACACAATGTCTCTTTTGTCAGGGAGCTGAACACGAGCACTGGAAATAATTCAGAAATGGATTACTAGGCGAACTCCTTGGACACCTTTGTTGCCTCATGAGAAAATGTCAACAGGTTGGGCCTAAAGTCATAGGAGCTTAGAAGAAGGGCTAACATTTTTGAAACACAGATAGGGATCTCATTTTAGGGGGGTGGGGGCAAGAGTGACAGTGAGGAGAGGAATTTTCTTCCCCAAACAGTAGTGGAGGCTAAGTCACTGAATATATTTTGAATCAGATTCTAAAAACCAGCTCATGCTGGTAGGACCATCCACTTTTGTTCCAACAAGGAAGAACAGATAAAAGCAGAACAATATTAAGTAGAATTTATATTGCACAAACTGCCACTTTTATATATAAAACTAGGACAAACACTCAAAAATGTAACTTAATTGATGTTCAGCAGCTTTGTGCTGAAGCTGTTGTGACCCAAAATAACTAATTAATGAACTAAAGTCATCATTTCTAGTTGATTAACATTTTTCATTATAATTCTATGAACTGATTTAGACAGATTTTTTGATCTATAAAAATGTCAGGATTATGGCAAAGACTTGGCAAATGGAGTATAATGGGGAAAATCTGAAGTTGTTCATTTAGGAAAGCTAATAGAGTTTTAATCATGACATTCAATTCCCTTTGCAAGTAATGTAATGTAGAGATGTTATGCTTCAGTTATACAGGACATTGGTGAGACCACATCTGAAGTGCTATGATCAGTACTGGTTTCCTTATTGAAGGAAGGATATAAGTGAGTTGGAACCAAGTCAGAAGATTTACCAGACTAATACCAAGAATTGACATGGGCTCTTATGAGGATAGGTTGGGTTGACCAGGCTTGTTTCTGGAGTTTAGATTAGAAAGATGCAACTTAATTGAAGTGTTTAAGATCCTGAAATGCCACGACATGGTGCACATGGAGAGGATATTTCCTTGTAGAAGGTGTTATCATTTAAAACAAAGTTGAAAAATTTATTCTGAGGTTTGAGGTTTTGGAAATCCCTTCTACAAAAAGCAGAGAGTCTTTGAATATTTCTAAGTCAGAGGCAGATAAATTCTTACTAAGCAAGGATATGAAAGATTCTTGGGGGTCAGCGAGAATGTGAAGTTCAGGTTAGCCATAACCTCATTGAATGGCAGAGCATTAGTGGGGACAATTGGTGCAGAAGGCAGAAAAGTAGATGCAAAGCCATGCAGCCAAAGTTTTTGGTGGGTGGGGGGTAGTAAAAGAGGAGAAGGTGTGAAGCAGAAAATAATCCCCATCCCAATTTCTTCTGATTGAAGGATATAAGGCTGGTACACAAATCAAACTTTGCAGATAACCTACTTTCACCTTTACAACATAATTGACTTGGACCTCACTACTTCATCCTACTGCAGACGGATGTTGAAGCCAAGCCTTTGTAACACCCAGGTCTGACTATGTTCTAACGTTCCACTGGCCAATTTTCCATGCACCATACTGGAGTTCATCCAAAAGTCTGCAGCTCATCTTGTACCACATCAGCTTTTGCTCATGCATCCTCAAACCAAATTGGTTGTTAGGCTTTCTGCCTCTTGTTTATGATCCTTTATTTAAAAATCATGTTCATGAGTTTAATTCTTCTCCATTATTTCAACCCTTTTCTTTCATCCTTACTCTGTTTGGTGCTATAGTCCAATCCATGTTCTCCATATTCAGAAACCAGCTTGTTTGTATATAAATACATTTTTCACCTCACCATCAGGAGTTCTCACTGCAACCACTTGGGCTTACTACTTTGAAAGTTTTTTCCTTAAGCCTTCCATCTCTCCACTGTTCTCTCCTACAACTGATAAGCAGGGACAATATTGTTGGAGAATATAACTTTGACTAAACTATTACTCATCTCACCTTGTTGCGTGGTCATCAATTCTGTTTCTTACACCTGTAGATATGCCAAAGCATTTTACATCAAAAAGATGCCAGATAAAAAAAAGTTTCTAATTTATTCATCCCACTGGACCATGTACAAATTTTAAAAAGATCAGCAGTGAAAGCCAGGATTCTAGTCAGTAACAACAGTTGCATTTAAGTATCTTAGTACTGAACAGATTAACAGTTGACAGGAACTGTATTTTTCCAACACTGATATATAAATGGCTGTTGTCCCGTGGCCTCATTGCTGACTTTAATTTCAGCTTGGACCAAGTCTGCAGAGCTGTCCGATTTAAACAAAAACAAATCTGATATTTACAAACTTTAATATCAATGGCAGGAGTCAGAATTAGCATTTAAAATATCTGCATTCTGGAACAGACGGGGTTAAGAACTACAATGGTATGTTAGGGAGAGGAGACAGCCTAATGGTATTATTGCTGGATTGTTGATCCAGAGATTCAGGTCATGTTCTGGGGATCCAGGTTAGAATCCTGCCATGGCAGATGTTGGAATTTGAATTCAATTTTTATTTATTTTTTTAAACCAAGAAGAAAGGAAACACCTGAGTGGCCAGTGATAAGCAGTGCCCTTCACATCAAAGGAATTTGAATTCAACAAAAGTCTGGAATTAAGAGTCTAACGATGACCACCTGGTTCACTCCTGTCCTTCAGGGAAGGAAACTACCATCCTGACCTGATCTGGCCTACAGGTGACTCCAGACTCTAAGCAATGTGGTTGACTCTTCCCAGCCCTCTGGGCAATTAGGGATGGTAATAAATGCTGAACTGGCCAGTGGCATCCTCATCCCAAGAACGGAAAAAAAATTCCAGTAGAAATAAACAGAAACAGACAAACAAATTGCAAGACCCATTAGTGATGAAATGGTGTTCAACAGATGTGAACACTTTTCCCCTTTTTGTGTTAAAGGGTAGGTATTTAAAAGATAAACAAAATTAATTTAGTACTGTTTTATTGTACAAATGTCTGTTTACTTCTACAATTAGAAGCCCACAAAAAAACTGATTCAACAGGATTAAGATGCTTAAGTAGAGCAAAGAAATAATATAGATGGTTCTGAAACTGGACAACTCCAAAGGAAAATAACTGGAATCAATGCTCGAAGGTTGCCAAAGGAATAATTATCAATAATCAACAGAATGTGAAATGGCATTTTTTTTATTCCAAGTCAATAGTCATTTCAGAACTCAGTTTTGATCAGTTACTATGAGTCTGCCTTACTGCAAACCAGATGAACTGTGGCAATTTAACACTTTTTCAGTTAACCTATTGAGGGAAAATAAAAGATTGAAGTCCCGTTATATCAGAATCCCTGACACTTGTAGCAGAAATAGTGACAAATTTGGTTTAAATTCCTAACTTTCCAACTCAAATCCTTAGGAATGTCAAGTGACACATATATCACCTAGTTTAATTGAGTGCTACAAATAGGGAATTTAAGACACTATTTTTTGGGACTATTTGTTTATTGTGAACTGGAGTAATGAAGTGACCTGATCCAAATTCTTAGGACAAGCAGCTTGCATGGATTGATTGCTAAACGGTATACAGTTCAAACTTATCGAAGTCTCACTGGAAGGTGTTAGGAATATCTATTCAACTCCAAAAAAATATGGAGTTGGGAATTTGAAAGATAGAAACACATTAAATACAAGGCCTATTTAAATTCACTTTACCACGCAGAAGGGCTTTGAGAGAAGAACCCAAAATAATATCTGCTCTCAGCATTTTCTTTAAGATACCCTGAACCTCAAATAAGCCAGTAGGAAAGAAGCTGAGAGAAAAAAAAGGCAGAGAGATAGCATATCCAGTTTCCATTGCTCAGCACTTTGAAAGTGAGTGGGACCTTGCACTCAAACTAAAGAAACCAAGTTTGCGAGGAATTAAACAAGACTGGAAAATTAGCCAAACTTTAGAAGGAGATCTCCAGGGTAATTCTCACCATAAATGTCAATTGAAGGATTAGACATTATCTGATTGGAAAAGAAAGCAAATGGAGAACAGCTTTGGATTGGTTTTGGGAGGATGCAAGTGCTGAGTCAAGGGTAAGGTACAAATGTGAAGGGGATTTTCAGTCGGTCGGTCATAGAAATGTACAGCACATTTTAAAAAAAGTTAAATTGTGGGTCTTCAAGAGTATAAAACTTACCTACTAAATAGCCAATTTTTGAGTAAAAGTCTTAACTTGAAATTTTGCATAGTTCTTTTCATTAAAGATTAATATTCTCATTAAGTTATGGTTTCTGTAAGAATTGTAAAATGAGAACAATTTACATGACATTATATGAATGCATACTTTATTGACAACTTGCATTTGTGCAGCATCTTTAACACAAAAAGAAAAATGCTCTAAGATTTTAGAAGATTTGTAGCTCAGGTTGTGGTTCCAGTTATAAGTTTGCTCGCTAAACTGGTAGATTGATTCTGACATTTTGTCAACATGCTAAGTATCATCAGTGAGCCTCCATTGAAGCACTGGCGTGCTGTCCCACTTTCTATTTGTTTGTCGTGGTCTGTTGTAGTGGGTGATATCACTTCAGGTTCTTTTTCTGAGAGGTTGATAAATGTGGTCCAACTCGGTGCGTTTATTGATGGAGTTCTGGTTTGAATGCCAGGCTTCTAGGAATTCTCCTGCTTGCCTTTGTTTAGCCTGTCCGAGGACGGACATATTGTCCCACGTCAGAGGTGTACAGCATGAAAACAGACCCTTCGGTCCAACTCTTCCATGCTGATGAGATATCCCAAACAAATCTAGTCCCACCTATTGGCACCCAACCCATATCCCTTCCAAACCCTTCCTATTCATATACCCATCCAGATGCCTTTTAAATGTTGTAATTGTACTAGCCTCCACTACTTCCTCTGGCAGCCCATTTCACACATGCACAACCCTCTGAAAACATTGCCCCCGAGGTCTCTTTTATATCTTTCCACTCTTACCCTACAACTATGCCCTCTAGTTCTTGACTCCCCCATCTCAGGGAAAAGACCTTGCCAATTTACCCTATCCATGCCCCTCATGATTTTATAAATCTTTATAGAGGTCACATCCCAGACTCTGATGGTCAAGGGAAAACAGCCCCAACCTATCCAGCCTTTCCAGATAGCTCAAATCCACCAACCCTGGCAACCTTGTAAATCTTTTCTGAACCCTTTCGAGTTTCACAACATCTTTTCTAAAGAGGGAGATCAGAATTGCATACAATATTCCAAAAGCGGCTTAACTGATGCCCTGTACAGCCACAACATGACGACCCCCCCCCCACCTCCGCCAACTCCGGTACTCAATACTCTGACCAATAAAGGAAAGCATACCAAATGCCTTCTTCACTATCCGATCTGCGACTCTACTTTCAAGGATGCTGAAAATGTGTTGCTGGAAAAGCGCAGCAAGTCAGGCAGCATCCATGGAGCAGAATCGACGTTTCGGGTATGAGCCCTTCTTCAGGAATGAAGAAAGTGTGCCAAGCAGGCTAAGATAAAAAGGTAGGAGGAGGGGCGTTGGAAATGCGAAAGGTGGAAGGAGGTTAAGGTGAGGGTGATAGGTCGGAGAGGTCAGGAAGAAGGTTGCAGCTTAGGCAGGTGGTATTGAGTTCGAGGGTTGGGACTGAGACAAGGTGAGGGTGAGGGGAAATGAGGAAACTGGAGAAATCGGAGTTCATCCCTTGTGGTTGGAGGGTTCCTAGGCGGGAGATGAGGCGCTCTTCCTCCAGCCGTCGTGTTGCTACAGTCTGGCGATGGAGGAGTCCAAGGACCTGCATGTCCTTGGTGGAGTGGGAGGGGGAGTTGAAGTGTTGAGCCACGGGGTGGTTGGATTGGTTGGTCCGGGTGTCCCAGAGGTGTTCTCTGAAACATTCTGCAAGTAGGCGGCCTGTCTTCCCAATATAGGGGAGGCCACATCAGGTGCAGTAAATGATGTGTGGAGGTGCAGGTGAATTTGTGGTGGATATGGAAGGATCCCTGGGGGCCTTGGAGGGAAGTAAAGGGGGGGGGGGGGTAGTGTGGGCGCAAGTTTTGCATTTCTTGCGGTTGCAGGAGAAGGTGCCAGGAGTGGAGGTTGGGTTGGTGGGGGGTGTGGACCTGACGAAGAAGTCACGGAAGGAGTGATCTTTTCGGAATGCTGATAGGGGAGGGGAGGGGAGGGAAATATATCCCTGGTAGTGGGGTCCATTTGGAGGTGCATAGCATAGAGCATAACAACATGATGGCTGGAGGAAGAGCGCCTCGTCTTCCGCCTAGGAACCCTCCAACTACAAGGGATGAACTCCGATTTCTCCAGTTTCCTCATTTCCCCTCCCCCCACCTTGTCTCAGTCCCAACCCTCGAACTCAGCACCACCTTCCTAACCTGCAATCTTCTACCTGACCTCTCCACCCCCACCCCAGCCTATCACCCTCACCTTAACCTCCTTCCACCTATCGCATTTCCAACGCCCTTCCCCCAAGTCCCTCCTACCTTTTATCTTAGCCTGCCTGGCGCACACTCCTCATTCCTGAAGAAAGGCTCATGCCCAAAATGTTGATTCTCCTGCTCCTTGGATGCTGCCTGAGCTGCTGCGCTTTTCCAGCAACACATTTTCAGATCTGATCTCCAGCATCTGCAGTCCTCACTTTCTCCTCTCCTTTCAAGGAACCAAGAACCTGCACTCCAAGGTCTGTTTGTTCAGCAACACTACCCAGGACCTTACCATTAAGTGTATAACTCCTGCTAAGATTTGCTTTCCCAAATTGCAGCACCTTGTTATCAAAATTGAATTCCATCTGCCACTCCTCAGCCCATTGGCCCATTTGGTCCAGATCCTGTTGTAATCGGAGGTAACCCTCTTCGCTGTCCTGTCCCTCAGGATTTTTCCCTCCAATAGCTTGCCCACCACTGACATCAAGCTCACTGGTCTGTAGTTCCCTGGCTTGTCCTTACCAACTTTCTTAAATAGTGGCACCATGTTTGCCAGTCCCTAGTCTTTTGGCGCCTCACCTGTGACTATCAACAATATAAATATCTCAGCAAGAGAGCCAATGACTTCCCAAGTTTTCCACAGATTTCTGGGGTACACCTGATCAAGCCCTGGGGAGTTATCCACTTGTATGCGTTTCAAGACATCCAGCACTTCCTCTTCTGTAATATGGACATTTTTCAAGATGTCACCACACAAAAGCTGCCTTGCTGACCTTTGAGGGGCCCTATTCTCTGCCTAGTTACCCTTTTGTTCTTAATGTATTTATAAAATCCTTCTGGATTCTCCTGAACTCTATTCACCAAAGCTATCCGCTGTCCCTTTTTTGACTTAATTTCCCTCTGAAGTACACTCCTACTGCCTTTATACTCTTAAGATTCACTCGATCTATATTGACATATGTTTCCTTCTTTTTCCTAACCAAACCCTCAAATTTCTCTAGTCATCCAGCATTCTGTATACCTACTAGCCTTTCTTTTCATTCTATCAGGAATATATTGTCGTGGAACTCTCATTATCGCACTTCTAAAGGCTTCCTATTTCCCAGTCGCCCCTTTACCTGTGAACATCTGCCCCCAATCAGCTTTTGAAAGTACTTGCCTAAAACCAAAATTGGCCTTTCTTCAATTTAGAACTTCAACTTTTAGATCTGGTCTATCCTTTTCCATCACTATTTTAAATCTTAAAGAATTATGGTCACTGGCCCCAAAGTGCTCCCCCACTGATACCTCAGTCACCTACCCTGCCTTATTTCCCAAGAGTAGGTCATGTTTTGCACCTTCTCTAGTTGGTACATCCACATACTGAAATCAGAAAATTTTCTTGGAAATGCTTAACAAATTCCTCTCCATCTAAACCCTTAGATTTAGTTCCGGTCTATGTTTGGAAAGTTAAAATCCCCTATTATTCTTACATATAAGAGATTTCCTGTCAAATTTGTATCCCAATTTCCCTGACTATTAAGGGATCTATAAATACAATCCCAATAAGATGATCATCCCTTTCTTATTTCTCAGTTCCACCCAAATAACTTCCCTTGATGTATTTCCTCCCTCAGTACAGTTGAAATACTATCCCTTATTAAAAACACCACTCTCCTGGTCCCTCTTCATCTATGTGCAAGGGTACTTGTGATAGTTGGTCATATTTTTTGGTGGCTAGCTGGTGATCATGTATCCTGGTGGCTAGTTTCCTGCCTGTCAGTCCAAACTAAATGTTTGTTGCAGTCCTTGCAGGGTATGTTGTACATGATGTTTATTCTGCTGTTGTTGGTGCAGGGCCCTTTAGATTCATCTAGAGATGTTTCAGTTTGTTGGTAGGTTTGTGGGCTACCATGGTGCCAAGGGGCTGGAGTAGTCTGGTCATCATCAGATATATGGTAACGTGGCTAGTGTATCTGGATGTGTTGTGTCTTTTAGATTTGTTGTTTGAGCACAGTCTGCCAATGCTTATCGGGTACTCATTGTTTTTGAATGGATTGTATAGGTATTTTTCTTCTGCTGCTCGTAGTTCCGCAGTGTGTTGTGGCTCGTTTAAATAATATCGTGATGCAGCTGTTTGTGGTGTTGTGATGATTGCTCCTATAGTTGAGTATCTGGTCTCTGGTGTGTTGCTTTCCTGTAGATGCTGGTCTGCAGTTCATTCCACTGTGACACCTAGGAAGGGGAGTCTGTTGTTGTCGTCTTCCTCTTTGGTGAAATTTATGCCAGTAAGGACGGTGTTAATGATATTGTAGGTTTCTTCTAATTTGTTCAGTTTCATGACGACAAAGGTGTCATCCACATAGCAGACCCAGAGCTTGGGTTGGATCAAGGGGAGGGCTGTTTGTTCGAGTCTTTGCATACTTTGACTAGTAGTGAGGTCCGTGTTTCTTTGGCCAGGCTGATGCGAATTGGGCCATCACGTAGAAGGAGACTATGACTTTATCATCATCATCATCATCTATCTTGGTGTCTTCACTGATGTTAAGCAATTCTTAGGTGGATTGGATGGAGTGGAGTGAGTCTTCTACTAGGTATTTCAGCTTACAATGAAGTTCCTTTGCTAGTCTGTATGTTGGCGTGTTGGGAAGAGACAATGGGTCTGAGGGGCCCAGGAATTGTATACCTTAGGTAATCCGTAGAAACAGTATGTGGGATCCATCAGGTTTCATCGTTCTCCTTCAGGAGAACTGCAGACCAGCATCTACAAGAAAGCAACACACAGACTAGATACTAAATTATCGGAGCAATCATCCCAATACCCACGAATGGAGCTGCATCACATAATTTAAGTGAGCCACAACACACTGTAGCACCCAGGAACTACATGCAGCAGAAGAAAAATACCTATACAATGTATTCAAGAACAACGGGTACTCTATAAGCAGTCTGCCAATCCTTCAAACAACAAACCTAAACAAGAAGGCACAACATGCCCAGAGACTCTAGCCACATAGCCATATATCAAAGACATATCTGAAACAATGACCAGACTACTCCGACCCCTTGGTATCATGGCTGCCCACAAACCTACTAAAAAAAAGCTACTGATGAACCTAAAAAGTTCTTTGAGAAGGTGACTAAGGAAGTGGATGAGGGTAAAGCAGTAGATGTTGTGTATATGGATTTTAGTAAGGCGTTCGATAAGGTTCCCCATGGTAGGCTAATGCTAAAACTTCGGAGGTATGGCATTGAGGATACATTAGAGGTTTGGATTAGGAATTGGCTGGCTGGAAGGAGACAGAGGGTAGTAGTTGATGGATTATGTTCATCTTGGAGTGCAGTTACTAGCGGTGTACCACAAGGATCTGTTTTGGGACCATTGCTTTTTGTTATCTTTATAAATGATCTAGAGGAAGGACTTGAAAGCTGGGTAAGCAAGTTTGCGGATGACACAAAAGTCGGTGGAGTTGTGGATAGTGAGGAAGTGGTAGGTTACAGCGGGATATAGATAAGTTGCAGAGCTGGGCGGAAATGTGGCAAATGGAATTCAATGTAGCTAAGTGCGAAGTCGTTCACTTTGGTAGGAATAACAAGATGATGGATTACTGGGATAATGGTAGGCTACTTGGTAGTGTGGATGAGCAGAGGGATCTTGGTGTCTATGTACACAGATCTCTGAAAGTTGCCACCCAGGTAAATAGTGCTGTGAAGAAGGCATATGGTGTACTGGGCTTTATTGGCAGAGGAATTGAGTTCCGGAGTCCTGAGGTCATGTTGCAGTTGTATAAGACTCTGGTGAGGCCTCATCTGGAGTATTGTGTGCAGTTTTGGTCGCCATACTATAGGAAGGATGTGGAAGCTTTAGAACGAGTGCAGAGGAGGTTTACCAGGATGTTGCCTGGAATGGTAGGAAAATCTTATGAGGAAAGGCTGAGGCACTTGGGGCTGTTCTCATTGGAGAAGAGAAGGTTTAGGGGAGATTTGATAGAGGTGTATAAGATGATTAAGGGTTTAGATAGGGTAGATACTAAGAACCTTTTACCGCTAATGGAGTCAGGTGTTACTAGGGGACATGGCTTTAAATTAAGGGGTGGTAGGTATAGGACAGATGTTAGGGGTAGATTCTTCACACAGCGGGTTGTGAGTTCATGGAATGCCCTGCCTGTATCAGTGGTGAACTCTCCTTCTTTATGGTCATTTAAGCGGGCATTGGATAGGCATTTGCAAGTTATTGGGCTAGTATAGGTTAGGTAGGATTCGGTCGGCGCAACATCGAGGGCCGAAGGGCCTGTACTGCGCTGTATCCTTCTATGTTCTATGTTCTATGACCCTGTATCAACAACCAGCAAAATGTCATGTACAAAACATCCTGCAAGGGCTGCCACAAACATTACATTGGGCAGGCAACAGGACACACGAGCACCAACTAGCCACCAAAAACCATAACCAACTATCACTAGTATCCATACACACAGACGAAGGAGGACACCACTTCGACTGCGACAATACATCCATCCTAGGACAGGCTAAACAAAGACCCGCATGGGAATTCCTAGAGGCCTGGTATTCAAACCACAACTCCATCAACAATCACATTGATTTGGACTCCATTTACCAACCTCTGAGAAAAAAGGACCAGAAATTATAACACCCACCTTAACATACCAAGACACACAAATAGAAAGCAAGACACAACACCAGCGCTTTAACGGACGCTCACTGATAATGTTACCTAGCATGATGACAAAATGTCTGAGAATAAAATCTACCAGCTCAGTGAGTAAAATTACAATCTGAATTATTGGCTTTTCTTTGCTCCCAACTTTGGAAATGTGTTTAAATCACCTGGCCAAAGGAGCCTGTCTGCATTGTTCGTTTCTGTCACTAGTACGCAGACATTTCCAAACCTTCTCATGTTTAAAGTTCATAAATACCAAGCCTAATCTAAATTATATAAGTGATTCACTTCTTGATTTTATTATGGAGAATATTTCACCATTCCTTTTTCAAAATGGGCAAAAACTTAAGGTGAGGAGTCAGATAAGAAAATCTTACTTCTCTGCACTATGACTTCTTTGATATAAGTGGAAAATGTCAAAAAGAATCTCTGCTCCACTGACATCAATTTAAACAATCTCACTATGGTAAGCAGTAGCAGAATACCAAAACTAACCAGGACACCAAATCAGAGATTTAAGAAAACGGAGTAAACATTTTGCTGGCACCTGCATCACCAAAGCTCTCATGTTTCTTAAAAAAAGTCTGCAACTCATTCCTTTAAAAAATGAAACTAGACAATGAACTCTGCCTCAAGCCTCAATGCCAGCAAAATTTCTTAAAAAATAGAAAATCTTTTAAAATCAAAAGATGCTTTCAGTGACTTTTTATTCATTTCTTCTGCAATGACAGATTGTAAACATTTCAAATGGTGTATGTTAATCCATCTTTAGAAGAATAAACACTCAATAATACTAAGTGCGGCCCATTAATATTCCCATTGACATTACATTTACATTTAAAATGAGCAATAGAAATATTATTTGAATTATTGCCAACATAGTCAAGAACATTAATGGCATTGGACTGATATACATCAGTGCAAGGGTTACAATACTTTCTCCTGAACTGTACAGATATTTTCCTCAGGTGCCAAAGATTTAGTCAGAATTACCCAAAAGTCATAATTGTCTGTGGTCATTTCATTTAAAATTGAAAGCTAAAATAACTGCTAAAAACAAAGCAAATTCAAATAAGCAAACTTAACATCAATAAAGTGCCTTAAATGTTTCGCCTGCATTTTCAACTGCAATTAATATTTTTAAGAGTACAATCATAATAGAATATCAAACTACTGTCCAAGTATGCAGTTGAAACTAAAAAGCAAAATACTGTGGAGGCTGGAAACCTAAATAAAAATGGAAAATTCTGGAATTCAGCAGTTCTGCCAGCATCTGAGGAGGGAGAAACAGAATTAACTTTGGAGACCAGTAAAACTCTTCAGAACTCAATACAAACTGGACTCAAAACATTAACTCTGTTTTTCTTGCAGCGATACCGACAGACCTGCACCCTGTTTCAACTGCATTAAAACAATCTGGCTGACCAAAACGTATTCAGTATCCAGTGTACAGATACTTTATTTTTGCTTGTGTTTTTCTTCAAAAAAAAATACAGGTCACTAAGAACAGAACTATATGAAGGCCTGAGGTTAATCTCCAAAATGATGCATGACCAACACTAATGGACTGAGCAAACACTTGGCCCGTGAACCTGCCACAGAGATGTAACACTGAATTGTTTTAAAATCAACAACTACAGCAGATAAACAACGCATGATTTAAACAGCAGTAACACAAGGACAAGAGGGGCAACAATATTTTCCAGCCGTCCGAGTTGCAGCAACAATCAAAAAAAGTATAGTTCTATACTTGTGAATATCACGACTGGAAGTGATAAATAATCAGTGTTCTCCCGTTATGAAAACAACGGATGAATTTCACTATCAAATGAGTTTATATATTTTCAGTAGGTAAACACATTCTCCCCATTTATTCTGTACTATCACTCGAGTTAAACAACATTTCAAATCACAGCTCATGAAATAAATATAAGTTGACGAATGTACACGGACCACAAAAATCCGCCCACTTGCATTCCTTTAACCTGCTACGTGCATGCAGCTTTCAAACTTGGCTTATATTAAACCAATTCACAAAATTAATTCCACCAATGTAGAACAAAATAAAAAGATGCATAATGTCAAATACAAGTTACACTTCTGAAATTTTGGGGTAATGGTGGTGGATGAGGCTGCTCAACAGTACTGCAGTCAGCACAGTGTTAACATATACTCGACATTTGCACAGGGGCGTTAACTATGAATGAAAGTAAAATGCTATTGCCCAGTATACTTTGCAAATCAAGACTTGGAAAGCCGCAAAGCTTTTGACATCAATACATTTTTTTAATATTTAGACGAAAACGACACGAAATGATTCGCTAAGCCTCGCTTTTCCCTCTGGAAAACTGCCACATCTGATGTGGAATTGTGCAGCGGGGAAAGAACTCAAGATACATTTATGGCGCTCATATTTATTATGCTCCTGAAGAAGGATTTAATCCCTTCATGTATAAGATATACGATTATAAAAGATATATTTGAATGTCCAGTTATCAAGCACCTAAGGGAGTCAAATGAAATTGACATGGAACACGAAGTGGGGTTTAGTGTATGTTCGAGGAAGTGATCGTGGAGCATTACCAGCTGGATAGTTCGGTGATGGTGTCTGACCGATTCGCCCACTGTCGCGGTGTCTGTTACCCATTCCCAGAACCCCTCCATCCCTACCCCAAATCCTCCTAAACTTTTCATCTGCCCCGTTCTGGGGCTGTCTGCTTCCGTCACTTTCATCCAATCTTTTGCTCCACTCTGGGACTCCCCTCTCATTAAGCACCCCTGTAGTGTTCCTCCCCTCTCCCCACGCTCACAATCGGGGTGGCTGCACACGGGCGTTCTGCCCCTTCTCTCCGATCGCAGGATTCTAGGGGTGGGGGAGTTGTCCTGACACCAGTTGTATCCCCTTTCCATCTGGTCAGCCACTGATTGAGGAGTGTCCGAACTTCTGCATATATCGGGGGGGGGAAGAGATGGGGGTGCCTACTCACCACCACCCGCCCCGTTTCCCCTCCCTCAAAACAAAAGGGAGTGTGTCCTCATTACAACTCCCATGGGGAAAGAGTCTGTCACCATTTCGCCACCCTTGTGGAGGGGGTTCTGTTCCCACCACCTCAGGGAAGTGGGGCTTCTGTCCCTGTATCCCCCTACTCAGGGAGGAGGGGTTCTATCCCCCATATCCCGCCCCCCTCAGGGAGGGGGTGGTCGGTTCTCATATCCCCCACCCCACCGAGATGGCGGGGTTCTGTCCTCATATCCCCCTAGCTCAGGGAGGGGGGTCTGCACCTATTCCCCCGCCACCTCGGGGGGGGGGGGGGATCTGTCCCCATATCCACCCCTCACCTCAGGGGAGGGGGGGTGTGGGATCTGTCCCCATATCCACCCCTCACCTCAGGGGAGGGGGGGGTGTGGGATCTGTCCCCATATCCACCCCTCACCTCACCTCAGGGGAGGGGGGGGTGTGGGATCTGTCCCCATATCCACCCCTCACCTCAGGGGAGGGGGGAGGTGGGATCTGTCCCCATTACCTCACCTCATGGATCTGTCTTTATATCACTCCCTCCCTCCCTCAGGAAGGGGACAGAACGTCTGTTGTGGTGTCTGTCCTCACCCCACGGGGTGTGTGTGTGTGTAAATTCCCTACCCTTTCCCTCCCATCCAGCACTATCCCTCCCCCCTCAAAACAAGAGGGGCTGTGTCCCCTTGTCGGTTTACCCCCTTTTTCTTCCCCCCCCACCCCAAAACCCGCTCTGGGTGGGTGGGTGGAGGTAGAGGGTACCCGCCCGCAGGTGTCATGGGGAGAGGGTTGGGGGGGGGTGGTCTCCAAACCCTCGCCCTGTCCCTATCCTGGGGGGAGGGGGGGGCAAATGGAGGAGTCAGGGGCTCAGCCCCGTCAGTCAGTCAGTCACACTCACCCGCCGGGCCCGCAGCAGCCACACAGACACTTCCTCAGGCACTGGCCTCCCCTTGGATCCTTCTCACCGGAATAATAATAAATAATGATTCATAATAAACTGGAAGTGTTTACACTGTTGAAAAAAAAAGAGGTGGGAAGAGAAAGGTTGAACGTATGCGGTGGGGGGGGGGTACAATTAGTGGGGCGGTTTAACACTTTCCTTCCAGAATGATCTTTCCCCCGTGCGCCCCCCCGCGCGCGCGGGGAGAGGCCGGGCCGACGTGGCCTGTCCCAGTGACTGAAGGTAGGGAGGGAGGGGGAATGGGGTCGCTGCCAAATAATGAGCTCTCCATTGACCAGCAGCGGCGGCGGCCGCCGTGCGCCTGCGCACTGGCTGCCTCCCCGCGCACCTTTGCCCAATAGTGGCACCGCCGCGGGGCCGGCTCGCGATCCGTCCCTTCCCCCCCCCCCCCCCCCAAAAAAAATCTCCCCTCAACACAGGCACAACCTCCCCAAGAGCAAACTCCCCGCCACGCACCTCGATCCGACTCGGAATTCGGCGGCGGAGCGGGGAGGGAAGGAGGATGAACGCACCCATGACATTACAGATATCCGGCTCCGGGAATTACGACGCTCCATAACCGGCATTTAAAGAGACCGCCGTTCTGCGCCTGCGCGGTAGCCCGCCTCACCCCCGAGCTGTCAAGTTGTCAATCACTGTCCCAGGGTCTGGCTACACACCGATGTGTGCACTCGCACACCTGATCTCTGTGTGTGTCTCCCCAGTGCAGAGTACATTGAATTGCACTGACAGCTACGCTCTCAGTGTCACCGCTTCCGAATGCATTTAGTACTGCCATCCAAAACCTGAGTTAGCAACTTTATAAAACCGCTGCAAGTAACCATTCCCCTTTCCATAACACTTCGGTTCTTTCTCTATGACAGGCACAATGTGGCTTTGCTGTGCGAGCTCTTGCTGCATGCTGTAATTGCGTCAAATGAGTCCAATTGGGTTCAAAATCCACGGAGACAAGATATTTGCAAACACGCCCTCCGATTTTCAGAGAAACTGTATTCCAAGTGTGCTCATACTGTATTTTTAAACTCGCGCTCAGTGCTGCAAGTACTTAACAGTAAATTGCAGCAAGTTATGTGTCATTGTCGAAATAATAAACGCATTGGTCTCTATTTGAGTCCATTGTAACTTAATACAGTACATCTAAACTGAACGTCTCTGTTTTTCCCACAGTTATCTGGCAACCATCCCAGTTTGTTCAATTTGAACGTTTCGATTTACTTAAACAGCCAGCCAGCTCTTTACATTTAGTGCCCCTCTGCTAGTCGAGGTACTAGTGAAATTGTTATCCATTTTGAAAGCATGTCGCCTTACTTTAAAAATAATTGTACGACTTCGTACCACACAATTCAATTTACAATCTGTTCAAAAGGGGCAACGATAAAATCTAAACTAAAAACGCGTTTGTTTATTTTTGACTCAAAGCATCAATATAAAATCACTTTTAGATGAACACTCTGGTTGAGAACTTCAAACAGTAAACAAAACAGCCGTGTCGTTAACAGTAATCGCTTTAGCACATCTATTTTGTACTTTAGGAATCGTCCCTTGCACCTTTATTTACAAGTTTCCAGTCTGTAGAAGTAACACCCTGCTGTAGAAAATGACATGTTACAGCATAAGGCACATTGAATTTAAAATTTGGGATTTCAAACAAGTAAGCATTTTGACATCCAGGGGCACATGCATTTTTAACAACACGGTTTACTTTTTAGAAGCACACACTCCGGGAAACCTTGCTTAATAATCAGTGCCATAGACTTGCCCTGGTTATCTGCACATCGGTTACTTGCGAGCCTGACCAATAAATCTCTTGCAGTTCGCTCTTGAAGCATGGAATTGGAACTACTGCATTACACCGAACTTGAATTATGTATCCCCCAATGTAAACTTTGATAAGTCACAAAAAAAGTTTACCTCGCACGAGTATCTTACCTTTGAACGGATCTTTAACAGTAGAAAGCAAAGATGTGACCTGAGTTTGTGATATAGTGATTTTCACATTACTCATATGTGGGCTGACCTCGCAATCATGCTTACATAGCGTTATAAATAAGCTATACATACACCACGCATTGTAGGATGGGCAGCAGTGAAACGGAGTTTCCATGGGTTCTGCAGCCTCAGATACTGGTTCTTGTAGGTGTTTTCCCCACTGGCCATGGACGTAAGAGAGGAGGGGGAGTGTAGTTTTTGATAAGGGATAGCATTACTGCTGTACTTGGGGAGGTTATTCCTGGGAATACACCCAGGGAAGTTATTTGGATGGAACTAAGAAATAAGACAATCCCTCTTTGGGATTGTATTATAGACCCCCTAATAGACAGAGGGAAATTGAGAAACAAATTTGTAAGGAGATTTCTGTTATCTGTAAGAATGATCGGGTGGTTATGGTGTGGGATTTTAACTTTCCAAACATAGACTGGGACTGCGATAGTGTGAAAGGTTTAGATGGAGAGGAATTTCTTAAGTGTGTACAAGACAATTTTCTGATTCAGTATGTGGATGTACCTACTAGGGAAGGTGCAAAACATGACCTCCCCTTGGGAAATAAGGCTGGGCAAGTGACTAAGGTGTCAGTGGGGGAACACTTTGGAGCCAGCAACCATAATTCTATTAGTTTTGAAACAATGATGGAAAAGGATAGACCAGATCTAACAGTTAGAGTTCTAAATTGGAAGAAGTCTAATTTTGAAAGTATTAGGCAAGAAGTTTCAAAAGCTGATTGGGGGCAGATCTTCGCAGGTAAAGAGACGGCTGGAAAATAGGAAGTCTTCAAAAATGAGATAACGAGAGTCCAGAGACAATATGTTCTTGTTAAGGTGAAAGGCAAGGTTGTTAGGTGTAGGGAATGCTGGTTGACTATAGAAATTGAGGTTTTGATTAAGAAAAAGAAGTAAGCATATGTCATATATTGACAGCAGAGATCGAGTGAATCCTCAGAAGAGTATAAAGAGAATTCTTAAGAGGGAAATCAGGAGGGAAGAAAGGAGGCATGAAATAGTTTTGGCAAATAGGGTTAAGGAGAATCCAAAGGGAGTTTCAAAATATTTTAAGGACAAAAGGATAACTAGGGAGAGAATAGGACCCCTCAAAGATCAGCAAGGAATCACAGGAGATGGGGGAGATGCTAAATGAGTATTTTGCACTAGTGTTTACTGTGGAGAAGGACATGAAAGATATAGAACGTGGGGAAATAGATGGTGAAAAATGTCCATATTACAGAGGAGGAAGTGCTGGATGTCTTGAAACCCACTAAAGTGAATAAATCCCTAGGCCTAATCAGGTCTACTCAAGAACTCTGTGGGAAGCTAGGAAAGTGATTCCTGGGCCCCTTGCTGAGATATTTGTATCATTGAAAGTGACAGGTGAGGTGTCAGAAGATTGGAGGTTGGCTAATTTAGTGCCACTATTTAAGAAAGGTGGCAAGGAAAAGCCAGGGAACTATAGACCGGTGCACCTGACATTGCTGGTGGGGAAGTTGTTGGAGGGAATCCTGAAGGACAGGGTATTCATGTATTTGGAAAGGCAAGGACTGATTAAGGATAGTCAGCATGGCTTTGTGCATTGGAAATCATGTCTCACAAATTTGATTGAGTTCTTTGAAGAAGTAACAATGAGGATTGATGAGGGCAGAGTGGTTGATGTGATCTGTATGGACTTCAGTAAGGCATTCAACAAGGTTCCTCATGGAAGAGAGATTAGCAAGGTTAGATCTCATGGAATACAGGGAGAATGAGTCATTTGGATACAGAACTGGCTCAGTGAGAGTTGTTTTTCAGACTAGAGGCCTGAGACCAGTGGTGTGCCACAAGGATCGATGCTGGGTCCACTGCTTTTCATCATTTATATAAATGTTTTGGATGCTAATGTAGAAGGTATAATTAGTAAGTTTGTCAATGACATCACAATTGGAGGTATAATGGACAGCAAAGAAGGTTAGCTCAGAGCTCTAAGGGATCTTGATCAGATGGGCTAATGGGCCGAGGAGTGGCAGATGGAGTTTAATTTGGATAAATGCGAGGTGCTGCATTTTGGAAAAGCAAATCTTAGCAGGACTTATACACTTAATGGTAAGGCCCTGGAGAATGTTGCTGAACAGAGACCCTGGAGTGCAGGTTCATGGTTCCTTGAAAGTGGAGTCACAGGTAGATAGGATAGAAAAGGAGGCATTTTGTATGCTTTCCTTTATTGGTCAGAGCATGGAGTATAGGAGTTGGGAGGTCATGGTGCGGCTTTACAGGATATTGGTTAGGCCACTTTTGGAATATTGCGTGCAATTCTGGTCTCCTTCCGATTGGAAGAATGTTGTGAAACTTGAAAGGGTTCAGAAAAGATTTACAAGGATGTTGCAGGGTTGAAGGATTTGAGTTACCAGGAGAGGCTGAATAGGTTGGAGCAGTTATCCCTGGAGTGTTGGAGGCTGAGGGGTGATCTTATAGAGGTTCATAAAATCATGAGGGATATGGATTGGATAAATAGACAAAGTCTTTTCCCTGAGGTGGAGTGTCTAGAACTAGAGGGCATAGTTTTATGGTGAGAGGGAAAAGATATAAAAGAGACCTAAGGGGCAACTTATACACACAGAGGATAATGAGCTGCCAGAGGAAATGGTATGATTACAGCATGTAAGAGACATCTGGATGGCATATGAGTAGAGGGGTATGGGCCAAGTGCTGGCAAATGGGACTAGATTATTTTAGGATATCTCGTGGGCATGGATGAGTTGGACCGAAGGGTATGTTTCCGTGCTGTACATCTCTATGACTCTGTGATGGAGGACAAAAGCAACATTTCAGCTTGTCAAATTCTATTCTAGGTCAATTTCTGTAGAAAACTGTTCCATTTAATAAGGTTATGCAGGTGAAATATTATCTTCAAGATTCTGTCGTTTTCTCACTGTAAGTTATGTACTTTCTGTTTCAGGTCTACCATTGGGCTGAGTGTCCACATGGTCTTAAAACCTGACCTGAGAAACAAAAGGAGAGCAGCACAGCCTGTCTTTTCTCTCAGATTGTCTTCCCATATCATTTGTTTGTCTCTCACCTCTTCCTCACTCCTTACTCTACCGAAGAATCCTCGAGATAACTTGCACAGAATCAGGTTGAAATCACTCTGAGAGAAATTAATATCCCCTACCTCTCGCACTATGAACATTGAACACCCGTTTGTGGTAGGGACAGCCAGTATAAATGTAAAATTATCACGGGTAACTTATTTCGTGTTGGCTCAAGAGTGGATTAACTACATTAGGAAAGTAATGTTTTATTTGTGTCCTGTTGGGTACCTTGCTTGATATTAATTCTGCTAAAATTTGGAAATTAGAGAACATGGAAACAATTGTCTTTGACTAGATTTGACTGCAAAAAGAAACACAAGTGTGTCACTGACTGATGTGCTTTATGTAGAGAGTTCGCTTTAAATCTATTTATCATTGCTTAGTAAACAGTATGGACACAAAATCTAGGCATACATATCACCGAATTTCAAACACTGCACAGTTCTTGAGTCTATATTATAGGAAGGATATAGAGCCATTGATACATATTTAAAAAGATTGATAAAGGTGGTAACTGAGCAAAGATAATTTACTTAGCGAGAGAGGCAAACATACAGGGGCTCTTTTCTTTAGATAAGAGTTGGCTGAATGGTGATCTGATAAAGGTTGTTAAGATGATAAAGCTTTTGATAGGCTGGAGGTAAAAGATAGGGCTTTCACTTATGGTGCAAACCAAGAAAAAAAGACAAAAATATAATTCAGTCACTAATAAACCTAACAGCAAAGTTATCTTTACCAAAAGCGTAGTGTGAATGTGGAATGCACCTCTGCAATTCTGCAAGTTACAGAATTCTTACCAGTCTCCTGCATTTTATTTATGTCATATGGATAATTTTTTCGTATTGATCAGTTTAAGAATGAAATCAAGGCGTTTTATTCTTCTTTTTTCGAAAGATTCATTCAGTTTAAAGAGGTGCTTGAAGTTCAGTTCAATTACATTCTAATTATTTGTTCAGGGAATGTGGATGCAGCAAAAATAACCACCTGTATTGACATAGTGCCTTTAGCATTGTCAGCATACCAAGATGTTTTACACGAGTGGAAATCTGACAATAATTAGCATTGACCCAACAAAGGAAACATTAGATAAGGTGGCCAAAACGTTGATAAATATCGAAGGTGGACTTGAAGAAATATGTTAAACAATGACAGAGAAGTGGAAATATTTGCAGAGAGAATTGCAGAGAACAAGGCCTCAAAGAATGAAGGTATGGCCACCAAGGATGGGTCATGGAACTGAGTATGTACAAAAAGTCAGTCTGTAAGAAATGCAGAGTTCATGGAGGATTACAGCATTGCAGAGAAGCTTGCATTAATGATCCACCACTACTTGTCCTTGTCTACATCATTATAAATCCTAACTGCTGCTGTCTTTGTGGTCATGATGCTTCCTTAATAGGGCTAGGTATGGACTTCCAGAATACTGATTCACTAATTGAGAAGCAAGAGTGATTTTTGTCTACGTTGAAATGGATTGTGACTTTCTATTCACACAATATTGGTATTCTTGGCATCCTTGCAGGTAGAGGCTGAGGGAACAGATTTATTGCTAAAATAATCCTCGTGACTTGCAGCAGTGGATCCAGTTGATAATGTAACCAGAGTGTGAATGACAGGTGGGATTGATTTTTGTCTTATAAGCATGAATCACTATTCAGCTGGAAAATAAATGTAAAAGAACACCCCTTCATAGGGTCAGTAGCTGTATTGTGGCTATAGAATACTGGAAAAGATGTTACTACTGACAATATCACTTTAGTTTTTGAAGATTTTTGTTTCCTGATATACACCTTTAAAATACACATAAGTTAATTAATTGCTTATTGAAATACAAAGTAAAATTTCAAAATTTGCTGAAGCCACCAAACTTGGAGGAATGGCAAGGAACAAGGATTATATTAATTGACTGTGATAGGATACAGGTCAGGTTAGCATAATGGACATGTGGGGGCAGATGAAATTTAATGCAGAAGTGTGAGGGCATGCATTTTGGGTGAAAAGGATCAGCGGGGTCAATATTGATTTAATGGCATATTTCTAAAGAGTACACAAGTTGAGAGGGACAGAAGGACTCAGATAGACTTTTGTGAAGTCAGCAGAACATATTGAGGGAGTTAATAGTGAAGCATGTGGAATCCTTGGTTTCGTAAAGAGAAAAAAGTGAGGACTGCAGATGCAAGAATCTATCTAACTTGCCTTAAAGATTTTCAATGACACTATGAAATCTTCTAAAGCAGAACTTCAAAATTCCACAACCCTCACAGAAAAAAAACCCCTTCATTTCTGTCCTCAAAGTGACCCTTAATTTTAAGACGGTTTTTCTTGGTTCTAGACTCAGGTTTCAACATTCCCTCTCTATCCAACTTGTCTGACCATTCTGCAAGGATGTGTGCTGGTGAGGTAAAAGGAAGATTTATCAAAATAGTTCAAGGGATGAGAGATGTTAGCTACAAGGTTAGAAGAAGCTGTGCTTGTTCTCCTTGGAGAAAAGATGATTTAGATGGATGTTATGAATAATTTAAATTAGGTAGATAAAGAAAGACTGCTCGTATTATTTAAATGTACAGGTGTAAGATTTTGGCGAAGAATTGCTGGGAAGAACTTTAAACTGTGAGTGGCAATGCCATGGAAAGCAGTGACCAGGATTGGGATTAGAAGCAGTTTTGAGATTCCATGTCCCAGGTGCCAAGACTGAGTACATGTAAGTGTGTCAGTCTCTCTACACGCCTGTCACTCTGCATGTCTATCACTCTTATGTCCCAGGGCAGAGAGGGGACTGCGGAGAGGCATGTTGGAGCCTTAATGAAGAGGGTATGCCTGCAATGCAGACCTTGGAAGTAAGGAGGGTGGGATGTGGGGGGGAACCTGATGTGGATAGGAAAACCCATTCGGGAGATGCCAAGGCCATTTTTCTGTCTGAGCCTCGAGCAGAGTGAACTGCTGAGATTTTCTCCTGCCTTGAACTCAGCCTCTTAATTGAGGTCAGGTAGGAAGTAGCCCTTGAATGGCTAATGATTGGCTCTAGGCCTTACCTGTCTCACACAATAGTGTTGGTAGGCTGGAGGTTGGTGTGAGGGTGGCAAGAAGACCATCTGGAAATTGTACAGACCCTCCCACCTGCAAACCTGTGATGGAGGACCTTACTCCCCATGGGAAAAAAAATCAGCTCAATTTTCTTGGAAGGCATTGACAAATTAAAGAGAAAGGGAAAACAGCTCCCTGCTCACTCTCACCATTAGCAAGCACACAGCTGTAACCACAGCAATTTTCTTGCCCCAAATGCCCTTAAGCATTTTGGAATGTCAACAAAACAGGGGAAAAAAAACGAGCAGACAACTTACAAAAACAACCTAATCTTCAAAACAAACTTTCACAAACACCACCTGGACCAAATGAAACCAAAACAGATCTCCCTATCAAAGTAATGGTGCAACAATTAATGCACAAACCGAATCAATCAAATAAGAACTGATTATATTACAAGTGCGGTAAGGTCCCATTCGTTAGTATAAATCTCATTGTAGAACAATTTTATTTTGATCAGCTGGAAACTGTGAAAATTCATTAGGCTTAATATTCTTTAAACTAAAAATTCTATGAAGGTATAATATCAGTTTCTGACTGAAGAATAAGTGACAGACATGCTTCAAGAATTTCATCCATTCAAATAGTGAAAAGGCTATATAAGTTATAGGACACATCAGTTGATGAAGAAAATGGTAAGCTGACCTATATTGGCAAATCAGTATAACAAATGTGTGGGGCAGTCATCTTGACATTGTATAATGCTTTGGTCAGGCTGCAACTTTAATATTGCATTCAATTCTGGCTGCTGAGAAGCAAGAGAAATATCGAAAACCTGGAAAACAACCTGTCACGGTGTAAAATTATTGTGTATGAATAACAGATAAAAACTTGCAACCCAATCTTGCAAGGTAGGAATGGAGACAGATCTTAGAATGATAAAATAATTGAACGATAGAGCACAGAAGAGGGTCCTTTGGCATCTTTTGCCTGTGTCAGCTGTTGGGTAGAGTATTCAATTAACTCCACACCCTCGCTGTTTCCCATAGCCCTGTATTTTTTTTCCCTTTCAAAAATGTATTTCATTGTTTTTGAATGTCATTACTGAATCTGTTTCCAACACCTTTTCAGCCTGTGTATTCCAGATCATTGCCTTCTCTGAATCTTTTGTCAAGCGTCTTAAATCTTTGTCTTCTGGTTACTGATTTTTCTGACACTAGAAATAATTTATCTTAATTTATTCTTTCAGAACCATTCATAATTTCAAACAAGGAGAAAGTGAGGACTGCAGTTTGTTGGAGATCAGAGTTGACAGTGTGGTGCTGGAAAAGCACAGCAGGTCAGGCAGCATCTGAGGAGTAGGAGAATCGACATTTCAGGCATAAGCCCTTCATCAGGAACCATAATTTCAAACAAGTCTATCATAAATCTTCATAACATTCTTTGCTGTAAGGAGAAAAGCCCTGGCTTCAAATAAATGGGTACCCTCAAATTTGGAGTTAAAAGTTATGAAGAAACAATGCAGAATAAAAAAGTTTGAAGCCAAGCATTGCTTCAAATCAAATCGCGGGAGTAGGACAAAGGAATTGTGGATACAAGCAAAGAACATTACAGCGCAGTACAGGCCCTTCAGCCATTGATGTTGCGACAAACTGTGAAACCAAAAGAAGCCCATCTATCCTACACGATTCTATTTTCATCCATATGTTAATTAAACGACCATTTAAATGCTCTTAAAGCTGGCGAGTCTACTACTGTTGCAGGCATTGCTTTCCATGCCCAACTACTCTGAGTAAAGAAACTACCTCTGACATCTGTCTTATATCTATCACCTCTCAATATAAAGCTATGTTCCCTTGTGCTAGCCATCACCATCCAAGGAAAAGGTCTCTCACTGTCCACCCTATTTAACCCTCTAATTATCTTTTATGTCTCAATTAAGTCACCTCTCAAACTTCTCTCTCACGAAAACAGCCTCAAATCCCTCAATGTTTCCTCATAACACCTTCCCTCCATAGCAGGCAACATCCGAGTACATTTCCTCTGAACTTTTTCCAAAGCTTCCACATCCTTCCTATAATGCAGGACTTATACACAACACTCCAAGTGCGGATGCACCAGAGTTTTGTACAGCTGCAGCCTGACCTCGTGGCTCCGAAACTCAATCCCTCTACCAATAAAAGCTAACACACCGTACGCCTTCTTAACAACCCTATCAACCTGGGTGGCAACTTTCAGAGATCTATGTACCAGCACGTCGAGATCTCTTTGCTAACAAAGGACAAGTTCAGGACTGTTATCATAAAGTATTTTTTTCTAAAAGAAGGTGATTATTACTCAAGATAGTTTTCTTGGTAGTGCGATAGAAAAACAAAAAGTCAAAGTCTGTCAAGACACTTTGGCACAATAATAAGAGATGTTGGATGTTTCTGTAGATAAATGAAGTGACTGGCACCCTTCATCTGTGCATCTCCATGATGTAGGGTGCACACTTACTCTCTCTAAAGGATTTACCTGATTTATTTCAATGCAGAAAGCAAGACTCAGATCATTAGAGACATGTTTTGATTCTGATATACATGCAGGTTGAGGTATGGCTGGAATTTAACTGGTTAAATAGACTGATGGCTATCATTAATGCTTTTCAAATCAGTACCATGTTTCTTGTTACAGTCAAGGAAAATAGGAGCAAATTACTATAGATACTGGAATCTGTACTGAAAACAAAAATATGTTAAAGATCACAGGGGGTCTGGCAGCACCCATGGAAAGAAAGAAAGCTAATATTTCGAGTCTAGATGACTCTCCATAAGAGCTGTGAAACAACCCTTGACATTGATGCATATAAATCAAGATGAGAGTGGTGCTGGAAAAGCACAGCAGGTCAGGCAGCATCCAAGGAGCAGGAGAATCGATGTTTCGGGCAAAGGCCCCTCATCTGGAATGCCCGAAATGTCAATTTTCCTGCTCCTCGGATGCTGCCTAACCTGCTGTGCTTTTCCCGCACCACTCTAATCTTGACTCTAATCTCCAGCATCTGCAGTACCCACCTCCATCTACTGATACATACGAAGAGAATTAGTACAGATCAAATGCTTTGTCAAAAAGGTATGTTTTAAGGAGTGCTGTAAATGAAGAAAGAGATAAAGCGGTTTTTGTAAGATATTGGTGAGATTAGGACATAAGCTGCAGCAACCAGCAGCAAAGAGGTTAACATAGGGGCATAAAAAAGACCAGAATCGGAGAAGTTCAGCAATTCTGATGAATTGTAGAGCTGGTAGAGGTTGCAGAGATAGATAGGAACATTTGTAAATGAGGTGATAACTTTGAGATCAAAGTATTGCTAGATTTAAAACCAATGTGTTTACCTTGTGTTTCTGAGGAGCAGCATGAGACTAAGGATGAAAAAGAAAGGTATTGTGGCTTTGACTGGATGGGTAAGAATTCAGTCAAGTGAAAGAAGTCTGACTAAACAGGAAAACAGAGGAGAGGTCTTGAAAGAGGATTTTGTAGTCAACCATGTTGAAAATTATAACAAGGTCATGGAGGCTGAGAAAGAAAAGTAAGCCACATTCTCAATTAGCAATGTTTGGTACTATAATGGAGCAGAAACCTGATTAAAGGGATTCAAAGAGGGCATTGTGCAATTATGGTAGGTGTTGATTTGGAAGGTTCCAAATCATTGAAGGTGTCTGGAGAAGAAAATAAAGTTAGTGATGAGGCCAGAGATTGCAAGGACTGAAAATTCAAGGGTGAGATTTCTAAATCATGGTAACAGCCATTTTAATAAGAGACAAGGGACAGTACTGGAGGAAAAATCTCAGCAAGCATGGTCCAGAAAGTGAATTGGAGTTTAGTGTGCATCAGGTGAAAGGGTGCAGGAGATGGTTCTTAAGGACAAGGTGAAATTCAACATCAGAGTTCAAGCAGGGGCTAGCTTGAAGTAGGTACTTCAAGTAAGCACAAAGTTACAGATCAACAACACCAAGTTATATATCTGCCACATCTGCTCCCAGGTTCATAGATCTCTGAAAGTTGCCACCCTGGTTGTTAGAGGTGTTAAGAAGGCATATGGTGTGTTAGCTTTTATTGGTAGAGGGATTGAGTTTCGGAACCATGAGATCATGCTGCAGCTGTAGAAAACTGTGGCGAGGCCACATTTGGAGTATTGTGTAGGGTTCTGGTCATTGCATTATAGGAAGGATGTGGAAGCTTTGGAAAGGGTTCAGAGGAGATTTACTAAGATGTTGCCTGGTTTGGAGGGAAGGTCTTACGAGAAAAGGTTGAGGGACTTGAGGCTGTTTTCATTAGAGAGAAGGTTGAGAGATAACTTAATTGAGAGATATAAGATAATCAGAGGTTGGACAGTGAGAGCCTTTTTCCTTGGATGGTGATGGCTAGCACAAGGGGACATAGCTTTAAATTGAGGGATGATGGATATAGGACAGATGTCAGAGGTAGTTTCTTTACTCAGAGAGTAGTAGGGGTGTGGAACGCACTGCCTGCAACAGCAGTAGACTCGCCAACTTTAAGGGCATTTAAGTGGTCATCTGATAAACATATGCACAAGAATGGAATAGTGAAGATTAGATGGGCCTCAGATTGGTTCCACAGGTCAGCGCAACATTGATGGTCAAAGGGCCTGTCATGTTCTATGTTCTATGTTCTAACCTCCTGATACACCATATCATCCTCCGCCATTTCCAACACCAATAAACAGACCCCACCGCCAGTGATATATTTCCCACCCCATGTCTATCTGCATTCTGTAAAGACCATTCCCTCCACGACTCTCTTTTCAGTCCACAACCCCCACCAACCCACCCTCCTATCCTGACACCTTCCCCTGTCACTGCAAAAATTGCAAAACCTGTGTCCACACCTCCCCCCTCACCTCCATCCAAGGCCCCAAAGGATACTTCCACATCTATCAGAGATTTATTTGCACTTCCACACATGTTATTTACTGTATCCATTGTTCCTGATGTGGTGTCCTCTACAATGGGGAGACAGAATGCCTACTTGGAGAACGCTTCAGAGAACATCTCTGGGACACACACATGAAGCAACTCCACCGCCCCATGGCCAAACACTTTAACTCTCCCTCCCACTCCCACAAAGACATGCAGGTCCTGGGCCTCCTCCATCGCCAAACCCTAACCACCTGCCACCTGTAGGAAGAATGCCTCATGTTCCGCCTTGGCACCCTGCAACTATATGGGATCAATGTGGATTTCACCAATTTCCTCATTTTTCTGCCTTATTCTGGATCCAACTTCCAACTTGGCACTGACCTATCTGACCTCTCTTACCTGTCCATCTTCCTGCACATCTATCCGCTCCACCCTTCTCTCTGACCTATCACCTTCATACCCATCTTCATCTACCTATCGCACTCTCAGCTACTTTCCCCCCAGCTCCATCTCCCTCCCATTTTTATCTTAGCCCTATTGGCCCACAAACATTGATTCTCCTGCTCCTCGAACGCTGCCTGACTAGCTGTGCTTTTCCAGCACCTCACTCTCAACTCTGATCTCCAGCATCTGCAGTTCTCACTTTTACCAAGTAATTTATACATATAACCTGGTGTTGTGTGATTTTTAACCCAGCCCAACACCAGCTCTTCCACATTATTAGTAAGCATAGGAAGGGAGAAAAGTTGCTGAGAAATCTGAAAGAATGGTTTCAATTTTATTGGCGATCATCATTGGTGAACATCCTAGTGGTTGTTGGAATTCAGAGTGCCCTGGTGGAATGGAAGGGGGAGGAGGCAGTGCAGTGATCTCCAGGCAAGCTGCAAGAAGCGCTCCCTGACTTCAGGAGTTGCTGCCTGTGGAGAATCTCCTTCCCTCCATTCCTCCATCATCCTTTGCCACGAGGTGGCTTGCCTATAAGTTCCTTTTTAGTTTAAGCTTCCTTCTGACTTCCCTCTTTATTAATTCTCTCCTGCAGCCAGTTGCTTTTTTAAAAGAAGTCTTTGATTGGTTGACCAATTTACAGGGCCATCCCCACCCCCTGCTGATCATCCTTAATTTGACACCCTGTGAGGGACAGTTTTGGGCAGGAACCAGTCTTTACCTGTGTTTGAAGCCCTGGAGGGAACATCTTGTCCTTGGTGCCTTAAATGGGATGGGTTCTATTTTCTAACACTCATTCAACTACACCATATCCTTCTATAATGCATGGAGCTTCCATGAAGTTTTGTAACAGAGATTGACATGGGCTATATGTCTTGTACAGTACACCTGGATAATTAGCTTTTTTTAAACTTGATTTAAAGAATTTTTCCTAAAGGCAGTTATAGCAGAACTACAGCTGTTATCTTCCTCTTTGACTATATTTAAACAGACGTGTTCCAGCTTGTGACCATTTACTGGCATATAGTTTTGCTTTGCATGCCAAAAATGTGCACTTAAAAATGTAACCCATGTGTGGATAAATGTAAAATCACCGAAACATTGTCACATGCCATGAAGCACTGCTCAGCTTAAAAACAAATCCAGGTTAGATTATAAAATCATAAGCATTGTTTTTTGAAAAGAGGAATGTTACTGTGAATACAAAGGATAAAGTTATGAAACTGCTAATAAAGTAAGGTCTTTAAAATGCTGTGAATTTTAACCTGTGAATGGTGCTATAAGTCAACATTGACTGCTATTCAATGTCTCAGGATTAGATTAGATTACTTACAGTGTGGAAACAGGCCCTTCGGCCCAACCAGTCCACACCGACCCGCCGAAGCGCAACCCACCCATACCCCTACCCCTACATATACCCCTTACCTAACACTATGGGCAATTTAGCATGGCCAATTCACCTGACCCGCACATCTTTGGACTGTGGGAGGAAACCGGAGCACCCGGAGGAAACCCACGCAGACACAGGGAGAACGTGCAAACTCCACACAGTCAGTCGCCTGAGGTGGGAATTGAACCCAGGTCCCTGGTGCTGTGAGGCAGCAGTGCTAACCACTGTGCCACCGTGCCGCCCAAGGCCACCTAATATCCCAGGATTATTGTTATAGCCAACTATATAACATTAGTAACCAAGTGTCAGTTTGTCAGAAGTTTGAAAACTCCTTATTTGGCTTTAGTTTCTCTCTAAGAATTATTTAAATGACTGCTGCCAATAGTAATTACATTTAATCAGGCTGTTCATTTTTACCATTGCTGGTCTCTGTGAATTTTCTGCAGACTTTAGGAAAGTTTATGGCTAGAATAATGTCATTGAATTTTGTACCAACTTCTTTCAGGTAAGAATTTCCATTTTATCCTAACTGAGAGTGATTCTGCATTAATTATACCATTACCATGTAGAACCAATTCCATCCAAGGTTCTTTTATAAATGGAATATGAAAATGCTGAAATCTGTTAAATAAAATCAACAATACTTGATGGAGAGCTTCTAGAACATACGTTTATTGAGAGAGAAAGCATAATAGAACTCTGTTACTTACTTCTTTGATCATCTGACTCTGCTGTACATCAGCTCATCTGCTGCTCATTTATCTGTTATATCTAGGCTTAACTATGTCAAAGCTCTCTTGGTTAATCTCCTAATTTCTTCCCTTTATAAACATGTACTTATCCAAATTCTTCTTCTCATTTCCTCACTAACACCAAATTCTTATCCATCAGTCCTATGCAAGCTGGGCTACACTGGCTCCTTGTTAGGAGCACCTTTGACTTAAAAAGCTGTTTGCAATTCCCTCCATGGCATTGCTCCTCATACTCTCTGTAATACCTTCCAGATCTGCAGCCCTGTGAGGTTTCTGCCTTTTTTGAATGCCCGATCTTTATTGTTTCACATTTGGCAGCCATACCTTTAGCTGCCTAGGCTGCAAGCTCTGGAACTTCCACAATTAATCTTTTCCACCTCTCCACATCACTATCGCCTTTGTCTTTATGTAGGTCAAAACAGTAGTCAGTTTCACACAATAAGCTCATTGTTATTACCATTCAAGTAGAGTGACCTTTTGGTAGCAGCACTCTCACTGAAAAGGTGTAGGGTTCAAACCGTGCTCTAGACAAGCCTTTGAGTGGATCAGAATATCAGGTCTAGATTAACACATAAAATGACACTTGCGTCCAACGTCTTTACCTTCTTCATTGTTCTATGGGTTTGTAAAGATCACAAAACCCCTACTGTGTACAGGACTAACTATAATAAAACAAAGAACTCTGGATGCTGGAAATCTGAAAAACAGAAGTTGCTGAAGACATTCAGGAGGTGTGGCAGAATCTGTGGAGAGAAATCAGAGTTAACATTTTGAGTCTTTTCACTCTTAGTTCTGAAGAAGGGTCACTGGACTCAAGACGTTAACTCTGCTTTCTCTCCACAGATGCTAAATTTCCGTTTTTCGATCTAACATATTGTCTGAAATGAAGATGGTTACAAGCACAGACGGAGTGTTCATAGCGAAACCTGTCAGACTGTCAATAACAAATGTTAATCAGTATGCAAATCCTACTACTTAACGCTCTTATCCAGCAGAATATACAAAAATATCATTAATCAGTCATTGAACAAGCAATGTTGACAAGGATAGTGGGAAATCTCATTACTATCTTTAAACAGATCCAAGGGTTTTTATTTGAGGTAAAACAAGGGTGACACAGTTAACCAACAGGTTGTTTAGCAGCTTAAATATTTTAAAGAGACTGGAAGCCTTTAATTTAACCTTCTTTTGAGGTTTTGCACGTTTTGGAATTTTGACAACTGAAGTGAGCTGAGCTTCAGCTTCAGAGTGTAGTTAAGCATCTTTGCAGAACATCTTGGGGGAGGGGGTTAGAAGAAACAATAATAGTTTCCCCAGTGGCCTCTCCTTCACACAGGTCCCCAGGGTCCAGGATCAGACCATACCAGCAAGAATTGAGCCAGCATCACATCCCTGAGGATCCGACTCCTTTCCTGTGGAATCAGTGCCCCTGACCTCTTAGACTGGACAAAAATGCATTCCTGCATCAGGATTGATGTCCATCCTCCACACACAAACACACACACCCCATCCCAGCACCCAAGATTAGACTGTACCATTGGAATCATGGGTGGAACAAACCTACTCCCATGGCTCGCCCTGAAGTGCTCCCTTCCTGACTGTCAATCAGGCTGACTTCTAGATGACGAAACCACCAACGCAAAAAGATGCACACTGTCGGGGACAGCCGAGACCTCCGGTTGTTCCTGCCTGAAACTCCAGTCCACAGAACCTGACCTTGTTAATATCCAGCCTGTAGGAGGTGAGGATCATTGTCAGGCCTCCTTCAGATCAAAACAGATCGGGTACTGATGCAAGCCCCACCTGTAAGGTGAAGTGCAAACAGCATTCAATTCCCTGGTGAGCTCATTTGCATAACTATTAACAACACCAGGTGTATGCTCAGCCAGGTTCATGGGGACACTGATGGTGAACCAGACGGATTGCATGCGAGTCAATTTTAAAGGGTTGGAGACAATTAAAGGGGAGTGTCACTGCAGTGGGGGAAAGAAAATCTACAAAGCTTTGAAAAGCTTTCAAAAGCAACTAAATCCAGCAGCAGCTGAAAGGGCTGGAGTTTTAGAAGCCTGCGACAAAAATAACAAGAACCTGGATGTCTGGGCGGCTATTGAGCAACTCTTCTGACCTTGTTTGCTAACTGCTGAGTTTGATGCAATGCCTCAAATGCATGCAAGGGAGGGTTTCAACACCTTTGCAGTAGATCAACATTGAAGAGAGCTGCAAGGAAGTGTAGCCACATTCTAGGTACTGCCCCAGCAAGTGCCAGCCCCATGGTGTGTGGGTAGCTGCACATGTCCTTGCAGCAGATAGAATATCAATATATCTGATTAAGGCCCTGTAAAGCTAAATTGTTATGTAATTGTGTCATCATCTACAGACTTCATTGGCGGCTTTTTGGTGACTGCAGCCAGAGAACGTAATCTGCACTGCATTGTTTCATTCAATATTATATGCATTGAAAAGCCTGTAAAACTGTTAGCTAAATATTGGAAGGTGGACTGGTGTAGCTTCTTTTTGAAAAGAGAAACATCTGTCGATGTTACCTCTGACAATCATGACATAATCTCATCTCCTTACTGAAACAGCCTGGAAGGTATTACAGGCATGGACCAACTCAAAGACGTGACAACAGCAATCCAAAAATCATTTATCAGTTAACTTCCGAAATGACCTACCTGATGACCCAAAGCTCATGCTTGCATTTCATGTCCAATGGCTGGAAAATGGCGTGAGGGCCTTGCCTGCCCATTTTTAAATATTGAAATGTTGTGCTATTTGTCTTGCAATGGCCACCTTGGATCCACTCAGAAATTTGGGTGGAGAAAATAGAAGCAGAATTAATTTTCCCCCATTTTTGCATCTTGTGGGGAACCAATCAGGTGTAATAAATACCAAACTCATTTGTGGCATTTGCAAAAGGAACAGGACGCTTTGGCCCAGTATAAAACACCTCCTTTAGAAGGTGAAGTGAAATCTGAGGAAAAAAAGAATGCATAGGAATTCATTTTAGATCAAGCTGCTAAAGGGAATTTTGCCTTAGTAACTTTCTCCCAGTGGATAATAGACTTTTCCTGGTACACCTGAGAACAGCAATTGTAAGAGTTTATTTTTAGAACAGCTATGTATTCTAAAGCAGAAAAAAATCCTATAAATTGATGGCTGAGACATTTAAAGCTTCCAGAACGTTTCTGTGTTTGATGTATAATAAACAAGTCAGTGCAACTCTTTCCACGATTTAAGATATTCTTTCATCAGAGGAATCAGAGAAAATGCAAACGAGATAGTTGTGGAACTGTATTTTGAAAGCACAGCAATGATGTAACTATGATCTTTTTAAAGACAAACCCACAAAAGATACTAATTTAGGAGACCGCATTTTTCAGGCGAAGAATCTAGAGACTTTAACCGCCACATAGAGCTACTACATGTGGGTCTATGCCAGTATTGTGGTCATCCAGTAAGCTGTGCTATAGATGATGTATTTAGCAATGTGTTATAAGTGTGAAAAATGAATTGAAATGAGTAAAAAAAAATTGTAAGCAACAATTCATATAGCTTTATAAAAACCATTGATTTATTTTTAAAGATATATTAACATAAGGTCGACCTTAGGTTATTTGAGAACAATATTGTTTGCCTGCACGAACATTGTACCATTCAATTAAGCATGTGTCACACTCTCAGATGAAATTGGAGCTTGCAAATTGTGTTCTGTGATACTTAATATTATTCAAAATTTCCTTTTACAATGAAAGGTGCCAGTAACTTGGGAATATTATATACCTCAGATTCAAATCATGAAACCATAGTTCGATTGGGAGGAACTGATGTAATGAACACTTTGATTTTTATGGTTCGAATTTGAAAAGAAAAACTGGGAGAAAATCAGGAATAAAGAGGAAATATATGCACAATCATAGTGTTGTATAGGCTGTCAAAATAATGGTGGGGCTATCTGCAATTGTTGTGTTCATGTGCAAATGCTACAGTATACCTCAGTCAAGGAAACGTCATGCTTAAATGCAGAAATTCAGTTGTTGTTGTCTGAGATGGGCTCATGCTTCGCTGTTGACTTCTTGGCTTCTTGTTTAGTTCACTGTTCTAATATGGAGTGACGTTGCTGTAGTTGCGTAATAGGTACAACTAGATGCATGTCAACAAAAGTAAAGCTGGGGGCATTTCATTCTGGGTCAATATATAAGGTCTTAATTAACAGCCAGTCAATCTTTTTTGCAATGTAAAATAACTGTTGCAAATTCAGGTTTTAATTATTGCTGGACATTCTAGAACTGGAAAATTTTAAATTTACATTTTTCCTTTTTACTTTCTGACACTTTTCTCTCTTTTAATCCAGTCTTTTGTCTTTATTTCATTTCTGCAAAGACAAATTCTAAGCTAATTGCAATTATTGAAACTAAAAACAAGTCCATACAACTAAAGCATCTAAAACTAAGCTATGCTTAAGTTAAACACGTATGATCTGCTCAGCGTTCGCATTATCCATTGAGCAGATCTGACCACAGCACCAGCTGCGAAATGGGAAATCAGAAGAGATCAATTCCATAGCTTTTCTTTCATTTCACGTTGACAAGCTGTGTAACATGGCTGCTTAAATATTCCATTCTGTTCCCTTTATTTCATTTCTGTACCCAATTCATCATGGATATCACCAAATCCAATTTACTCTACCTTCCAAACGTCTTAATCATTGAAACTGATTTGTGTATAGATCAGGTTCTAGATATCTGCTTTACCTCATTGTTGTGCTATCAGCTCACACTTAGACCAACTTTCAGCGAGAGGTGATGGCATAGTGGTATCATTGCCAAACTACTATCCAGAACTCACGTAGTGTTCTGGTGTCCTGATTTGAATTTGACTACGGCAGATGGTGGAATATAAATTCAATACAATATCTAATGATGATCATGAATCCATCTACGTAAAAATATATAAGGTTCACCAACACCCTTTGGGGAAGGATTCCAGATCCACACCCGCTTTGAATTCTTGCATTAATTTTTAAAAATCCCTAATATATGGAATGAAACTGGACAGTCAATCTGCATTGACTTAGATACCAGAATAAACAAAATAAAACTCAATCCGTCATGCCTGAAAAGCCCTACTCACCAATATTTGGGGGTTAATATTAAAATTTCAGGAGGTGTCTGTCAGACTAGTCACACCTGACATACTCACAGAATCATAATTTTCACACTATGTCCCAGGCAACACCAGCACCAGCAGAGGTGACAGCACAGTATTTTACAGTCGGGACAGAGTTGCATTGGGATTCATCTACATTGATTCTGGATTCCATAACATCTGAAGACATCAGGTAAAATATGGGCAAGGAAACCCCTACTGACTATCATGTACCATTCCACCAGTCAACTGATGAACCCATGCTCCTCCATAGTGAATACCACTGAGAGGAAGCATTGAGGTATAGAATGTAGTCTGGAAGAGGGACTTCAATGTCCACTCCCAAGTGTATAACAGTAGTACTGCAACTGATCAAACTGGTCGAGTCCCAAAGGACATAGCTGCTAGACTGTGTTTGCAGTAGGTGGTGAGGGATCCAACTAGAGGGAAACCATACTTGACTCCAACATTACCAATATGACTGCCTGACTGTGCCTGTCACACAGACCTTAGAAAGATAAAGTCCTGTCTCCACATTGAAGATAGTCTCCATATGTTGTGTAGCATTGTCACCACGTTAAATGGAATAAACAGAGGTGAGATGAAAAGAATCATGTAAGGGCAAATCACATTAATATTAATGCCATTTCTTCAGTAAAACCTGCTGTTTCATCACCGAAACTCCAAAGAGTTGATTACAGTAGTAAGCAAGTGGGACAGCCACTTTGTGCACAACAAATTGCAAGGGCATGAAAAATCAGTTCATCTTTGCTTTGTAGATATTGAAGGAAGAAGCAATACCCAAATACCTTGAAACACAGAATGGAATATTTAAACAGCCATGTTACACAGCTTGTCAATGTGAAATGAAAGAAAAGCTATGGAATTGATCTCTTCTGATTTCCCATTATGCAGCTGGTGCTGTGGTCAGATCTGCTCAATGGATAATGCGAACGCTGAGCAGATCATACGTGTTTATCTTAAGCATAGCTTAGCTTTAGATGCTTCAGTTGTATGGACTTGTTTTTAGTTTCAATAATCGCAATTAGCTTAGAATTTTTCTTTGCAGAAATAGAAGACATTTTCTTCTGAATGGGGTTTTAGTGGGCTAGATGGCTATTCAGTCATTCAGAATAATATCAAAATAGGACAGGTTCGATTCCTGCTCTGATTGAAGTAAACATCCTTCCTCTGTCCAGGGATTAGAAAGTAATGGCAAACTCCCACTGACAAAAACTGCCCAGGAAACAAGACAGGATGAAACATCAACAGACAATGAGCCAACATGTACTTTTAGGCAAAGTTCACAATCATAAATTCTTCTGTATGTTGTCAATTCTTGGTTGTGAAAGTACTTTTTGTGAGATTTATAGTGCTGGGGAATCTGCCCAGTTTATGTCGCTGGCTAACGCAGTCAATGTAACAGGTAAGAGACAAGACCATGCTTGTACAAATTGCTGAAAATGTTTGCAATCTTACTTTTCTAGTTGTGAAGCTTCTCCCATATGCTATGGGCTTAATGGGTCAGGGGTCATCTCATCTCCAATCTTAGAAAAAAACAACGAACATCTGTTTGTGGTATCGGGCAGATCAAAGGATGTTGTTGCCATTATTTTTGCCCTGACTGGGTCTAAGGGCTTATTTGGTTCACAAGTGTAGTGGAATAGCCTCGAGAGAATTGTAATGAAAAGAGGCTCTTGTCTTAACAAGATGTTTTTGCAAGATAGCAATTAGGTACACAGTGGAAGTGTCCCTGCATCTGGGCTGGAAAGTCTGGATTTGCATTCCACTTGCCCTGTGAGATGTATCTAAATGGATTGATGCAAAACACTGAACTTGACGTTGCTACTAAGACTATTGGGAGACATAGATGGCATACCGGAACCCTTCAAGGCCTTAAGCTATTATCCTGATTTCCCCACCCAAAGGCTTTCTGCATCATCAGATTTGGTGGAACTTAATGTCATCTCCACCATTAACCCTTTCAGAACCATTTCATTACACCATAGCAGCATGTTGCCTACAGAGATAGTACAGGCAAAGGGTATATCTCAAAATAAGGTGCAGTGCTACGAGAGCTGTTAGTACAGTCTTGATTAGATTAAAGTTCTGCTTCCAGAATTTGGGGCTGACACTAACACTAAGATCAAAATATCAACACAAACTTGCACTTATTACCTTTCATGTTAGAAACCACCACAAGGTGGTTCACAGGAACATTATCAAATATGACATCAAGCCATATAAAGAAATATTTGCATAGATGTCCAAAAGCTTATGTGGTCAAATTTTATCTTGCGCATAAAATAGGAAAAAACAATTAGAGAGATTTCATGGAAGAGTTTCACACCTTGGCCAATTAAGCCATGGCCAGTGATCAGAGCAAGCAGGGATGCTCAACAGACTGAACTGGAGGAGTGCAAACAATGAGGACGTTTAAGGCTAGACTATCCAATGCTGATATTGTTTCTCAAATCTGGAAAGCAGTTTCCAATATTACTTCCTTAAGCTTGTTGTATCTATGTCAGATCTCAGTGCTTTGTCAACTTTTAATTCTCGCAGGCCTATCCAACACACTCTTCTTGTCAGTTTTGACCCCTTCCAGAGAGAGGTTTTTTTCTGTGGCCTGTGTAGCACCTATTTCTTTGGTAAATACAAAGTATTCATTGAACATTATAGACATGCTCTTGCCATCATATGCCAATCCTCTCTTTTGGTCTCGAATTGGTTCTACTTCCACTTTTACCATCCTATAAGTCTTGATGAGTCTGTAGGAGACTTTAGGATTCCCCTTTATTGTGGCTGTCAGTCATTTCTTTGCTTTGAATTTCATCCCTTTGCTTCTCTGATATGCTACTTTCACCTTTCATCGGAACCTTCTGTATTTCTCTTAGTTCTCAATTATATTTTCCATCTGACCATAAGGCCATAAGAAACAGGAACAGGAGTAGATCTGCTCCTGCTTGAGCCTGCTGCACCATTCAATAGGATCATGGCTGATCCAGCATTCCTCACACCTACATTTCTGCCTTTTCCCTTTAGACTTTGATTCCACTACTGATCTTAGCCTTAAATATATAAAAGCACTCCAAGTCCAAAGCTTCTCTGTGGCAAGGAGATACAAAAACACACAGGCTTCTGAGAGAAGAAATTCCCACTCATCTCAGTTTTAAATTGCATCCCTTAATTTGAGACTATTCCCTCTGATCCCAGACTGTTCCATGAGGGGAACATGTCTCAGCATTGACCCCGTCAATGAGATCACCCCCACATTCTACTAAACACCAGTGAGTCGAGTCTGAACTTGTTTAACCATTGTTCATAAGACAATCCCTACATGTCAGGGATCATGCAAGTGAACTTTCTCTGAATTGCCTCCAAAGAAATATTATATTTTCTTAAATGAGGGACTTTTTTTTGCTCCCACAATCCAAAAGATGTACAGGTTAGATGAGTTGGCTCTGCTAAATTGCCCATAGTGTTCAGGGATGTATCGGTTAGGTGCATTAGTCAGGGGTAAATATAGAGTAATGGGGAATGGGTTTGGGTGGGATACTCTTCAGAGGGTCATTGTGAACTTGTTGGGCTTAAGGGAATGAACTGCCAGAGGAAATGTGGACGCTGGTACATTTGTAACATTTAAAAGGCATCTGAATGTGTATATGAATAGGAAGGGTTTAGAGGGATATGGGTCAAATGCTGGCAAATGGGACTAGATTAAGTTGGGATATCTGGTCGGCATGGACGTGTTGGACCGAAGGGTCTGTTTCTGTGCTGTACATCTCTATGACTCGAAGAGTTTTGAGAGTTTGCAATGAGTCTTGCTGTGAAAATAGTTGTAAACAAGGGTGTGAATTTTAAAATCAAAGTGTTACTAAAACGGAAGAGCCAACGTACGATCAACAATCACACGGTTTTTGCATGAATAGGACTTGTTATAGGACGACATATGGGCACCAATGTTCTTATTAATCTCAAAGATTATAGACAGTAGAACATGGGAATCCAGACAGAGTGTTTCGAATGACCATGTTTGGAGATGACAAAAACAGGAACGAACATTTCAACAGCAGATGAGCTGAGGCATAATCATCACTGGCTGATATTCCAGTGGTGGAATTAGAAGCTCTCAGCAAGGACAAGACTCAAGTTCACCTTGGGATCAAATATAACACCAATGATGAGAACGGTTTCCGGAGATTTACAGATTTGTAAGGGATAATTTTGTAGGTAACCAACTTGGAAACCCAGGGTAGATAAATTAGGTGACTAGCAATGTAGTTAGAGGAACATAGAGATGAATCCTGTGGGGAAGGCAGGAGGAGGACATGAAAGAAACAACAGGGAAAGATATAAGTTCAGGATAGGGTTTGGGGAAACCTTTTTGGATGTTTGGTCCTGCGGTGTGGAGAGGTGGCAGAGGCAGCTGATCAGATGATCTCTAACTTGGTGACAGAGGCCAGCTCAAAGCACCTTGCATTTGTTACAGGTGAAGAAGAAGGCAATTGGGAGAGGGATTTGAGAAGACAGTTTCTAATAGAGGAAAGAAAGCTGAGACTATCCTTTTATCACAGTGTTGTGGGTAAATCAAAACAACCTATGTTTAATTTGGCTGCTCATTAAGAAATCTCACAATCAAGTACTGAAACAATGCTTTGAACTTTATTGCATGTGGCAACCAAAATAAGACCCTCAAATGAGCATGTTAAGCCTCACAATTCAACTTGACTATTATCTGATAAATGGTGGAATTTATCTACACTTCGAACCAACAATTTCTGTCTCAGGGTTCGATCTGTATGCAATGTTGTCCTTCAAAGCTCTGCTCAGGAAGATTTCTGGAATTGCTTGCTTATACAGTTTTCTTATCTTTCAGGTGTATGATGTGATATTATTGATTTTTTTCATTCAAATTATCGACTCCTCCTCTGAAGACATTGAGTCTGCAGCTTACCTTCTTATCAGAAGTAGCTTCTCTATTCCTTGTTACATTTGGCATTGGCAGTCTGCTTGAAGACATAGCTTTCCTACAGTTAACTCCTTAAATTCTTCCATAGGACATTCAATAGTCCTTGTGGCATGAAGTAGTCAGTTATCAAGCAGATATTAAAACAGAGTTGTTCATGTAGCTTTGACTCCTTTTCCCACACATGGCTAATTGCTTTCAATTCCTGTATAAGTCTGTCCTTGTCTTTAATAGTTTGTTCTTGACAGAGTTATTGCTGTTTCTTGCCATGTATAATTGTTTATCTTTGATTCTTTCAATCCATGGACAGTTATTAAAATTCTGAAGTTTATAATGTCACACCAGGATGATTCTGTAATAATGAGCTGTTTTTTAAAAAAAGAACCAATTGTGCTTCATTTGATCCAATGAAATATAATATGAATGCTAAATCTGTGATATTCCTTCCACAGAAAGAAGCTGAACCCAAAACATTGAATGTTTAAAGGCAGGCGTTTGATATTGTTCTTAGGGCTAAAGGGATCAAGTTGTATGGGGAGAATGCTAATACAGGGTACTGAGTTGGATGATCAACAATGATCACATTGAATTTTGGACCAGGCTTGAAGGGTGGAATGGCCTACTCCTGCTTCTATTTTATATGTTTCTATGGGGGAGGCAGAGGTTGGGGAGAATGTCTTTTCCAAAGGCATTCATAGAAGAAAGTAGGATTGGCGTTGGGTTGAGGGATGTGGGTAAAGAAACAAAGTGATTAGAATTGGACTTATCTTTGACTGACACCATGGAAGTAGACATTAAATGGCAAGATCAAAGGGCTGGCTGTGAATTTGAACTAAGGAGTTTATGTGGAGGAGAGATTAAACATATATAAAATTCAGAGGGAGCAGTGAGAACATGATGCAATGAGCTGGGAGCAGAGGTCACTGTGAGTGAAAAGTTGTTTGGTGTGGATGCCAAGGGAGGAAAACAATAAAGGTATTTTAGTGAGAAATCATGGTGGGTAGGTGGTAGAAAATGAGGATTGTAAATGAGAGGTGGGAATGGTGGAGCAAGGGGCATTGCTGAAAGGAAAGGAAGGTCGGAGAGCAGTAGGGGTATAGTCCAAGAGATGTTCTGGCAATGAGAGCCACACTGCACCATCACAGTTCCAGAGAAACAAGTGGAGGAAGATACATCCTGATGGGATGTTTAATTGTAGGAGAATGAGTCAGATTTCCATCAAGGCCATGTTATTCATGTAATCATTCAGAACATGTTTCTTAGCTACAACCTTGTGCAGAAGTAAATGGATATTTTGTTGGGAAATAGGTGATGCACCCAATCAAATGGCAAAGTCCATAGAACAGGAATGAGAGGAATGTCTGGGAAGGAGATTGACAAGATTAGCTCAAACTCCACAAATCAGACTGTCCGGGTAGGCCCATCACATCAGCAGTTGTAGTTTGGCGTTCTGATCCTTACATTGTATAGGCTCAATGCCAACTCTCAGACACTTCTTCCTAGCTCTCCCTGGATCATGACCCCATATCTGAACATCAAGTCATTGGTGCCAGGACTGTCACAGATTCCATTCCCTCCGGTGATCTTCCCCCACTGCCTGCAATCTTATAGACTCTCAACCCTGGACAGCTCGCTTCTACCCTCTTCCCAAAATGCACAATCCTGACTGTGCCAGTAGGCTCATTGTATCAGTGTGTTCCTGCCCCACCAAGCTCATTTCCTCCTCCCTTGACTCCATCCTCTTTCCAGACCCTGCCCACCTACATCTGCGATTCCTCTGATGCCTTCCACTATATTGACAATTTCCAGTTCCCTGTCCCTAACTGCCTCCTGTTCACCATGGATGTCCAATCCTCTATTTCTCTTTTCCCCATCAGGATGGTCTTCGGTTTCTTGGCTTCTTCCTTGACCATACATCTGAAAAATCCCCATTCACTACCAACCTCCTCCACTTGGCTGAACTTGTTCTCTACTGGACAATTTCTCCCTTAATTCATCTCACTTCTGTCAAATCAAAGGTGTGGCGAAGGGTACCCTCGTGTGTCCCAGTTATGTGTGCCTCTTTATCAGTATGTGGAACAAACCTTGTTTCAGTCCGACACTGGTCCCCTTCTCCAACTTTTTTTCGGTACATTGGCAACTGTTTCACTGCCACTTCCTGTTCCCACCTGGACCTTGACAAATCTGTTCATTTTGCTTCCAATTACTACTCCTCTCTAACTTTCACATCATCCATTTCTGACAATTCTCTTCTTTTCCTTGACCTCTCCTTCTCCATTTCGGGGAATAAGCTGTTCTCTGCCATTCACTACAAAGCTATTGACTCCCATAGCTACCACACTACAGATCTTCACACCCCACATCCTCACAGTACTCCATCCTTTTCTCCCAGTTCCTTTGCTTATGTCATGTCTGTTCGGATGATGCCACCTTCCATAATTAGCATCACAGACATTGCTTCCCTCTTACGTGACCATGGTTTCCCACTCACTGTGGTTGGCAGGGCCCTCAACCACATCCGACCTATCACCCGTGCTTCTGCCCTTGCCCCTTCCTGTCACTCACAACAGAGTGATCGGGTCCCCCTTATCCTCACTTTTCGTCCCATCAGCCTTCATAGGATCAGTCTCTGCCATTTCTGACAACTTCAGCAGAACACCACCACCAAACACATCTTCCCCTCACTCCCCCTGTCTGCAGTTCGCAGGGGTCATTCCCTCTGGGACATCTTAGTCCATTCACAACCACCAACACCTCCCCCTCTCTCCATGGAACCTTCCCATGTAACCGCAGAAGGTGCAACACCTGACCTTTCCCGTCCTCCTTGCTGACTATTCAAGGGCCTAACCAATCTTTCCAGGTGAAGCAGCACTTCACATGTACTTCCTCCAATCTTTTGTATTGTGTTTGCTGAGCTCAATATGGCATTCAGTGTGGCCTACACCACATTGGAGAAACCAAACACAGATAGGATGACGGCTTTGTAGAACACCCCTGGTCTGCGTGCAAACAAGATCTGACCTTCCCATAGCCGGTCATTTTAACACACCATCCTGTTCACATGCCCACTTGTCTGTCCTCAGCATGCTGCAATATTCCAGTAACTCATGGCACAAACTGAAGGAACAATATCTCATCTTCAGACTAGGCATGTTACAACCTTCTGCACTTAATATTGAGTTCAGCAACTTCAAATTGAATTTATTCCCATTCCTTCTCTTTCTTTTAGCTTTGCTTGTTACATTCTCTGACACCTTGTCTTCACTCCCCTCCCCCAGCTCCAGTGGGACTGTCTGCTTTTTCCAGTCTGGCAGTTAAGACACACCACTGTTCTGCCATTTTCACATTCTGATCACTGAATCTGCACTGTCAACATCCTTTCTCCCCAACACTCCACCCCGTGTATTTCCACCCACTCACCCCCAATATAGTATAAATGCTGCTCCCTCCACACCACATCAGCTCTGATGAAGAGTCATCTAGACTCGAAACTTTCTCTCCATGCATACTGCCTGACCTGCTGTGATCTCCAACATTTGATTGTTTTCAGTCTTGACAAGGTTAGACCCTAGTCGAGAGTGTGGTGCTGGAAAAGCACAGCAGGTCAGGCAGGTCTGAAGGGCTCTTGCCTGAAACGTTGATTCTCCTGCTCTTCGGATGCTGCCTGACCGGCTGTGCTTTTCCAGCACCACATTCTCGAGTCTGATCCCCAGCACCTGCAGTTCTCACTTTCTCCAAGTTTAGACCCCAGTTGGTGTGCAAGGCCGTGAGATCGGCAGGATGAAGCTTTTGGTATTGCTGATTGTGAAAGTGATAAGTGCCACAATAGGCAGGATACCACAAGGCTCTGGATCGGTGGTGCTGGAAGAGCACAGCAGTTCAGGCAGCATCCAAAGTGCAGCGAAATCGAAATTTCGGGCAAAAGCCCTTCATCAGGAATAAAGGCAGTGAGCCTGAAGCGTGGAGAGATAAGCTAGAGGAGGGTGGGGGTGGGGAGAAAGTAGCATAGAGTACAATGGGTGAGTGGGGGAGGGGATAAAGGTGATAGGTCAGGGAGGTGAGGGTGGAGTGGATAGGTGGAAAAGAAGATAGGCAGGTAGGACAAGTCCAGACAAGTCATGGGGACAGTGTTGAGCTGGAAGTTTGGAACTAGGGTGAGGTGGGGGAAGGGGAAATGAGGAAACTGTTGAAGTCCACATTGATGCCCTGGGGTTGAAGTATTCTGAGTGGAAGATGAGGCGTTCTTCCTCCAGGCATCTGGTGGTGAGGGAGCGGCGGTGAAGGAGGCCCAGGACCTCCATGTCCTCGGCAGAGTGGGACGGGGAGTTGAAATGTTGGGCCACGGGACGGTGTGGTTGATTGGTGCGGATGTACCAGAGATGTTCCCTAAAGCGCTCTGCTAGGGGGCGCCCAGTCTCCCCAATGTAGAGGAGACCACATCGGGAGCAATGGATACAATAAATGATATTAGTGGATGTGCAGGTAAAACTGTGATGGATGTGGAAGGCTCCTTTAGGGCCTTGGATAGAGGTGAGGGAGGAGGTGTGGGCACAGCTTTTACAGTTCCTGCGATGGCAGGGGAAAGTGCCAGGATGGGAGGGTGGGTTGTAGGGGGGCGTGGACCTGACCAGGTAGTCACAGAGGGAACGGTCTTTGCGGAAGGCGGAAAGGGGTGTGGAGGGAAATATATCCCTGGTGGTGGAGTCTTTTTGGAGGTGGTGGAAATGTCGGCGGATGATTTGGTTTATGCGAAGGTTTGTAGGGTGGAAGGTGAACACCAAGGGCGTTCTGTCCTTGTTACGTTTGGAGGGGTGGGGTCTGAGGGTGGAGGTGCGGGATGTGGATGAGATGCGTTGGAGGGCATTTTTAACCAAGTGGGAAGGGAAATTGCGGTCTCTAAAGAAGGAGTCCATCTGGTGTGTTCTATGGTGGAACTGGTCCTCCTGGGAGCAGATACGGCGGAGGCGGAGGAATTGGGAATACGGGATGGCATTTTTGCAAGAGGTAGGGTGGGAAGAGGTGTAATCCAGGTATCTGTGGGAGTCGGTGGGTTTGTAAAAAATGTCAGAGTCAAGTCAGTTGTCATTAATGGAGATGGAGAGGTCCAGGAAGGGGAGGGTGGTCTCAGAGATGGTCCAGGTAAATTTAAGGTCAGGGTGGAATGTGTTGGTGAAGCTGATGAATTGCTCAACCTCCTTGCGGGAGCACGAGGTGGCGCCAATGCAGTCATCAATGTAGCGGAGGAAGAGGTGGGCAGCAAGAGAAAATGTATACTCCTACTGGACAGGCAGTGGCAACTGAGATTTGAGAATTTGATGTGTTCTGAAAAGTTGTATACAGATTTTAGACACTGAGTACTTGGGATGGGTGGAAAGTGTTGTTAAAGGGTATAACGGTCTGAAAGGTTTAACACCGAGGATTTCCTTAAGCAACCTCCACCCCACTCCCCTCCCATAACAATATTATATGTTATAGGCTCAACATCTTAGGATTTCGAAGGACTAAGACAGAATATCCAGGTTTTCCTCATAGTCTCTGCAATAATGTCTATGTCAATGTAAACCAAGTCTCGTTGCTAACATGCAATAAACTACATGATTTAGAGTCATCGGCATGTATAGCACAGAAACACACCCTTCAGTCCATGTCAACCAAATAGGTTAAATTAATCTAGTCCCATTTGTCCGCTCTTGGCCCACATTCCTCTAAACCATTCCTATTTATTTAACCATCCAGATGCCTTTCAAATGCTGCAATTGTACCAGCCTCCACCATTTCCTCTGGCAGCTCATTCCATATAGGCACCATTCTCTGCATGAAAACGTTGCCCCTTAGGTCTCTTTTAAATCTTTCCCCTCTCACCCTAAACCCATACCCTCTAATTCTGGACTCTCCGACCCCAGGGAAAAGACTTGTCTGCTTACCCGATCCATGCCTGTCATGATTTTCTAAACCTCTATAAGATCACCCCTCAGCCATTTGATTTGATTTATTATTGTCACATGTACTGAGAGACAGTGAGAAATATTGTTTTGTATGGGCTAACCAGACAAATCATACCTTACATAAGTACAAAGTCAGAAGTCACACAACACCAGGTTATAGTACAGCAGGTTTATTTGAAGTCACAAGCTTTCGGAGTGCTGCTCCTCCATCAGGTGAAATCAAAGGAGCAGTGACTTCTGACCTCATTGTTTTTACCTTGTCCACCCCAGTCCAACAATGGCTCCTCCACATCATTACATAAGTACATCAGGGTCATAGGACAAAATGCACAACATAGTGTTAAGCTACAGAGAAAGTGTAAAGAATAATCAATTACAATATGAGAAATCCGTTACTAAGTCTGATAACAGCAAGGAAGAAGTTGTTCTTGTTCATGAAACTGTTTTGTTTAGTTAGATCAGGTAAGTGGCTTTTCCTGTAACTCCTTGCAATCAAAAGATGGTTGTGGCAGCTACTTCATGGTGAAGTGCAAATTTGGTTTAACTGATCAATGGAAAGGAAGCATAATGATGAGGAGAAAGGACAATATGAGGAATAAAGATCAAATAAGTAAAACAGAGGAAGTATAAATCTGAAGATAGTGTCAGTTCTTGTCTGAAATCACAGGCAGAACATACATATGAAAGAAGCATGGTAAAACTCCGGGTCTGGTATTGTTAAGATGCTTGTATTCAGATAGTAAACAGGGAAAACAGATAAAATACAAGGAAGTCTGAAGTTAATGTTGGTGGTTCTGTAATGAGGTAATTTTGACAAAGCTGGGGTGGAACTGGCAGAAATAATTTATTAAAAGTTGAGAGGCAGAGGTGGCAGCTTGTCAGATTAGCCACAATCTTATTGAATGGTTTAATAACCTACTGCTCCTACAATGTATGTCCTAAAACTATTTGAAAGGTAGTTAGACTGTCATAGGATGCATTCTTCATAATCTATTGGGAATCCTTAGATTCTGAAAAGGTGCCAGAGAATTGGAAAACTGCCGATGTAGCACTTTTATTCAAAAAGGAAAGTAGACAAAAGCAGGTAACAATAGGCTAGTTAGCTTAACATTTGTAACTGGGAAATTCTTAGATCCTATTATAAGGGATGTAATAGCACAGCATTTAGAAATGAATAATATCATTGCTTCTTGAAGGGGAATTCATGCCTGACAAATTTATTAGAATTCTTAGAGGAGAACATACTGGATAGATAAAGGGGAAGCATTGGATGTCATATATTTGAATTTTTAGATGGTGTTTGATAAGGTATCAGATATTAGGCTATTTAATTACATTACAGCCCATGATGTTGGAGGTAGTGTATTAATATCGATAGAGGATTAGCTAATGAATAGAAATCAGAGAATTGGAATCAAGGAAGTATTTTTCAGGATGGCAACCTGTAACTAGTGGTGTGCTACAGGAATCAATGCAGAGGCTGGAATTATTTACAGTATACTTTAATGGCTTGAAAGAGGCAAGTGAATGTAATTTAGCCAGGTTTGTATATATACTCGAGTAATAGTCGAATTCTTTGACTACAGTTTAAGGTTAACTTTATGGAGTTGACTATTATATGGATACTACTTTTGAGGGGCTGAAATTCATGCCCGTCAAAATTCATACTATATCATTAGCAGAAGCCCAAATGACCTGTAAATGAATGAAGAAAAAAAATCGTATCATGGTAATTCTGAGAAACCGGAGTGGAACACAACAGCCCACGGACTGGAAGACCAAGAGCAGAGTGGAACAACCGGCAGACTGGAATACTGGAGCGGGATGCGACAGTCGGCACACTGACTCATAAATGTTGATTTGTTATCTGTGAAAAACTAGGGTCGACTTTTACACCAGTTATATGGAAAATTCCAGGTTATCTGGCCAAAAATAGGGGATCAAATTTTACATGAGATTGACATATGGTTTATACAGTAGGTGGAAAGGCAAATGGTGAAGATGACATAAAGAATCTGCAGGGGAATAGAGACGGATTAAGTGAGCGGGCAAAATCTTGGCAGATAGAATATAATGCGGGAAAATGTGAGATTTTGCAGGGAGAAGAGGAGCTAAACATTAGTTAAACAGAGAAAGATTACTGAAAGCTAAGGGTCACACAGCACCAGGTGATAGTCCAACAGGTCCTACCTGTTGGACTATAACCTGGTGTTGTGTGATTTTTAACTTTGTGTACCCCAGTCCAACATTGGCATCTCCAAATCAAGAAAACTAAGGAGCAGAGTAATTGGGGAATCCTCCTACAGAAATCACAAAACGCTAGCACCCAAATTCAGTGGGTAATAGAGAATGCTAATGGAATTTTGGAAGTGAATGGAGTATAAAAGTAGGGAGTTTCACTAAATTTTACAGAGAAATAGTGAGACCACAGTTGGAAATCAGTGATTTGTTTGGGGCCTGTCTGTGGAAAGACATACTGACATTAGAGGCAGTCCAAAGGAGATTTGCTAGGCTGATACCAGAGACTTTCTTATAAGGAGCGGTTGACTAGGGTGGGCATGCACTGCTTGGGATGTAGAAGAATAAGAGGCAACCTTATTGAAACATGCAAAATTCTTGAGGGACTTGGTAGGGTAGATGTGGAAATGTTGTTCCCTCTTGTGGGAGAATCGAGGGTGTAATCTCAGACCAAGGAGTCGCAAAGTTAAGACAGAGATGAAAAGCAATTTCTTCTCTCAGAGATTAATGAACCTGTGGAATTCTTTACCACAGAAGTTGGGTTGATAAATATTTTCAATGCTGAGATAGACAGATCTTTAATCAAGAATTATTGTAAAGGCAGGAAAGTGAAGTTGGAGGTTATATGATCAGATTGAATGGGGGAGCAGACATGATGGGCTGAGTGGCCTCCTTCTGTTCCTATGCTGTACAGTAGTATGGTCTTCATTACATTGATTGAGGTTATTTCCACAAATATCCAAGAAATGTGCTAAATTGGTTGTGAGAAAGTAAAACAAAATAGCACCAACATTTGGTGGTTAACAAGTTCCAAAGCACTGAAGAAATGCACTTCAGCGCATGAATGTGAAACTTTAGCCAGGAACTGAAGCTGAAAAACCAGTTGAACCAGCAGCCAGTCACAAACACATTCAACAACAATAGCGATAGGGGCAGAGCTGTGATAAACAAAGCTACTTTAAAACTTAAGTGACGAAACGCAGTAGGTTTATGGCTGAGTAGAAAATGGTCTAGTGCAGAAGCAGAGTGTTAATATTTGACAACGTTCTGACAAGTTTGAGAAAATATCCAGTACTCACATACAGGGAGCTGGGCAGTGGTTTTTTGAACTAACTATTAACTTGTAGGAATATGCGAAAATGCATTCAATTATGGAGCCAGGAGATTTATATGAAAGTGCGGAGATTGGAGCTGTTCACTCCTCATATCTGGCACATATAATTAACCTGAATTCCTTAATTAAGTTGTAATTCACTCATGGACATCTAGAAATGGAGCACAAATATCTTTTTTAATTAAATGTAGTCAATCATAGTCGCATATTTCAGAACCATGATTTTTTTTTCCAATTTTCTTCCCTTCATCTCAACCTATTGCTGAAGTTAGTGACTTAAAGTGCAGATTTTGTTCATTCATTCATGAAATAAGTGCACTATAGATGGGCGGTATTTAATGCCAATCATTATTGCCTGGAGTGATAGTGAGCTGCCTTTTTGAAATGCTGCAGTGCTTGGAGTGTTGAGGCATGCACGATGCTATTAGGAGGGGATTCCATTATTTTGGTGATGACTATTGCCAGGGATTTGTGTGACACTTTCCACTTATCTGCCCAAGCTTGGATGTTGTCCAGGTTTTGCTGCATTTGGACATAGACTGCTACTGTTGTTTGTCAATCATCACAAGCTACCTTTAATTCAGCTACTTATTAAGAAGTCTCACAGAAAATCTTGCTACCTTATCCAAAATAACTCCCCTGCTCCTTGTTACTTTTGGCCTTAACTGTCTGCTTGAAGAAATCCACATTGGTCCCATGTGGTTACAGGGTCCCAATGCGGAAGATGAGGTGTTCTTTCTCCAGGTATCGGATGGTTAGGGTTTGTTATGGAGGAGGCCCGGAACCTGAATGTCCTTCGCGGAGTGGGAGGGGGAGTTGAAGTGTTCAGCCACGGGGCGGTGTGATGAGTTCATGTGGATGGCCCAGAGGTGTTCTCTGAAATGATCCGCAAGTTGGCGTCCAATCTTCCTGATGTAGAAGAGACCACATTGGGTGCAATGGATACAATAGATGACCTTGGTGGAGGAAGAGGTAAATTTCTGGCAAATGGAGTTTAATGTGGAAATGTGTGAGATGATTCAATTTGGAAGGAGTAACAGGAATGCAGACACTTGGGCTAATGGTAAGCTTCTTGGGAGTGTAGATGAGCAGAGAGATCTTGGTGTCCAGGTAGATCCTTGAAAGTTGCCACCCAAGTTGATAGGGTTGTTAAGAAGGCATACGGTGTGTTAGCTTTTATTGGTAGAGGGGCTGAGTTTCAGAACCTTGAGATCATGCTGCAGCTGTACGAAACTCTGGTGCGGCCACATTTGGAGTATTACGTTCAGTTCTGGTCATCGCATGATAGGAAGAAATTGGAAGCTTTGGAAAGGGTTCAGAGCAGATTTATTAGGATATTGCCTTATATGGATGGAAGGCCTTATGAGGAAAGGCAGAGGGACTTGAGGCTGTTTTTGTTAGAGAGAAGAAGATTGAGAGGTAACTTAATTGAGGGTTAAATCGGTTGGACATTGAGAGCCTTCTTCCTTGAATAACGATGGCTAGCATGAGGGGCCACAGCTTCAAATTGAGGGGTGATAGATATAGGACAGATGTCAGAGGTAGTTTCTTTAGTCAGAGAGTGGTAGGTGCGTGGAATGCACTGCCTGCAACAGTAGTAGATTTGCCAACTTTAAGGGAATTTAAATGGTTATTGGATAGGCACATGGACGAGAATGGAATAGTGAAGGTTAGATGGGCTTCAGGTTGGTTTCACAGCTCAGTGCAATATCGAGGGCAGAAGGGCCTGTACTGTGTTGTAATGTTCTATGTTCTATATGGCTGTCAAGAATTAACTCCTTAAATTTTTCTGCAGGGTAATCATTTGTCCTTGTGGCATAGGCAGCCATTTATCAAGCAGAAGTTAAAACAATCTTGTTATGTAGCTCTCGACACCTTTTTTTTTCCCAAGACACGACTAATTATTTTCAATCCCCAAATAACAGTGTATACTATACTGAGTTATTTCAGAGTTATTTCAATCCATGAATAATTATTAAAGTTCAGAAGTTCACAGTATCACACTTTACTATGTGAGGAGCTGTGAATGATGTTGAACATTGTGTATTCATCAGTAAACATCCCCATTTCTGACCTTATGAATTTGGGAAGGAGCTGGAGCTAGTTGGGCCTAGGTCACTACACTACCCTATGGTCTCTACCCAATAACCACGACCATCTTCTATTGTCATGATTTGGAGATGCTGGTGTTGGACTGGTTAAAAATTACACAACACCAGGTTATAGTCCAACAGGTTTAATTGGAAGCACTAGCTTTCAGAGTGGTGATGATGAACCTGATGAAGGAGCGGCGCTCCAAAAGCTAGTGCTTCCAATTAAACTTGTTGGACTATAACCTGGTGTTGTGTGATATTTTAACTTTGTACATCTTCTTTTGTGCTAGGTATTTCCAACCAGTGTCTTTGTTAACAGTGAGTAGTCACTTGACTGTTAATGATCGGTCAGGTAAAGTTTAATCTCATGCGCTGAGAGATTAATTCTTCTTTTAAATTTCCTTTCTCATAATTCTTTGCACATCTGTACAGATTATTGATAAAAGTATCACTAAAGGTGTTAATTGAATTTAGCCTGCTTGATAATTTTAGGCATTGAGCACTTTTAATATGATCTCATAGTAAGCTTTTTCTTCTTTAATCCCTGGTCTGATTAGGACACCATCTATATAGGCACCATCTATATAGCTCAGTGCTTGGTGTTGTAGTAAATATAGGTGCAGCACGATACCTTGCAAATGTGCAGCACCAACGTAGCCAGACTTCTTGCTGATTTGAGATCTGAGACCTACTCAAAGCTTTACGGTGATGGCAGAGACTTCCATATATTCTTTCACTCACTGTCACCATTTAATATTCCTTGTCTTGATGCACTGCTAAAGAATATTGACAAAGTTTGTTGAGGTTAGGAAAACATTCAATTTATTTGAGGAGTATCTTATTGTGGCTTTATCTTGCCATGAGGCTGAAAGAAAGAACATGTTACTACATCATATTCTGTGATAAGGTACAGAGTCTCAACAGGAGAAAATGATAATTGCAGATGCTGGAGTTCAGAGTCGAGAAGTGTGGTGCTGTAAAAGTACAGCAGGTCAGGCAGCATCCGAATGATGAAGAGGTTATGCCCGAAACATCGACTCTCAGAGGCTGCCTAACCTGCTGTCCTTTCCCAGTGCCATATTTCTGGACAATGTCTCAATAGCTTATCACACAGTCAGTCTTAAATGCTTATTCTACAATTATCATTACGTAAAGCAAAACACTGCAGATGCTGGTAACTTGGAACAAGCATTAAGAATGCTGGAGAATCTCAGCAGGTCTGGAAGCATCTCTGGAGAGAGAAAGCAATAACAGTTCAAGTCCAATATGACCCCTCTTCAGCATGAGGGCAGTTCTGAAGAAAATTTATACCCGATCTAATTAGATAACCATTTCGATTTTGGTTTTGGTGATTGAGCAGTAAGTATTGGCTAGCCTGCTGCAGAGAACCCCTCTACATCTCTTCAGATAATGCCCTAGATTTGTTTTACAGTAGACCTGAAAGGGAAGAAATAACCCTGGTTTCACATCTTATCCAAAGATTGCAGCTCAACTTAGAGTCATAGAGATGTACAGCATGGAATCAGACCTTTCAGTCCAACCCATTTATGCCGACCAGATATCCCAACCCAATCTAGTCCCACCTGCCAGTACCCTACCCATATCCCTCCAAACCCTTCCTATTCATATACCCATCCAAATGCCTCTTAAATGTTGCAGTTGTACCAACCTCTACTATATCCTCTGGCAGCTCATTCTAAAAATGTACCACCCTCTGTATGAAAAAGTTGTCCCTTAGGTCTCTTTCATATCTTTCCCCTCTCACCCTAAACCTATGCCCTCTAGTTCTGGACTCCCCAACCCCAGGGAAAAGACTTTGTCTATTTATCCTATCCATGCCCCTCATAATTTTGTAAACCTCTCCAAGGTCACCCCTCAGCCTCCGACGCTCCGGGGAAACAGTTCAGCCTCTCCCTGTAGCTCAGATCCTCCAACCCTGGCAACATCCTTGTAGATCTTTTCTGAACCCTTTCAAGTTTTACAACATCTTTCCGATAGGAAGGAGACCAGAATTGCATGCAATATTCCAACAGTGGCCTAACCAGTGTTCTGTACAGCCGCAACATGACCTCCCAAGTCGTGTACTCAATACTCTGACCAATAAAGGAAAGCATACCAAATGCCTTCTTCACTATCCTATCCACCTGTGACACCACTTTCAAGGAGCTATGAACCTGCACTCCAAGGTCTCTTTGTTCAGCAACAATCCCTAGGACCTTACCATTAAGTGTTTAAGTCCTGCTAAGATTTGCTTTCCCAAAATGCAGCACCTCGCATTTATCTGAATTAAACCCCATCTGCCACTTCTCAGTCCATTGGCCCATCTGGTCCAGATCCTGTTGTAATCTGAGGTAACCCTCTTTGCTGTCCACTACCCCTCCAATTTTGGTGTCATCTGCCAACTTACTAACTGTGCCTTTTATGCTCGCATCCAAATCATTTATGTAAATGACAAAAAGTAGCGGGCCCAGCACCGATCCTTGTGTCACTCCACTGGTCACAGACCTCCAGTCTGAAAAATAACCCTCCACCACCACCCTGTCTTCTACCTTTGAGCCAGTTCTGTATCCAAATGGCTCGTTCTCCCTGTATTCCATGAGATCTAATCTTGCTAATCAGTCTCCCATTGGGAACCTTGTCTAACGCCTTATTGAAGTCCATCTAGATCACATCTACTGCTCTGCTCTCATCAATCTTCCTTTGTTACTTCTTCAAAAGACTCAATCAAGTTTGTGAGACATGATTTCCCACGCACAAAGCCATGTTGACTATCCCGAATCAGTCCTTGCCTTTCCAAATACATGTACATCCTGTCCCTCAGGATTCCTTCCAACAACTTGCCAACCACCGAGGTCAGGCTCACTGGTCTATAGTTCCCTGGCTTGTCTTTACCACCCTTCTTAAACAGTGGCACCACGTTTGTCAACCTCCAGTCTGCCAGCACCTCACCTGTGACTATCGATGATACAAATATCTCAGCAAGAGGCCCACCAATCACTTCTCTAACTTCCCACAGAGTTCTCAGGTACACCTGATCAGGTCCTGGGGATTTATCCACTTTTAACCGTTTCAAGACATCCAGCATTTCCTCCTCTGTAATCTGGACATTTTGCAAGATGTCACCATCTATTTCCCAACAGTCTATATCTTCCATATCCTTTTCCACAGTAAATACTGATGCAAAATATTCATTTAGTATCTCCCCCATTTTCTGTTTGAATTTGTGTATCGCTGGACATCAGAGTGCATCTGGGAAAATTAACAAACAGTGAAATTCACAACTAATCTTGGAGGAGCTGTTGGGTGAAGTTCACAGCACAGACTCAGATAAGTTAATTGTTGTTTTAAGTCTGCACAAGAGAAAGGCTGCAGTAGTGAGTATAGTGGATTCTTTCTTGATTATACGTTTTTGGAGATAAGTCTTTTGATTAAACTTAAAATATAAACCATTGCTCTTAATTTAACCTGGGGCAGTGTTTGTAGAGGAATAAGCTGGTGTTATTTTCTGGGTCTGTAGATTGTGAAGGAGCAAAAATGGCCTTTGCAGTGATTTGTACTTCTTGTCAGATGTGGGAGTTTAAAGAGAGTTTAAGGGTTACTGCGGATTATATCTGCCATAAATGCTGTTGGATGCGAATCTTATCAGATCGAGTGGATTGGTTGGAGAGACAGATAGAAGCGATGAGGAATTTGCAACAGCAACAGTATGTGATGGATGGCAGTTAAGGAAGGGGGGAAAGTCTCAGATACAGTCACATAGATGGGTTAACTCCAGGAAGGGTGACAGAGGTCAGCACCTAAGGCAGGAATCTTTTGTGGATATACCCATTTCAATCTAACTTGAAAGAGTTCCAAAAAGATTTACAAGGATGTTGCCAGGGTTGGAGGGTTTGAGCTACTGGGGGAGGCTGAATAGCTGGGGCTGTTTTCCCTGGAGTGTCAGAGGCTGAGGGTAACCTTATAGAAGTTGATAAAATCATGAGGGGCATGGATAGGGTAAATAGACAAGGCTTTTTTCCTTGGGAGATCCAGAACTAGAGGACATAGGATTAAGGCATAAGGGAAAGATTTAAAAGGGGCCTAAGGGGCAACTTTTTCATACAGAGTGTGGTGCGTGTGTGGAATGAGCTGCTAGACGAAGTGGTATAATTACCACATTTAAAAGGGAGCTGGAAGAGGACATGAATAGAAGGGTTTAGAGGGATATGGGCTAAATGCTGCAAGTGGGACTAGATTTACTTAGGATAGCTGGTCGCCATGGACAAGTTGGATTGAAGGGTCTGTTTCTGTGGTGTACATCTCTGTGACTTTGTGACTCCAACAATGCAGCATTCCCTCAGCCTATGAGAGAAACTAATTGAGGGCATCACAGGTAGGCCCTATCCTGACTATCTAATGTTAACACATGATAATTTTATAATACATATGTTATAGTATATTTTAGTCAGAAGACGCTGAGAAGAAGTCTAATGATCCTCACTCACTCCTAAAGGAGAGCAGAATTTTAAATTAGCAAGCCCTTCCAAATTTTGTGTACACATAGTTCATCACTGCCAAAGCCAACAGGAGGCCCACAATTGGCTGAAAGTACAGATATCTGGCTAGCCATCTATTTGCTCAGTACTCTGTCAGCATTCTTCCAAACATTTGTCTCTATATGATGACAGCACTGAGAGCTAGATGCTGCTGAATAATTAATACAGCATGGGCAAGGCCAATGTAACTTTTTCCTTCTGAAATGAATGTGACACAAAACTGATAAGGACATGGGAATGATTGACACTGTTGCCAATAGATAATGGGATTCCAGATACTCATTCAGCATGTGACAATTAACACATGATCAAATCTTTGGTGAAATCAAATTATCACGCAGGCACACGGATCTTCAATCAAGTGACCTGTAGATGTTCAGGAAAAGATTATACTGACAAAGTTTCCATTAATATTTTAATTGCTTTCATTGTTCAAACATAAACATTTGTGTGAAGCATATTTGGACTCAGATGCATATTAACAAAATGTCTCTAGCAGTCTTAGTCTAGCTTAAATTCCAACTCAATACTCTATGTAGAATTTGAACTTATCTAAAGCATGAAGTACTTCTTTAATTTTTTTTAGTTTCCTTCATCAGTTAACAATTCATGTTCCGTCTCAACTTCATTGAATGTCACATGGAATATGTGAAGTAACCATAATTATTGGAATCAGTGGTAAATATTACTGGATGATTCAGTTAGTCATGTTTGGTACCATTAAAATCTTTTTTTGCACTGGAATTTAACATTAATCACCAATTACTACCACATTCTGGTGGGAAGTATAATGGCAGGCATTTTCCATTTTACAAACCAAACGTGTTGCGTTCATTTAATGAATTTTATTTTATGTAAAAGAAGACGAGAAATTTTGTTTCATGATATTGTCATAAGTTAGAGTGTTTGCAACTGAAATGGTGCACATTAGGTTATGGCTCTTATTCAATCTAATATGAATTAGTCAAAGGAGAACAACTTCTCCACTTTCTAAATTGCAAATCCGAGCTAGTAAGTTAAACCACAAGAAGCAACAGTAAAATACCTGTTTGTGCTAGAAATGAGCATTGTAGTACAATTGCATATTTGCGTGTGTTCCAAATGCAGTCATTAAGATGATAAGATGGATTAGACAGTTAAACCTCACTTTCCTTGCCAACTGTAGCAGCTGCGATAGGTAACACAGTCCCTGTGATCGATGTACCCTTAGTGGTATGCAACAGCTGTGCATTAAACCTTGTCTTCTGAGGAGGGTTTGTTCCCATGTATAAAAATATGACAACTGTCATCGAGGTTAAAGATGTGCAAGAGTAATTATAATTGCAGATAAGCTAACTGGCATTCAAAATGAGCTTCAGTTGCATCTCATTGAGAGGAGCTGTTTGTCAGAAGCTAAAAGTATCTTACACAAATTTTCAGGGCTCCTGGATAATCTTGTTATTCCTCCTTGGCTCTGGACCATTTAATGTGTGCTAGTTCTTTTTTTTTAATGAGAATTTGCTTTAATCTTTAGGCTCTGCTTCTGCAGGAAACAGAATGCAGAAAAAAATACTTACAGAAATGTTTGTTTGAAGAGACATTCTAGAAACCTGAAAGTAAACAGTTAAAGCAACCACACCCAGATTTCTCATGTTTATGTGGAAAACTGTCATATTTAACAAAAGATTTGACTATATAATGAGGCTTATAATTAACTGAAACACAACTGCATTGTGCACTTGTATGGCATTTCAACAGTCAACCATTTCCAAAGAAAAGTTGAGAAACAAAATTTGTCAATGAGCTACATAAAAGGCTAGGACATGGAGCTTGGTCAAAGTAATGTGCTTTATGACAGTTATCAGATTTCAGGAGAAAATTCTGGTCATTCGGGCTAAGGATGCCGAAAGTAAAGCTGCCAATCATTTTGCTTGTAAAATTAGAGATAGGCAAGAGGCTGAAATTGGAAGAGAGCATAAACTTTGGAGGGCTGTATGACTAAAGATTAAAGAGATGGAGGGGAGCCCATTGAAACGAGAACAAGAACTTTAAAATAACTGTTTTAGTGCTATTATCAGCTATTGTCACGAACAATTACTTGACCTCATTGTTAACATTTATTTTTAGATTGTGATATTTAGGAAATTGAAGGAAATTCAGAATTTGCATTTGCACATTATGTTTTGCAATTGTAAAACCTAATGTTATATTTCACTTCGATGTTGAAACCAGCCAACTTCAGAAATACTGTTAGTACACTCACCGAGTTATGCAGAATGCACAGTAACGTAGATTCTTGATCGGAAACTGAAGTATTCTAATGAGAGTGCCAACCATGGTGCAATGATAGGACGTGAGCTCTGAGTCAAGGAGTTGTAAGTTCAAGCCACATTGCAGAATCTCCACCATGTAATGTGGACTAACTGTTAGTGTAGAGGAGGGAATGGAATTGATGTCTTTTAGATGAGACATGACACTATTTAAAGGAGAGCAGGGGAAATCTTGCCAGTGGCATAGCGATTCCTCATCACTCAGTCAATGCTACTAAAATAGATTGTTTTGGTCATTATTTCATGGCTGTTCAAGGAATTGTTGTAGGTTGTGTGCATTGTATTGCAACAGTTACTGTGTTTCAATAATATTTAATTGGCTGTTAAGCAACTTGAGTAATTCTTTGCTTGTGGAAGGTGCTATATAAATGGAAATCGTTTTTTGCTGCCTTATTTCATATTTATTTACATTTTGAGACATGGATCAATTCCCAATGCTGCCAGCGGTGGATAATAATGTCTGAACAAAATTTGGTTTAAAATATTCACACTTGCTGATTAGATCTTATATAGAATTAGAAACTCTTTTTAGTGTGGAGTTCTCCTCAAGAGTTCAATTACCCATGGAATAAGGTAAGAGGTTGAGTATCACCTTAACCAAGGATCATAAAGAATTTTGAATGAATAAATCACAAAGTGTAGGATAGATTGATTCACGTCAAATCATCTACAGAAAGGAAAATAAACAGAAGGGAAGAAAGATGAAATTAACAGAGGGGAATACAGTTACAGAAATAAATAGATTTTATAAAAGATTTTTATCTTTGTTTCTTTTAAAACATTTCTAACAATAATTAATCCAGAGACCCAGGTAATGTTCTGGAGATTGGAGATCAAATCCTGCCATGGCAGATGGTGGAATTTGAATTCAATAAAAAAATCTGGAATTAAGTGTCTAAGGATGACCATGAATCCATTGTTGATTTTTGGGAAAAACCCATTTTTTCATTAAGATCCTTTAGGGAAGGAAACTGTCATCCTTATCTGGTCTGGCCTACAGGTGATTCCAGACCCATAGCAATATGATTGACTCTTAACTGCCCTCTGGGCAATTAATGATGGGCGATAATAGCTGGCCTAGCCCATAACGTCCACATCCCGGAAATGAATTATTGAAAAGATTAAAATCAGAAGGAATAAAAGTCCACACTTATAAATATCAATCCTCACTTCCAGAGAAGACTGTTTGATAATCATTTAGATTTAGTACCCTGCAGGGCAGAGTCCTGGAGGTCCTGCTGAATTGGGTGGTGCTGATTTGAGACTTCTTCCTCCCATAAGACCAGTGCTAAAAGCCACAACATCAAAATATGTCAGCTGATCCAAGGTTGCCACTTAAATTAAAGCAGTTTCAACCATCTGGAGGAATGCCCAGTACTGCAGAACAGGGTTAATGCCTGCACCCCTCTGCCAGGGTAAGTTCCACCATGATCTCTCCTATACCTTACACTCACTGTGTCACTGTTAATGCACCAACCTCCCACTAAAGCTCATGTTCTGCGACTTTCATTACCGCCTGCAAAATCTTCCTCATTTGGTCTAATCCATTCCCACCGTTGACACCATTTACCCAGCATGCCATTTGTGCTGCCTCCCCACTATGGTGCTGCAGTCTTTTGTCTCCTGTAGTATCTGCAATTTCTGTCATTCCATGAGGAATGACAGTAGGGCAGAAGATTGAAGGTGGCCTGCTGCTTTTCATCCGACTGCTCTCTATTTGTGAGGATTTTATAGGAATTAGCCGTACATCATGCCACAGCCCACGTCACTCAAACCCTGATAAGATTGCAACTGCAGTGGTTATTTTAGCGGATCAGCAATCCAAGGTACTGGCTAATGATCCAGATGTTGAACTTAAATCCTGCAATAGAAATTGAGTCATTTAAATATTGTTAGGTAAATAAATCTGGAGCATAACATTAGTTTTGGTGATGGTGACTATGAAGCTACCGGACTTTGATTAAAAAAACACAATCTGTTCATCAGTTTTCTAAACAGTTGGCTTCTCTGTGATATTGGGCACATAACAATGCGGTTGACTCTTAACTGCCCTTTGAAATGGCCTTTTGGATATACCAAACTATAATGACAAAATAGGATAGGAATTGAACTGGGTGGACCAACCAATCTACCAGTTGCAGATGTACTTTGCCAATGAGTTAAAAATCACACAGCACCAGACTATAGTCCAACAGGTTTAATTGGAAGCACACTAGCTTTCGGAATGATGCTCCTTCATCGGGTGGTACCACCTGATGAAGGAGCATCGCTCCGAAAGCTAGTGTGTTTCCAATTAAACCTGTTGGACTATAACCTGGTGTTGTGTGATTTTTAACTTTGTACACCCCAGTTCAACACTGGCATCTCCAAATCTTGCCAATGAGAGAGTTGTTAGAAGTGACAGAACTTAAAAGGGCAGCAGACATATGAGAGCAGCATCTTATGTAGAAGTACCTTCAGCACACTGTGATTCAGGAAAGAAGTCACAGATGAGTTATGAATGGGTAATAAAGACTGCTCAGTGGCACTCGCATTTGTGAATCAATCAATATCACTTCCCTTGTTTTCGTTTTTCCTCTTTCCTATGTAAAACTTGAAAAATGCGTAATAGATAAAAAGGGTCAAAAAACTGTCCAGAAACCATGCAATTAATGGTCAATATTTATAAATATGAACTTTGGATCACTTCTTAGACTGCTACAACTGATTTTTTAAAAAAATTATCATATTGCTGAATAAGCTGTGCAACAAAAAAGAACATCAAGATTTCTCCCAAAAAATGCTTGACAAATACAGTCGACACATATCCAATCAAAGTTTGAATATCAGCCCTAGTCAACAATTCACAGAGTCATTAAGACGTACAGCACAGAAACAGAACCTTCAGTCCAACTTGTCTATGCCAAACAGATATCCTAAAAATTAATCTAGTCTCATTTGCCAGCACTTAGCTCAGATTCCTCTAAACCCTTCTATTCTTATACCCATCCAGATGCCTTTTGAATGTAGTAATTGTACCAGCCTCCACGATTTCCTCAAGCAGCTCATTCCATACACGCACTACAGTCTGCGTGAAAAAGTTGCTTTTTAGGTCCCTTTTACATCTTTACCCCTCACCCTAAAACTGTGCCTCTTGTCCCAGATTCCCCCACCTCAGGGAAAAGACCTTGTCTATTTATCCTATCCATGCCTCTTATGATTTTATAAACCTCTATAAGGTCACCCCTCAGTCTCCAACGCTCCAGGGAAAACTGACCCAGCCTATTCGGCCTCTCCCGATAGCTCAAACCCTCAACCCTGGCAAAATACTTGGAAATCTTTTCTGAACCCCTTCAAGTTTCACAACATCCTTCCTCTTGGAGGGAGATCAGAATGTCACACAGTATTCCAGAAGTAGCCTAACCAATGTCCTGTATAGCTGCAACATGACCTCCCAACTCCTGTACTCAATGCTCTAACCAACAAAGGAAAGCATACCAAACGCTGCCTTCACTATCGTGTCTACCTGGGACTCGGCTTTCAAGGTGCTATGAACCTGCACTCTAAGGTCTCTTTGTTCAGAAACATTCCCTAGGACCTTACTATTAAGCATATCAGTCCTGCTCTGATTTGCTTTCCCAAAATGCAGCTCCTTGCATTTATCCAAATTAAACTCCATCTGCCACTCCTCAGCCCATTGGCCCATCTGATCAAGATCCTGTTATAATCTGAGGTAACCTTTTTCACTGTCCACTCTACCTCCAATTTTGATGTCATCTGCAAACTTACTAACTATAACTCCTATGTTCACATCCAAATCATTTATAAAAATGATGAAAATCAGTGGACCCAGCACCAATCCTTGTGGCACACCGCTGGTAACAGGCCTCCAGTCTAAAAAGCAACCCTCCACCCCCACCCTCTATCTTCTACCTTTGAGCCAGTTCCATATACAAATAGCTAGTTCTCCCTGGATTCCATGTGATCTACCCTGCTAACCTGTCTCCATGCGGAACCTTGTCGATCACCTTACTGAAGTCCATATAGATCACAACCAGTGCTCTTTCCTCATCAATCCCCTTTGTTACTTCTTCAAAAAACTCAGTCAAGTTCATGAGACATGATGTCCCACGCGCAAAGCCATGCTGACTATCCCTTATCAGTTCTTGCTTTTCCAAATACATGTAAATCCTGTCCCTTAGGATTGTCTCCAATAACTTGCCCACCACCAATGTCAGGCTCACCTGTCTATAGTTCCTTGGCTTTTTCTTAAAACTTTTCTTAAATGGTATCACATTTGCCAACTTCTAGACTCTGACACCTCACCTGTGACTATCAGTGATACAGATATCTGAGCAATGGGCCAATCAATCACATCCTTAGCTTCCCACAGAGTTCTAGGGTTCACCTGATCAGGTCCTGGGCAGTTATCCACCTTTATGCATTTTAAGACATCCAGCACTTCCTCCTCTGTAATTTTTCAAGATGTCACCATTTATTTCCCACATTCTATATCTTCCCTGTCCTTGTCCACAGTAAATGCTGATTCAAAATATTTGTTTAGTATCTCCCACACCTCCTGTGGTTCCACACAAAGACTGCCTTGCTGATCTTTGAGGGGCTTTATTCTCTCCCTAGTTACTCTTTTGTCCTTAATGTATTTGTGAAAACCCTTTGGATTCTCCTTAACTCTACTTGCAAAGCGATTTCATGTTCCTTTTTTGCCCTCTGGATTTCTCTCTTAAGTATACTCCTACTACCTTTATCCTATCCACTCGATCTATCCTGTCTATACCTGATATATGCTTCCTTTTTTTTTTCTTAACCAAACCCTCAATTTCTTTAGTCATCCAGCATTCTCTATACCTACAGCCTTTCCTTTCACCTTAACAGGAATATACTTTCTCTGGACTCTCATCTCATTTCTGAAGGCTTCCCATTTTCTAGCTGTCCCTTTATCTGTGAACATTGACGCCCAATTAACTTTTGAAAGTTCTTGCCTAATTGGTCTTTCTCCAGTTTAGAACTTCATCTTTTAGAACTGGTCTATCCTTTTCCATCACTATTTTGCTGGCCCCAAAGTGCTCCTCCACTGACACCTCAGTCACTTGCCCTTCCTTATTTCCTATGAGCAGGTCAGGTTTTGCACCTTTTCTAGGAGGTACATCTACGTACTGAATCAGAACTTTTCCTTGTACACACTTAAAAAGTTTGTGTTCTCTAGGCAGGTATATTGTAATGGTGAAGCCCTTTGTTGAAATGTTGAATCACAATCTTGGCTGCTTATTCAGGTAGAAAAGCAAGAAATTCTTCTGGTTTAACATCACTCTCTCAAATAATGCAAACAATTGCATCTGACTCAACTTAGTGCTGTATATGAAACATTACTGACATAAAGTGCTTATGGTATTTATTTATATGTAACTGAAATCCAAAAATCTAATGCAGGAAACAGCTTGGATATTTTAACATACTCTGGTGTAAACATGCAGGCATATTGATATTGATCTACTTGGTCTCTGTCAGACCTTAGAAAAGTTTGTTAAAATGAATTTGGATATTCTCTCACCCAAAAGATAGTGGATGCTGCAACAACAGCAATTTTTTTAAGGTTGAGTTCCTTAGATTTTAGATGGCGAATGTATGAGTGATTTGGACTTAATATGATTAAATAAAGTTGAGATATATTTCAGCCATTCTCTGTTTGATGCTGGAACAGGCTCCAGTGGTCTATTGCTTTTCCAATGTTTTCCACATTCTTATATCCCTAAGCGTTGTTGCGAAATTATCACAATTTTGAAAATGGTGGGCCATTAAACAGGGCTATAAATGTGTAAAACATTTTGTACATTAAGGCTACAAAGTATTTCAATAAGCTAGTGAGTTCCCATTAAATATTTCTCAAAATGAATGACTGCGTATCCAATCTCATTTAGAATTGGAGTTGAGCAAAGCGATGAGAATAATTGGAGAGAACAGGCAGGTTAAGCGTTAGTACCAAATTAATCTAACACTTAGGGATAGGATAGGTCAGTGTTCTTGCCTTGCTGTGCTGTGCTATTCATGACTCTATGATTCTTATACCGTGTTTTCTAACCTTCAGAAAGCCATGATATCTTCACTGTGATGCCTTCTTATTATTCCAAAGCTGCTACACCTTGTTATCTTTATTCTGACAAGACTAAATGCTATGGAGGTGAGTGAAAAATATCACTTCTGTCTAAGGCACATGGCTATCATGCCTTCAGAACATTTTCCGTTGATGTGAGTGGGTGGCTATCAGGGTCAGCACAGGCTATGGAGATATAGTGATAAGAGGCAGCAGTGGAGTAGGCGGAAGATGTGGGAGGCTGTTTCAGGCAGATGGAGGGTGGGGAGGTGGGCGTGAGGTGCACATTTACAAATAAGAGAAGAGGCGGGAGTTTGAAAGAAAAGTTTAAGCTCCATTTTGGGAGGGTGTGAAGGAAATGCGAAAGCTGTTATTAGGTGGTGGTGAGAAGATGAGTGCAGGCAAGGCCAGCCACTGGTGGAACTCAAAATAGTAATATTTGTAACTGATTACAATAATTAAATGTCTGTGACAATGATATCTTTTTAATCAGCCATTTAACCAAATTATTCTCCTGGTCCTCAACACTCTTACCTTCAATGGATAAGGCAGTAGAAAATAAGAAATAATTATCAGTTGTTCTTCAAACGAGTATTTTCAATATTCTCTTTTCTAACTAGTCACAGTTTAGCTTTTCCTACCTTACATATAGATATATCATATATATAGGATGCACATATAGATCAATTAGGTAATGGGATTTAGTAATTTACCGAAAAATAAACTTGTGTGACATTGCATGCCTAACTGGCAAGTTTAAAGTGCAGTTTAGGTAAGAACAGCTAACTGTTGCTTTATTTGAATCTTGTTTCAGAGCGTAGAATTTCATATATTGTGGTGGTACTTCTTTTGATCAGAAGACCATAAGGTGTAAGAACAGAAATAGGCTATTCAGCCCTTACTCTGCTGTACAATGAAATTGTGGCTAATCTGATAATCCTGAGCTACACTTTCTTGCCTTTTCCCTCACTAATTAAACTCTTGATTCCCTAGCTGATTAAAAATATGTCAAGCTCAATCTTGAATATGCTTAATGGCCCAGCCTTGACAGAGCTCTCTTCACAGCGCTCTCAATGTTTTGCTCCTGAGGGCACTCTGCAAATTACAAAAATTCCACAGACCACCTGTGACACAAGACAGTGACTTGTACAAGAGTGGTTCCTGTCATATTGTTAAAACTGGCAGCAAATCTGTGCACACCATGACCCCACAACTGAATATCAGATGGGTCACCTTGTACAATGTTGGCCTAAGCTTCAGGCTTACCTATGAAAACAAAAGGTCAAATTTTATAGATGCTGCTCCTCATGAGTGACAGTTTTGGGCCTAGGACCACAAGGTGCTGATGACCACGAGCAGTTTGATCAGCTGTCAGTGCCTCACTCAGCTCCCAAATTAACTTCCATGGAAAAATGGTGGTCCATTAATAAAGAGCAAAATGTCAATCAGTTGAAAGACTGTTCATAACATCATCAAATACAGGAAAAGAGTATGCCATTCTGCCCATCAGGCCAGCCATTCCATTCACTTAAATAGTGGGTGATTTGATTGTGGTTTTAACACAATTTTCTTCAATGTTCTCCATAACCTGCCTCATTAATCAAAAATCTGTCTTGCTTAACCATGAATATATTTAATGACTCAGCCTCCAGTGAAAAGAATTCTAAGGCTAACTCTCTGCAGGAGGAATTCCTTTCCATCTTTGTTATAAATGGGAGACCACTTACGTTGGACTTGACCTAGAGTTTTACATTCTCCGATGCGGGGAAATAATGTCACCGCATCTACTCTATCAAACTCTCCTCAGAGTCTTTTATGCTTCAATAAGATCACTTCTCATTCTTGAGCATAGGCCCAGCTTAGATCTAATTCAAGACAATAGCCTCATTCCAGGAGTCAGCCTTAGGAACCTTCTCCGATTTGCTTCCTAAGCAAGCATTCTTCCTTATATAAAAATACTAACATTGTATGTGAAATTCTTTGATTAATTCTCAGCCTGTTACCCACAAAATAGAGTATGGAAATCAAACACATCAGATGTTCTACTTATTAGATTTAAATGTGGTGGCTGGGGAAAGCAGATTATGTGTTTTTTTTCAGGGAAGAAACCCCTGCTAAGTATCATTAATGGATCTGAGGGAAGAGAGAGGGTGGGGCTTCCTCTTCTCCAACATTAACCACCCAGAGGTGGAGTGGTGGAAGAACATCTGCTTAATCTCACATTAACACAAAGAATTAAACTCTCCTCCTTTTGTAGAGGTCTAGCCAAAACCAATGCAGACACAGGAAGAATGTGCACACTCCACTCAGATAGTCACCTGAGGTTGGAATTGAACCAGGTTCTTGATGCTATGAGGTAGCAGTGCTAACAACTCAGCCACCATGTCACCCATGCAGTTGGCTGCAACAAAGACTTGTAGCTCATTTTAGAATTTGGCTATCTCATACTTCAATTAAAATATATTACCAAGCAAAATTTAATAGCCAATTCATTAAGTTTTCTTGAATTAAAGAAAGAGGAAATTAACACAGTTTTAACCTGGGACTATGACTGATTAATTGTTACAGAAATTGCAGGAAAAGCTCAGCAGGTTTGGCAGCATCTGTGGAGAGAAATCAGAGTTAACTTTTTGGGTCAAGTGACTTTCTTCAGAACTGATTTACAGAACTGATTTTTGATTTATAACATCTACTGTTCTTTGTATTTTACTGATCAATTAATGATTGCCAGGGTGGCATGGTGGCTCAGTGGTTAGTACTGCTGCCTCACAGTGCCAGGGACCTGGATTGAATTCCAGCCTTGGGTAATTATTTGTATGGAGTTTGTACATTCTCCCTGCGTGGGTGTGTTCTGGTTTCCTCCCACAATCCAAAGATGTGCAGGTTAATTGAATTAGCCATGCTAAATTCCCCACAGTGTTCAGGGATGTGTAGGTTAGGTGCATTAGTCAGGAGTAAATATAGGGAAATGGGTCTGGGTGGGAGGATTGGTGTGAACTTGCTGGGCTGAAGGGCCTGTTCCCACACTGTAGGGATTCTATGATTTGGGTCATTTACATAAATGATTTGGATGCGAGCATAAGAGGTACAGTTAGTAAGTTTGCAGATGACACCAAAATTGGAGGTGCAGTGGACAGTGAAGAGGGTTACCTCAGATTACAACAGGATCTGGACCAGATGGGCCAATGGGCTGAGAAGTGGCAGATGGAGTTTGATTCAGATAAATGCGAGGTGCTGCATTTTGGGAAAGCAAATCTTAGCAGGACTTATGCACTTAATGGTAAGGTCCTAGGGAGTGTGGCTGAACAAAAAGACCTTGGAGTGCAGGTTCATAGCTCCCTGAAAGTGGAGTCGCAGGTAGATAGGATAGTGAAGAATGCGTTTGGTATGCTTTCCTTTATTGGTCAGAGTATTGAGTACAGGAGTTGGGAGGTCATGTTGCGGCTGTACAGGACATTGGTCTCCTTCCTATCGGAAAGATGTTGTGAAACTTGAAAGCGTTCAGAAAAGATTTACAAGGATGTTGCCAGGGTTGGAGGATTTGAGCTATTGGGAGAGGCTGAATAAGCCGGTGCTGTTTTCCCTGGAGTGTCGGAGGCTGTGGGGTGACCTTATAGAGCTTTACAAAATTATGAGGGGCATGGATAGGGTAAATAGACAACGTCTTTTCCCTGGGATGGGGTTGTCCAGAACTAGAGGGCATAGTTGTAGGGTGAGAGGGGAAAGATATAAAAGAGACCTAAGGGGCAAGTTTTTCATGCTGAGTGTGGTACGTGTATGGAATAAGCTGTCAGAGGATGTGGTGGAGGTTGGTACAATTGCAACATTTAAGAGGCATTTGGATGGGTATATGAATAGGAAGGGTTTGAAGGGATATAGGCCGAGTGCTGGCAGGTGGAACTAGATTGGGTTGGGATATCTGGTTGGCATGGACAAGTTGGACTGAAGGGTCTGTTTCCATACTGTACATTTCTATGACTCTATGACTCTATTTGTCTCTTCGGCAGTAGTGAACTTTGTGACATCCTTGAGTTACCAGTGAATGGATATTTTTCCAGTTTGTTTTACCACAGACACTGTTTCTCAGGTTCCTTGAAATTTCTGCTTTTAAAAAAATCCATCATTCTTCTCTCTGTTCTCCCAAAAGCTATAGCCATAAATATAATTCTTTTGTATCTTCCCATTTCTGGATTCATTGTTTTTTTCCCCCCAATACTGGATCAGCTGCTGCAACTTTCATTCCAATATGTGGAACTTCCAGTAAGGTGTGAACCAAACAGAAGATCCAGATTTGAAAGAATGGTTTCAATCATTTGTTATCAATGACATGATAATTTCAATTCAGACTGGGTCTTTTTTGTTGATGGTTTTATGGGATTGGCTTAACTAGGACAGGTGACCATTTTAAGTTAGTGGTTTTCCTTTTAAAGTCCATTTTATTCATAAAAGGTTCCATAAAAGAATCAGATTATGAGAGTCGAGAATTGAAAGTCCATTTTACCACCACCATAACATTCTCCACAATTGATATGTGCAGAGGCATGTCAGTTAGCATATAGAGCCATGAAGATGAAAGCAGTAGGGGAAATACAGACTGAGAAAAGAAAACAGGAATGATGTATTTTGGCAACAGCAATAAAGAGGAGAAAGTGAGGACTGCAGGTGCTGGAGATCAGAGCTGAAAATGTGTTGATGGAAAAGCGCAGCAGGTCAGGCAGCATCCAAGGAACAGATTCCTGAAGAAGGGCTTATGCCCGAAACGTCAAATCTCCTGTTCCTTGGATGCTGCCTGACCTATTGCGCTTTTCCAGCAACACATTTTCAACAGCAATAAAGAGCAGTGACAAGCTATTTATTGGCTCTATGTAAATACTGCAAGCTAACAGTGAGGAAAACAAGCTAATGCTTCCCAATTAACTACATCTGTGGAATGCACATAAATAATTGTCTCCTTCCTTTAATATTGTTTCCCATGTATTACAGTTCTACGGGCATCCACCTGTATTTTTACCATGACCATTTTTTATGTGTGATCCTGGAAGCTAGCTAAAATTTGACTGACTGAAAAATCACAGAAAGGCCTGAACCAGTCCTCACTCACTGTTCATACATACATATTTTGGCAATGGACAACATTCACATTTAAAAACACTGGTTTAATTTTTATTTTCTCTCCTGCAATTGTAAAGTCTCAATTTACCCTGTGAGATTATTCTGTTCAGATTGGCATTCTGAGGTTCCTGATCTACACAATTCTATCCCAAAACAGGTTATGCCTTTAATCACCATCAAGAAAATATTTCAAGTTTTATTTGTTTCAGTTAATGGCCTGAATTGCAAAGTACATAAGTACATGTACAGTAATATATTTCCATTGACTTGCAAACAGATTCTGTCCGATTACTTTTAAAGTAGTTAATTAGAAAATAGATTGAAGCATCTTTAAATGAGTTCACAAAAGTTAGTTTTATGAATTGAGTAAATTTTTTGCTGTGTAAATCTTCACAGAGACCTCATCAAAATTTCTGCAACATCTGAATGCTACTGACATATTTAATCACCAAGCATCCTTCCTGTTTCCTTTTGCTTCAGTGACTGCATTGCTTGTAGAATATTTTTAACCTGAGATTTAGCCACTATCTGATTGCTCATCAACATCTAAGCAATGACATTTTACCTGGTATTCTATAGATTTCCACATCAAAGAAGCACTGTCTCTACTCCAAGTCTGTTCGTGTCAAATTCATCGGTTTCTAGCATTCGAATTAAAACAACACAAATAATAGTACACACTGTGTGAGTAACTGTATTCCTTAACAGTTGTCTACAGTATCATCAGGTTCAACCAGTGGATTAAGGTTTGCAGTACTTTGCCCTGTGTGAAAAACAAGCACGTTTTAAATGGTTCTTACTTGATTTGGCTGGAGGGTGTGTGATATTTGAAATGCATTGAGACACAGTTCTAATTTCGAGTGTTGCTCATATGTTCATAGGTAGAAATATGTACTTAGTTAGAAATACTGGAAGATCCAAAATACAAACTGTACATGAACTCAACGTCACCTTAACTCATGTGGTAGAAACAACAAGTAAAGTACCACAGAAGCTGGATGTCTGAAAACAAAACTAGAAATAATGCACAGATGAGGCTACATCAGGAGGGAAATAGAAGTCAGTCATTCAGAGCCTCAAAAGCAGAGAGGTTGACAAACTGACTTTTGTTTCTCCCAAGATGCACACTCCCCCATTTTTGCAACTAGAAATTTGCAAGCAAGGGCACCCAACTAATGTAGGAACCTGATTTGCATATTTAAGCTGCTGCTTTATGCATGACCCAGGCAGATCAGTTTAAGTTATAGATCTGCCTAAAGAATTCAGGCCTAGGGTGAGAATGGTTAGGCTGAAGTCCTCTCACCGTCCCAGCGTCTGCCCGACTCATCCTCTGCCACTTCTGCATTGCCCTACTTCTCTTTCTACCCATCTATGTTCAATTGTGAACTGCTGTTACTTGGGTGAGGAACGATTCACAGCCAATTGAGAATTGTTACCAGTCATTTTGTCAGTTTTATAATAATCTGATTTAATTATACAATAATTAAATTCAATTGCTAAGGATGTCACTTGTGTGAAAGGTATATCCTAATTTCTGGAGTTTATCAAGTATGTCAGTCATGTGCATGATATACAACCTAGACTTCTAACAAGAATTTCTGATGTAGTGAATAACAGATCTCAATCTCATCAACAAAGGGCATGGCTTGCAGTGGCTAGCCACTTCCCCAGAGCAGGATAGTTAGAAAATTGAGAGCTGAGCACCTTGTGACAGTTGGGTTAAATGTAACAGACTTAGTGGCACAGGACACTGTTTCTGAAAGTTTTATTTCCTGTGTGACCCCATTTTTATGCCACAGTCTTTGCACTACACTGGATGAAAATTGGGTTGGTGGGGTGGAAGGGCCAGCTAAGAATTGTTGAGCAGGATGGGAGGGGGAGCTTTCCATTGTTGAACAGATTTGGGGAGGTGATTCATTTGTAGCAGTGTGCAGTGAAAGGAGCTGAGCATTTTCACCCATCTCACCTTCCATTCTCCAATCAGTATCTGTATTAAAATAATATAACATACATTGAACAATTATGATCTCAGTTAGCCAGGCCTCGTAGAACTATAGTTTTCTCACTTATGACAAATTTCGCCAGTCGTTTACATGAATACAGATACACCATGTAATCAAGAAGGTTAATGGTATGCTATATTTTATTATGAGAGAGATTGAACATAAAAGTAAGGAAGTTATACTTCTGTTTTACAGATCTTTGGTGAGACCACATCTTAAAAACTATGTGCAGTTGTGGTCCCATTATTAAGGAAGACAGTTCATTAGATTGATATTTACAGTGACTTATGGGAATAGTGTGGACAGGCTGTGCTTACTTCCAATGCTGGGACCCAGTGTTTTACATTTCAGGGTCACCCTTTCAGGAAAGAGATGAGATTAATTTCTTTTCTCTCAGCAGGATTTTGCAGCAGAAGATGTTGGAGGTGGGGTCATTGAGTATTTTTAAGATAGAAATGAATAGATTCTTGCCAGACAAGGGAATCAAAGGTTATCGTTGAGAATCTTGGAATTCAGAACACAAACCGATCAGGCGTGATCGTACTGACTACAGATCAGACACAAGGGGCCAAATGGTCTACTTCTGTTCCTTTATTGCATGTTTATAAATATCTATCTCTCTATTCACCAATACGCTCAGCGTTCTCCTCATCACCAGTCCCAACTCCCTCTCCCTTCATCAACACAGTCTCCACCTGCCCCTTGCTTCACCAATGCCCTCTTTCCCTTCCTTCCTCAACAAACATTACATCCCTCTTGATCAACCTCCATCTTCATCCCCCATCTTGAGAACTTAAGAAATAGGAGTCAGAGTAGGCCATCTGGGCCATCGAACCTGCTCCGCCATTCAATAAGATCACAATTGATGTTTTTGTGGACTCAGCTCTACTTACCTGCCTGCTGACCATATCCCTTAATTCCTTTACTGCTTAAAAATCTATCTTTGCCTTAAAAATATTCAATGAGTTAGCCTCAACTGCTTCACCAGGCACGGAATTCCACAACTTCACAATCCTTTGGGTGAAGAGGTTCCTCATCAACTCATTCCTAAATCTGCTCCCTAGTTCTAGTTGCATCCACCAGAGGAAACAGCCTCTCTCTTCTGTCTCATCTGTTCCTTTCATAATTTTATATGTTTCTATAAGATCCCTCCTCATTCTTCTAAATTCCAATGAGTATAGTCAACATCCACATCTTCTCCCCTTCAGCAAAGTACCCCATCGTCCCCTCTTTTCACCAAATCCTCCCCTTCCTTAGCGCCCATTCTCAAATGATTTCCCTATTGATACAAAGGTGGGCAGGATGAACACTATTTTTTTCACAGGAGAAATTGGGCCTTTAGTGAGCAGTGTCAAAAAGTGTGGTGCTGGAAAAGCACAGCAGATCAGGCAGCATTTGAGGAGCAGGAGAGTCAACATTTCTGGCATTAACCCTTCATCAGGGATGTACGCACAGGAATGAAGGGCTTATGCCTGAAATGTTGACTCTCCTGCTCCTCGGATGCTGCCTGACCTGCTGTGCTTTTCCAGAGCCATACTTTTCGACTCTGATCTCCAGCAGCTACAGTCCTCTCTTTCACCTTTTAATGAGTAGCCAGTTAGACCACATTGTCCAGTCAGAAGAAAACACAGGCATTTTCAATAGGGCCATGAAACTGACACAAATCAGTCCAATCTGCCAGGCAACCATCAATATCTTAGAGCCTGTGACTCCAAAGTTTCATCTTGTGACCTCACAAAGATCATGACCTATAACTTGGGAAGTTGTAGCACAGGAGGAAGCTTTTTTAACCAGGATCAATATGTACCAAAGTGAGGTAAAAGCCAGTAAACAAAATATGTTAAATTAACATCACAGAGCAAGTCCTAATCTTTGTTGATGAGCTCTTTTTTGAAAAAAATGTGATCTGGTCATAAGTTGGAGGAAGAATGATCATATTAGATAAGTCCATAGAATGGAAATTGAGCATCAGGTTCTCCCCTTGCTGCTGATGACAAACAATTAGCATAGGTCATGGTTTTCCATAGAAAATATATAGAGGAAAAAATATCTTAAAAATCATTTTTCAAAGCAAATTGTCTTCCTGATTAAGCCATGTGTTAGTTTGTCTCATAATCAATAAGCCCCTCATGCCTATTAGATTGTGAAGTCATTGGATCCTTACACTCAACTGGAGGTTTTACATGACATTGTAAGATAAAACACATGACATAGATAGTTTAAGACAAGAAAGATGATCGATATAAAAAACTGTGAACACTTGTGTCTTTTTCATAAGTTTGTGACAATAAATAGTCTGAAACAATCTATGTCAGTGTGTTTTATCTATAGCTTAATCGTTTTACAATTGCAAGAAATGAATCGAAAAACATTAGCATTAAGTATCTTAATGAACTCTCATTTCAGATCCTTGTCTTTGAAAATTCATGTAGGTATTTTGCTTTGAAAAATCATGTTTAAGATATGTTTTCCTCAATAGATTTTCTGTAGAAAACTGGACATTAATACAATCTATTGTGAATAAAACAGCATTTTTATTCACTTCAGCTCCTGTTGCACCAAGCGTTTGCTTATTACTCTGAGTAAAATCTTGAGCAAATAGCAGAATAATCAGCCCCAACAGATCGATAGGTGATAGGTCAGGGAGGAGAGGGTGGACTGGATAGGTGGAAAAGGAGATAAGCAGGTAGGACAAGTCTGGACAAGTCATGGGGACAGTGCTGAGCTGGAAGTTTGGGACTAGGGTGAGGTGGGGGAAGGGGAAATGAGGAAACTGTTGAAGTCCACATTGATGCCCTGGGGTTGAAGTGTTCCGAAGCGGAAGCTGAGGTGTTCTTCCTCCAGGTGTCTGGTGGTGAGGGAGCGGTGGCCAAGGAGGCCCAGGACCTCCATGTCCTCGGCAGAGTGGGAGGGGGAGTTGAAATGTTGGGCCACGGGGTGGTGTGGTTGATTGGTGCGGGTGTCCCGGAGATGTTCCCTAAACCGCTCTGCTAAGAGGCGCCCAGTCTCCCCAATGTAGAGGAGACCACATCGGGAGCAATGGATATAATAAATTATATTAGTGGATGTGCAGGTAAAACTGTGATGGATGTGGAAGGCTCGTATAGGGCCTTGGATAGAGGTGAGGGAGGAGGTGTGGGCACAGGTTTTACAGTTCCTGCAATGGCAGGGGAAGGTGCCTGGATAGGAGGGTGGGTTTAAGGGGTGCGTGGACCTGACCAGGTAGTCACGGAGGGAACGGTCTTTGCAGAAGGTGGAAAGGGGTGTGGAGGGAAATATATCCCTGGTGGTGGGGTCTTTTTGGAGGTGGCGGAAATGTCGGCGGTTGATTTGGTTTATGCGAAGGTTGGTAGGGTGGAAGGTGAGCACCAGGGGTGTTCTGTCCTTGTTATGGTTGGAAGGGTGGGGTCTGAGGGTGGAGGTGCGGGATGTGGACGAGATGCGTTGGAGGGCATCTTTAACCACGTGGGAAGGGAAATTGCAGTCTCTAAAGAAGGAGGCCATCTGGTGTGTTCTGTGGTGGAACTGGTCCTCCTGGGAGCAGATATGGCGGAGGCGGAGGAATTGGGAATATGGGATGGCATTTTTGCATGAGGTAGTGTGGGAAGAGGTGTAATCCAGGTAGCTGTGGAAGTCGGTGGGTTTGTAAAAAAAGTCAGTGTCAATTTGGTCGTCATTAATGGAGATGGAGAGGTCCAGGAAGGGGAGGGAGGTGTCAGAGATGGTTCAGGTAAATTTAAGGTCAGGGTGGAATGTGTTGGTGAAGTTGATGAATTACACAACCTCGTCGCGGTTATGGGCCCCAGCTATGCCTGCCTCTTTGTTGGCTATGTAGAACAGATGATCTTCCTTAATTACGCAGGCACCACTCCCCACCTCTTCCTTCGCTACATTGATGACTGCATTGGCGCCACCTCGTGCTCCCACGAGGAGGTTGAGCAATTCATCAGCTTCACCAACACATTCCACGCTGACGTTAAATTTACCTGGACCATCTCTGACACCTCCCTCCCCTTCCTGGACCTCTCCATCTCCATTAATGAATACCGACTTGACACTGACATATTTTACAAACCCACCGACTACACCTCTTCCCACCCTACCTCTTGCAAAACTGCCATCCCGTATTCCCAATTCCTCCACCTCCACCATATCTGCTCCCAGGAGGACCAGTTCCACCACAGAACACACCAGATGGCCTCCTTCTTTAGAGACCGCAATTTCCCTTCCCACGTGGTTAAAGATGCCCTCCAATGCATCTCGTCCACATCCTGCCCTTAGACCCCACCCCTCCAACCGTAACAAGGACAGAGCGCCCCTGGTGCTCTTCTTCCACCCTACCAACTTTCCCATAAACCAAATCAACCGCCGACTTTTCTGCCATCTCCAAAAAGACCCCACCACCAGGGATATATTTCGCTCCCCACCCCTTTCCGCCTTCCGCAAAGACCGTTCCCTCCGTGACTACCTGGTCAGGTCCATGCCCTCTACAACCCACCCTCCCACCCTGGCACCTTCCCCTGCCACCGCAGGAACTGTAAAACCTGTGCCCACACCTCCTCCCTCACTCTATCCAAGGCCTTATAGGAGCCTTCCACATCCATCAAAGTTTTACCTGCACATCCACTAATATAATTTATTATATCCGTTGCTCTCGATGTGGTCTCCTCTACATTGGGGAGACTGGGCGCCTCTTAGCAGAGCAGTTTAGGGAACATCTCTGAGATACCCGCACCAATCAATCAACCACACCGCCCCGTGGCCCAACATTTCAACTCCCCCTCCCACTCTGACGAGGACATGGAGGTCCTGGGCCTCCTTGGCCACCGCTCCCTCACCACCAGACGCCTGGAGGAAGAACGCCTCATCTTCCACCTCGGAACACTTCAACCCCAGGGCATCAATGTGGACTTCAACAGTTTCCTCATTTCCCCTTCCCCCACCTCACCCTAGTTCCAAACTTCCAGGTCAGCACTGTCCCCATGACTTGTCCTACCTGCCTATCTCCTTTTCCACCTATCCACTCCACCCTCTCCTCCCTGACCTATCACCTTTATCCCCTCCCCCACTCACCTATTATACTCTATGCTACTTTCTCCCTACCACCCTCCTCTAGCTTATCTCTCCACACTTCAGGCTCACTGCCTTTATTCCTGATGAAGGGCTTTTGCCCGAAACGTCGATTTCGCTGCTCCTTTGGATGCTGCCTGAACTGCTGTGCTCTTCTAGCACCACTAATCCAGAAACTTGTTCAGAGGGTTGACTGTGGCTGCATTTCTATGTGAGGGAGAGACTGGAACTGAGAGTCAGTATGCAGGGGCAATGACAGGGAGTGTGGACAAAGGTTGGTAAAATGGTGCTAACCATTAAGCAGAGCAGCCATGTCACTTCTCATATGGGTGAGAGGGAGATAGTGGCTCCAGGTAGGTGGGATTGGTGACCCTGAGGACATCCCCACTGCCTGGTACAAAGCAGGCGCAACCTCACTGAATGCCCGAGAGCTGATTAAAAAGACAATTCTTCCATTTGGAAGGCAACTGTTTCCATCACTGGACATTCATGTAACACTGCCAGGTGGAGTTTCTGTGCCTGTGTGGGCATTATGCCACCTAAAGGTGCTGCTCCTTTGACATACAGTCAGGGGGTATATGTGCGGGAATTACAGATTCCCAGTTCAGATTATAACTAGTTACTATTGTTCAACTCCCAAGATACATAGGGGAAGTGGCAGCATGCTGGTATTACCCCGGTCTAGAAATCTAGAACCTTAGGTTACTGTTCTGGATTTATGGATTTGAATCCCATCAATGGTGAAATTTGAATTCAATAAAAGGCTGGAATTTATAAAAGAGCTAACATACTGGTGGCCCTGTAATGACTGTCATTAAAAAGAAACTTATGGTTCACAAGTCCCCTTTAGTCATTAATTGACCCCATTTTGAGAAGGCAATTTGCTATCTTTACCTGGTCCAGTCTACACATGACTCCTAACTCACATATGGTTGACTCTTAACTGCCTCTGGTCAATTAGGAATGAGCAATAAATGCTGGCCTGGCCAATGATGCACACATCCCATGAAAGAATAAAGAAAAAGTAGGTAGAAGACAGTGAGGGTAAAGTGCTGCACAATGTTTAGAGACATATCATTAATCCATGGTTGTCTAAATTAGACCTGAATTTGTAAGCATTCTAAATCTGCAGCAGGATAAACATATCAGAAATGGATAGCTATGCAGGGAAAGAAAGGAAGATGACCAGGAGATGAGGAATGAAGAAGTTGAGGAATGAAGAAGTTGAGGTATGAAAGTCAGATTGTGGACTGATAAGACAGAAAGTTTTACATGTAAAGCAACCGTAGCCCCATGCAGCTGCTCCCTCATTGGAAAGAGACAACTGGCAGTGGTTTAACTTGAGGGTCACTATGCCTCAGGTGGAAGGAGAGGTTAAGAAGGCAGGACCTTCATACTGACCTCAGCCAGTATGAAATTTAAACACACTCTGCATCACAAACCAGCCATCCAGCCAACTGAGCCAGCCAACCTTCCCACATGCAAAGTACGGAATGGGATACCAGTAAAACTCTAACCCGCACCAAGTAGTACTATATATTTCATATATTGTAAACACATTAAGTACTGTGCTGTAAATTACTCACCAGCGATAGGCCTAGCAAGTGACCTGCTTATGCGTGTGATAGTATAACTGATAGCTAGAAAATGGGTTGGTGTTACCTGGTTTAACCTGTACTCTGTTTCCTGTTTACTTCTGTGAACTGGATTCGTAAAAACTCCGTTGAAATGTGATTTATTTGCTCATACAGGGAACGTGCATGAGATTGTTTCGTGCAGGTACATTTTGCATCTCTTTTCAATGTTTGAGCAGAAGTCTAAGCCATCCTGCTATAGCCGTATTTAATTATTGCCTCACACTCTTTTGCTTTTGCTTTCTGTTTAAGCTCTTATTCATCAGACCATCTTTGGATCACATTCTAACTAACAAGAAGAATGCAAAGGCAAGCATAAACATATACTGCATGAGATAAACACTTCCATCAGATTGCAATACTGATTTCATATTATTACGTTTTAATCAATTCATTACATTAACATCGTACAACAATAGTACTGTAATGTATTCCATAATATTTTGCGTCCATTTCCCATTGTTTGGCATATTTTAAAAAAACAGTAAAAAGTGAATATAGCAAAACACTTTTTAAAAGATACTTTAGTGGGGACGAAAGATACAAAGAATTTGCATGATTCTGAATTTGCATATGTTTCACTTCCCTCTATTGAAATTCAATTTTCCTCTTCATAGTTTTTCCATTCAGCATAAAGAGGATCTACAGTGACTGTGCAATTTGCTGTTAATAACTAACTTGAAGCATTTCTGATTTTAAACTCAATTCACTGTAAAATATGGCTGTGGATCTTTTGTGTAGATCGTCTGATTACTGCGATTGTAAGGCAAGGACAATTTTGTTGCAGACCTCTGTAACAGTAAACACCAGCACTTCAAAAGTAGTCAACAAGAGGTGCAATGTAGCAGAATGAATCACCTGCTTGTAATGCTGCACCAAGCTTTTAGTCCTAACCACAAACTCCATCCTTTGTCACTGATTCTGAAAACTCCACATTTAAAAGTTATATAGAATAATACAGAAGTGTACTGTATCTGTCCATTTGGACAACAAGTCTCACCCCACTCTAAATATATTTCACGTATCCTTTATTCCTTTATCCTATATTTATGTATTTAACTTATACTTAATGGATCATTGCTATGCTTCAACCACTCCAGGTTGTAGCATGTTCCACACTCGAACAAATGTCTAAATATAGATGTTTCTCCTGAATTCCTTGCAGGATTAGCAGTTATTGTAAATGTTGGTTTCTGCTGAAATTATCTATGACATCTTGGGTAGATACACTGCCACTAATCCTTACGTGAGTGATACTCAGTGAGAAAGAATGCTCACAAGACATCTTAGGCAGAAGGTCGGCTTGGTTTTGTTTAAACAGGATATGTTTATCACATATCACTTAATAGTTATTTGAATTATGTCCAAAATACATAATTGTCTCTTAAAGACATCAGACACAACTGCAAACACAGACACAATTGCAGATTCTTGTTTCAGCTATATGCTGTTAACATTAAGAGCAATCACTGAAACACTGTGCACACTCTGATGAACACATGGCGAACAGTGCAGCTACTCTCAGGAAAAGTTCTTTATATCCTGAAGGGTGGAGCTTATCTTAAGATGTTTTTTAACCTTCCAGGTCCTAACTGTGTTATATAGCATTGGTGACATCTTATATTTAGGAACATTAGTTTTAGACACCCACGCAAGTGGAAATATCTTTACATCTATTCTATTGCATCTCTTCATAACTTCAAGATTTGACCAAAATGTATCACTTTGGATCAAGCATCAATCACACTCCTTTAGGACTCCCTTCCTGGCCTGGTACTTATTTCTATAATGCCAATTTGTGAAGTATTTTGGCTAATCTATTATGTTAAAGAGTCGATGTAGATGCAGGTCATTGTTATTCCTTGATAACAGTAAGCAGAACCTGTCCCAACCCCTTGAAAGTATTTACATCTGGAGGACAGCTATGTGCAAAATGAAAAAGCATTAAACCATGTTTCCATTACTATCCAATGGGAATGTGTTGGTATAAACCCAAATGTATGCTTAACCAAAATGTTTACAGGGCAACATTAAATATTAAATTACTTTTTTGAATCTATACACATTTACTAAACCACATGTCTGCTTAGTATTCAAAGGAAACGAAACACACATACACACACATGTATATTATATATAACTTAATAGATACCGTAACAACAAGCTTTAAAATGTTCTGTCTAATAATAATGCCACGTAGCATTCATATAAAAACTTCAACATGTTCTGAAAATAAATCAATCATCATAAATGCACTGTTTCCGCTGCCAGTTTTACATGAGAACCACCTTGAGACCATTCTTATAAGAAGCTGATTGCATGAAAATTTCTTGTATAAAAGGGCCGCAATGAAAGTAGCACAAAGATTTATTGTGCTGGTTACTGGATTCCATCATACCTCCACACCAATACAAACAGTGAGTGGCATTAAACTGATGTTGGCACCCAGCCCAAACTTCTGCAGTCCAGTTGTAAATGATAGGAGAGAGCCAGTGTATTAAAGGAAGTTCTATACTGCAATTTATATTCCTTCTTGAAAATGTTTTCTCTCAAGTGAATAAGTGAGACAGGCTATTTTTCCAGCTTATGTTGTCATTAATAAACACCACCTCTCGTGGAATTCAACTGATTCTTTAGAAAAGTCACCACTCTACATGAAGCCCATTTGAGGGTGATCAACCTTTGTATGAGAAACAACTTCAGTCTTAAATCCATTTTCCACTTGTAACTATGTCAGTCAAAGCCCAGTTGGTAGTATTATTGTTTGTTTGTGGTTTCAAGTCTCACTCCAGGGCTTAAGTAGAAACATCTTAGCTGGCACTCTGGTGCAGTACTGAGGATGTGCTACATTGTTGGAGGGACTATCTTTCAGATGAAGTGTCAAACAAAGGCCCCTCTACCTTCTCAAGCAAATGTGAGAAAGGGTGCTATCCTCATTGTTTAAATTAATGTTTATTATTCAAACATCATTATACTATCTGGTCAGTAGCAACTGAGGCTTGTGGGACCCGTTGCATGCAATTTAGCAATCATGTTCTCCATATTGTATCACAAATGATTACACTTCAAGATTACTTCATTGGCAGTAAAGAATTTTGGGGTATCCTATCATTGTGAAATGCGCTATATAAATGCAAGTTTTTCTTTCTTCAGAAATATATGCTGTGCTCCTTTGCTTGTTGTTTAGCTTGGAATAGATTTCTGGGTCTCTTTTCTTTATTCTGTTTACCATTTACTTCAGCATTTACTCCCATGGGTGTGAAACTTGTTTTCTTCAGTTTTCACTCATAATTTTGTCCGAATACAGTCCCATGACATTTCTCCAAGGGATGTGTATGAATGGAGCTTTGGCTGACAACAAGTAGCTGATTGGTCTGTGACTACTAACAATTTACTGCTGACGAAGGCCTTCTGCCTGATGACCACACTGTGACTGGCTCCCAGATAGCTGAATAGCTTGGAATTTGCATGTTTGGGAGAAGCACTTAGATCTCTACAGAGGCGAGAGCCGTCTCTTTTTTCTGCACTAAAAGGAATATCTTGAGCTTAAAGACAGCCAGATTATTTTCTTTTTTCATTTGCCGTTGGCTGTGACTTTTTTTTGATGTGCCAATGACATTTCTAAATGGGAACCATTAATCCTGTACTTCCTGCAAACAAATGAAAGCATTTGGAGAAGGAAGATTTCGGAACAATGGTTTGATCAAGACAAGGGTAATCTCGGCAAACCTGGGATAGGGACCACTGAACTGCCTTCCCAATCTTTCCCTCCAACAAAAACATCCACAATTTTATTTGCTGTCTGCGTATGTGTAGAGAGGTAGTTTGTAAGGAATTTAGAGTTTTAAACAGTTATTGTTTTTGTTGTTAAGTGTTATAATTGATGATTCATAATTGTTTATCTGTTGCTAGAGCCTATTTACTTGTAATGAAACATCATTCCTGCTAAGAACAGAAATTTGTTTTCCATCACCCTAGATGTAAAATGCAGGTACATTGGGAATACCATGTACTTTTCTAAAATCTTTTGTGACTTATCTATTCTAGGAATAGTAGGACTTGATTTCCTGTGAGGTTTAACAGTACAAAGTTAATTATAATACATTTTATATCTGTATTCAATTGTGCCTGCACTGATTTATTTATCTAAATATTCTTTGAACTTGCTTTGTAATTTCTGAGAATTCTCTCTCTGATAAAATGTCCCTGAACCTGTCCAGTTCATACTTTTACTTTTGATTCCAGTTTATCAATCAAGTTAGAAGTAGTAGGGGGATCCGAATACTGACCCCGGGACACTTAGAGTCATAGAGTCATAGAGATGTACAGCATGGAAACAGAAGCACTTTACCTTGCTCCTTAGTATCACAGGTATTGTCAGCAGAACAATCTGTCTCATGTAAGTAGGATGGATTTACAGATCAAATTATCCATGCATGCCCCATAAAGGCATGTCATATTCATAATTTTAAACATAGACATATTCAGTATTGAAAGTTTTGAAACTGCCTTTATTTAAAAAAATTTGACATTAGAAAGCTCCTAATTAGTTGAATTAGCCAAGAATTAGTTGAACTTTGGCATTTCTGTAGAGACAGTAAAATATCTCAAGTCTCCTAACAGTTCTGAGTTGAATGGTAATGTGTGAAAGTGAAGTCACATGGTGTGCAGGGTGTTCTAGCTACGTGGATAAAGAACTGGTTGAGAAACAGGAGATAGAGAGTGGTAGTTGAAGGGAGTTTCTCAAAATGGAGAAAGGTGTTCCACAGGGGTCATTGTTGGGGCCACTGTTGTTTGTAATATACATAAATGATCTGAAAGAGGGCATTGTTGGTATGATCAGCAAGTTTGCAGATGACACGAAGATTGGTGGAGTAGCAGAAAACATAAGGAACTGTCAGAGAAAACAGGAGGATATAGACTGGAGAGTTGGGCAGAAAAGTGGCAGATGGTTTTCAGTTCAAAAAAATGTGAGGCGATGCATTGAGGCAAGACTAATTCTAATAGAGCGAATTATACAATGAACAGAAGAGCCTTGGGAAAAGTTGATGGGCAGAGAGATCTGGGAATGCAGGTCCATTATACCCTGAAGGTTGCTGCACAGGTGGATAGAGTGGTCAAGAAGGCATATAGTATGCTTGCCTTCATTGGACGGGGTATTGAGTAAAAGAGCTGGCAAGTCATGTTAAAATTGTACAAGATATTGGTTCGGCCGCATTTAGAATATTGTGTACAGTCCTGGGCGCCACATTACCAAAAGGATACGGACACTTTGGAGAGGGTGCAGAGAAGGTTGACGAGGATGTTGCCTAGTATGGAAGAGGCTAGCTATGAAGAGAGGTCGAGTAGGTTAGGTTTATTTTCATTAGAAAAAAGGAGATTGAGGGGGGACCTGATTGAGGTTTACAAAACCATGAAGGATATAGACAGGGTGGATAGAGACAAGCTTTTTCCCAGGGTGAAGGATTCAATAACAAGAGGTCACGCTTTTAAGGTGAGAGGTGGAAAGTTTAAAGGGGATACATGTGGTAAGTACTTCACACAGAGGGTGGTGGGCGTTTGGAACGTGTTGCCAGCAGAAGTGGGAGATGCAGGCACGGTAGATTCATTTAAGATGCGTCAGGACAAATGCATGAGTAGGTGGGGAGCAGAGGGATACAGATGCTTAGGAAATGACCGACAGGTTTAGACAGTACATTTGGATCTGCTCAGGCTTTGTTCTTTGTTTGTTCTTTGTATGGAGTGCCTCCTGATGAAGGGCTTATGCTCGAAACGTCGAATTCCCTATTCCTGAGATGCTGCCTAACCTGCTGTGCTTTAACCAGCAACACATTTTCAGCTGTGATCTCCAGCATCTGCAGACCTCATCTTTTAACTCTTTAAATGGACAACTTGATAAAACCATTTGTGGAATTTGCACATCCTGTTCTTGTGGATTGAAAGGGTGTAACAATTCAGTTAAATAGGCCAAAGGGTTTTTACAAATACAATAAGGAAAAAAGAGTAACTAGGGAGAGAATAGATCCCCTCAAAGATCAGCAAGGTGGCTTTTGGGTGGAACCATAGGAGATGGGAGAGATACTAACCGAATATTTTGCATCAGTGCTTAATGTGGAAAAGCACATGAAAAGTATAGCATTTAGGGAAATAGATGGTGACATCTTGAAAAATGTCCATAAAAGTGGATACATCCACAGGATCTGATCAGGTGTACTCGAGAACTCTGTGGGAAGCTAGGGAAGTGATTTTTGGGCCCCTTGCTGAGATATTTGTATCATCGATAGTCACAGGTGAGGTGGTGGAAGACTGGAGGTTGGCTAACGTGGTGCCACTATTTAAGAAGGGTGGTAAGGACAGGCCAGGGAACTATAGACCAATGAGCCTGATATCAATGGTGGGCAATTTGTTGGAAGGAATCCTGAGGGTCAGGGTGTACATGTATTTGAAAAGGCAAAGACTGATTAGGGATAGTCAACATGGCTTTGTGCATGGGAAATCATGTCTTACAAACTTGATTGAGTTTTTTGAAGAAGTAACAAAGAGGATTGATGAGGGCAGATCTATATGAACTTCAATAAAACATTTGATTGACAAGGTTCCCCATGGGAGACTGGTTAACAATGTTAGATCTCACGGAATACAGGGAGAACCAGCCATTTGGATACAGAACTGGCTCAAAGGTAGAAGACACAGGATGGTGGTGAAGTGTTGTTTTTAAGACTGGAGGCCTGTGACCATGACTTTTCATCATGTATATAAATAATTTGGATGCGAGCATAAGAGGTACAGTTAGTAAGTTTGCAGGAGACACCAAAATTGGAGGTGTAGTGGACAGCGAAGAAGGTTACCTCAGATTACAACGGGATCTTGATCAAATGGGCCAATGGACTGAGAAATGGCAGATGGAGTTTATTTCAGATAAATGCGAGGTGCTGTATTTTGGGAAAGCAAATCTTAGCAGGATTTAATAGTAAGGTCCTAGGAAGCGTTGCTGAACAAAGAGACCTTGGAGTACAGGTTCAGAGCTCCTTGAAAGTGGAGCCACAGGTAGATAGGATAGTGAAGAAGGCATTTGGTATGCTTTCCTTTATTGGCCAGAGTATTGATTACAGGAGTTGGAAGATCATGTTGCAGCTGTACAGGACATTGGTTGCGCAACTTTTGGAATATTGCGTGTAATTCTGGTCTCCTTCCTATTGGAAAGATGTTGTGAAACCTGAAAGGGTTCAGAAAAGATTTACAAGAATGCTGCCAGGGTTGGAGGATTTGAGCTATAGGGAGAGGTTGAATAGGCTAGGGCTGTTTTCCCTGGAGCATTGGAGGCTGAGGGCTGACTTTTCGAGGTTTATAAAATCATGAGGGGCATGGATAAGATAACTAGACAAAGTCTCTTCTCTGGAAGTCCAGAACTAGAGGGCATAGGTTTAGGGTGAGAGGGGAAAGATATAAAAGAGATATGAGGGGGCATTTTTTTTCATGCAGAGGATGGAATGAGCTGCCAGAGAAAGTGGTGGAGGTGAGTATGATTGCAACATTCAAAAGGCATCTGGATGGGTATATGAATAGGAAGGGCTTGGAGGGATATGGACCAGGTGCTGGCAGGTGAGACTAGATTTGGTTGGGATATCTGGTCGGCATGGATGAGTTGGACCGAACAGTCTGTTTACCTGCTGTACATCTCTGTGACTCTATAAATAGGCATGAATGGCCTCCATCTGATTCCCACTATACAGTAATGGTCTTGAAATTTGAATTGTTCTGAGTGGACAATGGGAATATTGATCAAGTGGTCATTTGATGTTAGTGATTGATAAGGAATCTTATCTCCCCAAATAGTGATGAGAAACTAATAAATTTGGAAGCATAGCAAGACGCAGCAGCAGCTAAAGTAACAATATCTGTGCCTTAAAACTGTACTCCTCCACATGTAAGGTCTCCAGGCATGTTTCTTTTCAGATCCACCAGAAAGCTGCTCTCTTGATACCCAAACTAATAACTTTATAATCGGCTGAAAGCTGTTTTCTTCAAGGCAATTATGCAATCACCTGGATATACAACTCCAGCCATTGAAACCACAGATATTACCCTAAGGAATGGAAACAATTTACTCACTAGGCCACAGAATGAATATTTTCTGCCCAGGTAAGCCAAATAACGTAGATTAAAAATGATTTCTTTGATAATAAAAGAGTGCTATCCTCTTTAACTATATTTTCTTTAAGGACATATTTGATAATGAGTGAGTGACGTAGAGCCGGTATTTAGGATATTCAGTTGAATAAGTAACACACTTTATTTAAATACGCAAAAGCTTGCTGCTGGTTATGGAGTAATTGAGTCAGGTTTGTACAGCATGGGAACAGTCCGATGCTCACCAGATATCTGAAATTTATCTAGCTCCATAGCCAACATTTGGCCCAAATCTCTCTAAAACCTTCCTATTCATGCCCCCATCCAGATGCCTTTTAAATGTTGCAATTGTACCAGCTTCCACCACTTCCTCTGGCAATTCATTCCATATATGTACAACTCTCTACAAGAAAATGTTGCCCCTTAGGTCTCCTTAAAATCTTTGATTTTATAAACCTCTATATGTCTACCTCTCAAACTACTTTGCTCCAGGGAAGTAGTCCCGGAATATTCAACCTCTCCCTAATGTTCAAACCCTCCAACTCTGGCAACACGCTTCTTTGGTTGTTCCAATAGACCACATACTCAGGGGTTAAGAAACACGTACATCTTCCTTTTCAAAGCATGTTTATTAAGGTTAATTAGGAAAGGAATGGGAGTTTCAGTTTTCTCTCATCACTCCACATATCAGTCAGAAAAGGCTCCTGGTATTAAGTTGACTCCATTTTACCCAGGAGAGCTCTCGTACAGCACAATGGTGTCATTCTGTTATTTTAAATAATTTCTTGCTTAGTAGTTTAATGGATAATATGTTCCATGGCTTGGACAAAATTGTTGAGAATTTTACTTCAGCTTTTCCCCTTTTATGAAGTTCGCCCCCTCACATCAATATGCCACTTCTGCTAGTGAAGCAGTCAAGCCAGAAGAGTGGGTGAATGGAACTACAAACTCCTCCGCAGTATTGCTGCTGGGTTTACCACTATCTTAAGCACCTGATTTTAGGTACACATGAATTAAAACTCTGTCACTGTTTCCCACTTTGTGGTTAGTTCCCATCAGTGTAACCTATATGGTGCAATTAGCGAGAGATGGAGAAATCTTGTCTTAAGGCCACAACCTGAAGTCTATTGGGCATGGAAAAGTTGTCTTGATATATTAGGGGAAGCCCTTCTGATGTGCAATTTAAACCCATTGCCAAACTAATGTCAGAAATATACTACAATTACCTAAACTTGATCTGGGATTTTATACAGTAATTTAGACACATTTCACTATCACCATCACTGCTATCCAATAGAAATTTACATACATTTAATAAATGTGACATTTTGAAACATGATGAACAAGAACATAAAATAGTTGTGGGTAAGGAAGGCATCTTAGCTAATCAGAAATGTTTAGCAATTGGTACATCAATTTGCTTCTTATACAATCCAAAGACATCTTGTTCTAGGCTGAAGAGCTAGAATTCCTCCAGCTTTTCCTCACACTCGGTTATTTAATACCAAAATTCAAGATTGTGGAATGTACTGCCTGCAACAGTAGTAGACTCGCCAACTTTAAGGGCACTTAAATGGTCATTGCTAGGCATATGGACGAGAATGAAATAGTGTAGGATAGATGGGCTTCAGATTGGTTCCACAGATCGGCACAACATCAAGGACCAAAGTGCCTGTACTGTGCTGTAATGTTTTATGTAACAGTTCCAACACTTGAATATCTCCCTTCTGTTTCACTGACCACAACTGACACAAAAGTAAAGAGCCCTGTACAGTTTGATTACCACTTCCCCTGAGTACTGTTTTGACAATATCATTTAACATTTCATTGGCATTGTAGATTCTTGTTCTAGCTTAGGATGTATAACAATGAGTCTCATAAGGGCTTGTGAGGCTCTTTCACTATTACCTATTTATGACCATTCAGGAAGTGGGTGTGGTGTTTATTTTTCCTTCTTATTAAGTTGTTCTCAACTGGCAATTTTCATCTGTCTTTGTCCAGCTCATTCTATGATTTCTGAGTTATCTCTTCTGGATTTCTGTTAACTCCTCTAATTTGGTATCATGAGCAAATCTCTCTAAATTACTTTGAATTTTTGAGTCTGTGTAATTTATGTAGATCAGAATCAGTAGCGGCCCCTAGGGCACACTCCTTGTTACTTCCTCCTATCCTGCCAATAATCGACATGAACTCAGAATGTTTTGCCTAACAGCCAATTTTTTTGCCACTTCCAGAATCTGAATTTGCAAAATTCTGGGCTAACTAATAGTCATCCTTGTAGAACTTTGTAGAGGTTTTGTAGAGCTTATTGGAATTCTAAGTACTGTATACTGTATTTTGTTCCCTGGTTTTCCATAGACCATTGAGGGATCAATTTTGTGAACAATGATTGAATCCTTTTGAATCTATATTGCCAATAATTCATGAAGTTATTATTGTGCAGGTAATCCTCGAATTGATTTTTGATAGTGGATTGCTATATTTTATGTGGAATGAAAGCAGGATTAATGGCTCCCAGTGTTTTTAAATATAATTTGGAGATGCCGGTGTTGGACTGGTATGTAGAAAGTTAAAAATCACACAACAACAGGTTATAGTCCAACTGGTTTAATCAGAAGCACTAGCTTTCGGAGCGCTGCTCCTTCATCAGACAATCACCTGATAAAGGAGTGGCACCTCGAAAGCTAGTGCTTCCATTTAAATCTGTTGGACTATAAACTGGTGTTGTGTGATTTTTAACTTTTTAAATATAGGCACTGTATAGATTATTTGAATGTCAATTTCATCACAGCTTGGCACATGCCACAACTTTATTTTAATTCTACAGCTAAAAAGAAAAATGAAAATATATATGGTATGATGAATGCAGAAATGAACTTCCATTTTACGATGACTCAAACTTGAACATTCCCAGTTCCCATCGCAAGAACTGAAATAAGTTTGGCTTTTCAATTATTGTTCACCATTTTGTCAAAGAATATAAAGACGTGTCAAACCAAATGGTCCAGATTTGGTGTCAGCTCAACCTACCTGACCCACAGGCATTAAGAATCAAAATAAAACAGTTGTGTTTTCAGTTTCATTTTAAGCTTTTTGGTGGATACTCGCCTGAGTATTTTATACAATTCAAATAGGCACCCACTTATGGTTATAGTAAAATTGTTGTGAAACTATGCTAGACAAACTTCTGGGACTACAGGATTTGTAAACATACTCTAAAAGAGCATGAGAATATCTGGTGTAAGAAATGAAATGGTGTTCTTATGAAATGGAGAAGGATGTTTACTTGAGTACAATTGAAAGAATTTCACACTGCATCAGTGCACTGTTCTACTTGAGGGAACTAGGTGCAGAAGGGAGATATAAAAAGTGTGAAGAGCTCCAGTCCAGGACTAACTTCTCATACGAACGATCCGAATAAACTCTGTTCCAAAAAGATTACATTTACCTATGTAGGTGTTTCAATTTTTGCAGATTGGCACATTTTGAATTTCAGCACTCCATGTTGAGAGGTGCATTATACACAGGGTCAGCCCAGCACAAAGCTCAATACGAGAAGGGTACTCATTCAAGGCTGTCCTGTCACAGTGCATGGAGTAGCTGGAAATGATGTGAAATTTCTCAGGCTGCATCCAACAAAGAATGTTTGCCATGTAACATAAATACATGGTGTAAATAAACCATAATAGCAAGGAGGCCCCTCATTTTGCAATCTATGTTGCACTTCATGTAATGCCAAATGTTCCATAATGTGCTTTCACAATGAATGAATAAAATATCCTTTTGATGATTATGTAATGGTAATGTCACTGGACTAATCAATCTAAAGGCCTGAGGTAAAAAACTCTTGTGACACGGGTCCAAATCTCATCACGGCAACTGGCGGAATTTGGATTCAATTAGTAAATCTAGAATTGAATTCTAGTCTCAGTAATAGTGGTCAGGAAGCCATTGCAGATCGTCCTAAAAACTCAACAGGTCTGGCCACTCACATTCTTCAGGGAAGAAAATCTGCTATCTTTACCTGATATGGCCTATAGACCAACAGTAATGTAGTTGATTCTTAACAGGCCTCTGAAATGACCTCATAAACCACTTAAAGACAATCAGGGATGGTGGCCTTGCTGACAATGGTCACCTTCTCTGAAAGATTAAATACATTTTTTTGGGAGAAAGTATGTTTCATTATTATAGAGATTTATAAAATCATGAGTGGTATGGATAGAGTAAATGATAGATGTCTTTACCCTGGGATGGGTCAAGAGTACGGGGCACATTTTTAAGGTGAAAGGATAATGATTCAAAAAAGACATTGGGGCAAATTTTTTATACAGAGGGTGGTTCGCATGTGGAATGAACTTCCTGAGAAAGTGTGAATATGGGCACGATTGCAATGTTTAAAAGACACTTTGATGAATCAGAAAGGTTTGGAGGGATATGGGCCAGGAGCAGGCAGGTGGGACTAGTTTAGTTTGAGATTATATTCGGCATGGACTGATTGGATCAGAGGGTGTATTTCTGTGCTGTATGACTCAATGATATAAAACCTCGGATTCCATTTAAAGGCAACAAAGCATCAAAACTGGAAAAGAAATGATAGATGGATTTACCCACAACAACAATGGCAGAAAGTAGTCACTAAGACCAGTTTGTATATGTGTTCTGTCTTTGTCCATGTGCCTGCTAGAATCAGCATCTGTTTCCCAATGTTTCCTATCCAACCCCTCATTCCCATTAGTTTGCGACTGAAGTCTGCCTATGCTGAGCTCTGATCCTGATGGATAATGCTGGGTGAGAAAAGGAAGTGAAAGGATTGCAATAAATAAATAAATACATCGGAACAGAGAGAGATTGAGAATCGGTCAACAGCTGTAAATACACTGAACAGAAATGGGACATTTTCGGAATTAGCAAAACTAATATGGCAGACACAGCCCTAAATCATCCCAATATCACAACATTATTTATGAAAACAATGTTGTGGCAATCTCAGCTTTGCACAACATAATTTCTCAGACTTTTTCAGAAGGTCCTTTTTTACATGGTTAACAAGTGAACTCCGCCAAGGTAATGTACAGAATTCCCAAGCCAGCTTTGTCAGAAACAAACACACAGAATGCTGGAGAAACTAGGCAGGTATAGCAGCATCTGTGGAGACAGAAACAGAGTTAATGTTTCTGTTGCATGATGACTCTTCAGAATTCTAATTCAGATTTCCAGCATCTGCAGTATTTTGTTTTAATTCCAGATTTGTTGCAGAAAGATTGAGATCAAAGTGTTTCTTGCAGCTAATCCTCAGTCAAATAGCCTGGCCTGTGCTGAAGCAACACAAGGAGTAGCTACTTTTTGAAAACAAGTCTCTTTTTTAAAGCATCATAATTTAAAACAGAGATGAGAAGAATTTATTTCACAGAAGGTCACAAGACTTTGGTTCTTTCTTCCTCAAAAGACAATTAGATCAGCTGCTGGGAGCCAGGCTATTTGATTGAGGATCAGCTGCAATAAACACTCTGATCTCAATCTTTCTGCAACGAACCTGAAATAAAAGCAAAATACTGCAGATGCTGGAAATCTGAGTTAGAATTCTGAAGAGTTATCCTATAATGGAAACTTTAACCCCGTTAGTGTCATGTTGCCTGATGGCACATCAGTCGGCCAACTAACCATGACTTGGATGAGGGAGTCGAAGGGTGGGTCAGTAAATTTGCAGATGATACGAAGATTGGTGGAGTTGTGGACAGTGAGGAGGGCTGTTGTCGGCTGCAAAGGGACTTAGATATGATGCAGAGCTGGGCTGAGGAGTGGCAGATGGAGTTCAACCCTGCCAAGTGTGAGTTTGTCCATTTTGGAAGAACAAATAAGAATGCGGAATACAGGGTTAACGGTAAAGTTCTTAGTCAGGTGGAGGAACAGAGGGATCTTGGGGTCTATGTACATAGATCTTTGAAAGTTGCCACTCAGGTGGATAGAGCTTGTAAGAAGGCCTATGGTGTATTAGCGTTCATTAGCAGAGGGATTGAATTCAAGAGTCGTGAAGTGATGTTGCAGCTGTACAGGACTTTGGTTAGGCCACATTTGGAGTACTGTGTGCAGTTCTGGTCGCCTCACTTTAGGAAAGATGTGGAAGCTTTGGAGAGGGTGCAGAGAAGATTTACCAGGATGTTGCCTGGAATGGAGAATAGGTCGTACGAGGACAGGTTGAGAGTTCTCGGCCTTTTCTCGTTGGAACGGCGAAGGATGAGGGGTGACTTGATAGAGGTTTATAAGATGATCAGAGGAATAGATAGAGTAGACAGTCAGAAACTTTTTCCCCGGGTACAACAGAGTATTACAAGGGGACATAAATTTAAGGTGAAGGATGGAAGGTATAGGGGAGATGTCAGGGGTGGGTTCTTTACCCAGAGAGTGGTGGGGGCATGGAATGCACTGCCCGTGGGAGTGGTAGAGTCAGAATCATTGACGACCTTTAAGCGCAATTGGATAGGTACATGGATGGGTGCTTAATCTAGGATAGATGTTCGGCACAACATCGTGGGCCGAAGGGCCTGTTCTGTGCTGTATTGTTCTATGTTCTATGTTCTATGTTCTAACCATGACTGCTGTTGATCTCCTTCCTCTGCATAGAGAAAAAAGGGAAAGCCTAGTCAATATACAGATATGTTCCATTTGCTGAATCTTCTAGTTTTCTTCCTTTATTCGTCTCCAATCTGGCATATGTATGATTTAGTTAGGCCTCCTCCTGTATTTCCCATGTAAGTGGTGAATCTTTGTTCCTCATGCCATATTCTGAGGCTTGTACTGAGCCCAGGAAAGGTGCTATTCAAATGCTGTTTGCAGCTAAGACCAATCTTGTCTTTATTTGATACCTAAGCACATTCACGTCCCACAAGATTGTGATTAGTACTGGCATCCATTGCAATAGCTCAACTACTGTACCGGCTGAGACCAGGTACAGAATGGGGATTGATGCTTGCCATGTTAATGTAAAATATAGACTATTGTTTTTTCAATTTCATTATCAAAGTCGATACCTGGCATTTTAATGGATTGAAGTAGTTTTATAAATGAATCAAAAACACTGACGTAAAATGGCCACAGGCATCACTTGACAGCACAGATTTTCCAAATTCCATAAACATGGATAATACAAGAATTAACATTTTTCCTTCAGGAAATGAAACCAGTCAACCAACACCACACAAAACCACTCCCACAACTTACCATCCAGGGAGTGTGATAAAGGTGATAATCTTCCATCTGATATGCACCATTATGAGAATCTTCATACGTTGGAGATGAAACATCAATTACAATGATCAAATTGGCACATAATGGACTCAGCAGGTGAAATATGCAAACAAGCTGCTATTTCAAGAAGTTCTCTGTGCAGCAGAAACATAAGAGATGTATTTTTGTCTGATGACCTTGTATAGGCTGAAGATAGCTCTACTTCTTTCTGTCCCCTAATAAGGAGAACTTGGTGCCAATACTGAAAGAAACATCAGGAAACCAAGAACTTAAAAGATAACTGCAAAATTCATTACTGCCAACAGCCCAAGAATCCAACTAATCAATCCTGGTCTCAGGTTTAAACATGTAAATAAATAACTATCATTGGGTTTTTAAAAAAATATTCTTTTACATTTCTTTACACTATATTCTATTTGGCTTTTACCTTATCTCTACGTTCGGTTGTGTGATGGCTGAGGTGGTTACCCAGTTAACGTATACTTAATATTGTGCCTTTATCAGGGTTAACAGGTTATTTTTCTTTCTGTTAACTTAGAAACCCCGTGATTGGCTCCTTACTGCTACATTAAAAAGGAGTGAACAATTATAATTGGAAAAATGTATAACCTCCTGGTGGAAGAGATTCTAAACCTTTGTTGCACCTAACTGGCAAGATTGAAAAGAGGGGAGCCAATTCACTCTCCTCATCTTGTCATAACACCCAGTGACAGCTGCTTCTGTTTGTGACTCACCAACCCATTGGCCCCAGTCTTAATGGCTTCCCTGTATGTGAGCAGGAGATGGAATTATGAAACACTGAAGTTAAGTCAGGGGGTCAGAATTTGCGATCACAAGTGAATTGCAGCACTTTGGCTTCCATCTATCACCACTTCACGCTATATGATCAGCATAATTACAGCTGGGTGCTGGGATCTTGGCTGTATTCAAATGGAGAATGGATGAATAGAAATAGCTGGAGATTTTCATGTTGGATGCGTCATATGCAGCAAGGACAGCAACCAGATTTCATGATGGTTCTTTAGATTAGATTAGATTACTTACAGTGTGGAAACAGGCCCCTACATTTGCCCCTTACCTAACACTATGGGCAATTTAGCATGGCCAATTCACCTGACCTGCACATCTTTGGACTGTGGGAGGAAACCGGAGCACCGGGAGGAAACCCACGCAGACACGGGGAGAACGTGCAAACTCCACACAGTCAGTCGCCTGAGGCAGGAATTGAACCCGGGTCTCTGGCGCTGTGAGGCAGCAGTGCTAACCACTGTGCCACCATGCCGTTCTCTGGAATGACTACTGGATGCAGCCAGGATGAGGAGGGGTTGAGGGTTCCCCAACAAATATATAAAGGAACTTATTGTGTTTTCCAAGATATTTTGATTGAAGTAACTGAAAAGGTAGTGAGCTGCAATAATCTTGATACAGAGCAAGAAGTGATTTAATAGTCTAACCAGCCAAAGGGCTGTAATTCACTAGTCCACTTGGCACACCAGCCTCATTCCTGAAGAAGGGCTTATGCCCGAAATGCGATTCTCCTGCTCCTCGGATGCTGCCTGGCCTGCTATGTTTTTCCATCACATTTTTCAACTCTGGTCTCCAGCATGTTCAGTCCTCACTTTCTCCTCGTAGTATAACCTAACCAGGTCAGGAAAAGTGAGTTCATTTGCTGAATCAACTACATCCTGTGGTTTCTGATGCCACCTCCACCCTTTAACTCTGACTTGCAAATCGGGCTCCATCACATCACTCCAGACACCCACTCAGCTATCCGTAGCTATCAGCCTTCACACATTAAACACTTCGTCCTCTTTTCTATTTATCTACCTGCCATTTTCAATCACCCCAATACTTAGGCAATGAGAAACCCTTAGTGAATATATGCATTAGTTGAGTGACCTTCATCCTTCACCAATCAGTTTCTCTTTTGTTTTTTCTAGAAATAAAGAGTCCAAATCACGATGGAGATGAAAGGGACTGGAGGAGGCTGCCACAAATAGTCCAGCTCAGTACTGCAGAGGAGGAGGCTTAGGAGATAAGTAGCACATCTATTTTCCCTTATACAAAAATCAAGAGACAGGAAATGAACTGCTAGTGATAGAATTACAAATAGCTCTGACACACATATGCTGACTGCATTTCACTGATGGCTGCTCTTTGAGGAGATTGAGTGTGATGACTGTGGGACCGTGTCCTTTCTCTTTCTGTCCAGCAAGTGTCACTGAAAATAGGAGAGAACAACTCAGCTGAGAACTTCATTCCTTTTGTGGGTGAACTGCATCCATATATAAGGCAAGCACTGATGTTCAGTGGGTGAACCAAGATAGTTTGTTGATTTTTCAATTTCATTTATTGACTCATGGGATGTGAGTGTCACTGGCTGGCGAACATTTATTGCTGATCCCCAGTTGCCCTTGAGAAGGTGGTGGTGAGCTGCCTTCTTGAACCGTTACAGTCCAGATGCTATAGGGAGACCTACAATGACGTGAGGGAAAGAAAATTCCAGGATTTTGACCCAGTTACACTGGAGGAATGGTGATATATTCCCAATGCCATCTCACTGCTCCTTCACTGTCGCTGAGCAAAATGCTGGATATTACTCTCTAACAGCATGATGGACCCTCCAAAGAGTAACCTACCCAAATCCATTTCCCTCAAACTAATGCACCTAGCACTATGGGCAACTTAGCATGGCCAATTCACCTGACCTGCACATCTTTGGACTATGGGATGAAACCAGAGTACACCCACACAGACATGGGGAGAATGTGCAAACTCTGCCCAAGGCTGGAATCAAACCTGGGTCCCTGGCACTGTGAGGCAGCAGTGCTAACCACTGAGCCACCGTGCCAGCCATGATGGAGGAGACTCAACTTTAACTCTATTGGATTGACAGGGCAACAAGGATCTGTTTTAAGGAAGAATGGTCATCACAATGCAGCACAGCTTTCAACTTTCAAAATTTAAAATGAACTTAGTTTAGATCATCACCAGCCTCCAATCTGTCTGTTCTTTGGAGTTAATGTTCCTCTTTCAGCTTAACTCCAGGAATGTCTATTTAAGTAGAGTTTTCATACCGTTTTATAGAACATCTTCATTGTTTAAACAACACACAGCAGAGGGACGGAACTTTTAAGAAAGCAGTAATACTGGGAATAAGCACACCTAGGTTACACTGGAGCTCCATTTCACAATATACAGAAAGAATTGTCGTTCGCCAGTTACATGCTTGATACAAAAACCTGGCTTCTTTTGACAATACAGCCCAACCATTTAGTGTTTCTAATTCCTTTAATCACTATGTTTCAATCACAACCCCCCTCCAGGCATGTCCTCTACTCCTTACACAGATTTATGATCTAGTCGGTGAGAATTTCCAAACTTGTTTTTAAATTTGCATGCGTATTTGACTAGCAAATACACACTGCTATAAAAATGTTTTGTTTGGATTGTCTTTGCTGATTGAAGCAAGGATGATAGTACACAACAAGGTTTGACACCTCGCACAGGTATCCACTTTCACGGGCAATAATCAGCTAGACTGACCTCCTATCATCTCAGTACCTTATCTAACTAAGCGCTGCTATGTGAAACTATTCCTGCTGCTGTCTACTGTAGGTGGAAACTCTAGTTTTCATGAGAACTCCTAACTGCATATATGACAGCAGAATCACTTAAGAAGCAGCAGGCCCTGAGTAGCAGCAATGTTGAAGGGAGAGGGGAGGGTGAGCTAGAAGTGACACTGTGCATGTAAATGGGGAATGAATCTACTAGAAGTGAAGCTGTGCATGCATATGGGGAATTAATCCACTAATTGCAATTTGGAAAGGTGGAAGTCAAGATTGATTACATGGGTAGGGAATGAATTGGGGAAGAGAGTGGGTGGAAGAGGTGAGTAAAGAGAGAAGTTGGTACTGAAATATTGAGAACAGATCAAGAAGCTCCAAATTGGGTGTGAATCCATGACCATAGATCCTCTGTAACCTTCAAACCAGCAGCATTGTATTCAAGCACATGTCTTCCATCAGGCAGAAGAAACAAAAGCTTAAACACATTTACTGACAGATTCAAACACAGCTTCTTCCCCACTGTTCCACTTCTGAGTGGAACTCTTACTTTTTAATTGCAAATGTTGATCTCACTCTTTATTCACCTTCTTTGTGGCCATAACGTTATACTCTTTGCTCTGTTCTACTTCCCTTACGCACTTTTTAACGCATGACTTGCCCGTACTGCATGCAAAACAAAACTTTTCACTGTACTTAGGTACATGTGACAACAGTAAATCAAAGTCATGATCCAAGCCTCTCTTACCATTACTGTCAAGTCAGGAGATCGACTCTGGTTCAGCAAAGACAGCAGGAAAATGTGGCAGAAATATATTTGGGCATATTTAAAAATAAGGTTGCTAACTGATGTAGCTACCTAACAGAATGTAATGCGTGCTAAACTGCTAGGAGCAGGATAGAATGGATAGGGAGTTAAGTGATTCCATTAGAAATGGATCAGATTAAAGCTCTGCAGTCCTGTGTCACCTACTTATGAAGAGTGATGGAACCTTAACTAACTAACCAGCGGAGAAGTTTCACAAATATCTCCATCTCCAATGATGGGAGAGACCAGAACATTCATGCAAAGGTCAAGGAATTCACAACCACTGGTGCAACAATTCTTGGGCGGATGATCTATTTCTGCCTCCTCCTGAAGTTCTTAGCATCACAGTTGATAACTTATAGCCAATTAGATTCACTCTACACGAGATCCAGAAATGGCTGAAGATACTGGTTACTGTAAAGGTTGTGGGCTTAGATAACAACTCAGTAATACCATTGACGACTTGTGCTCCAGAACTAGCTGTGCTCCAAAAGTGATTTACAGAATCTTACATGATTTCATGCAGATTTTGAACAAACTAAAATATAATTCTGCAAGTACAAATTCACCCCACAAACTTATATATACGTGTGTTGTGATGTGAATGTGTATGTGGTGGTGGGTGGGGGCGGGGGGCATATGAGTGTCTGTGAGAGAGTTTGTGTATGTGTGTGAGTGTAAAGGGGTATAAGTCTGTGAGACGGTGTGTGTGTGTGCATGTGACAGCATATGAGAGTGAGCTTGCATATGAGAGAGGGTCTGCATGACTGTGTGTGTGTATATGTGTGTGTGTGTCTGTGTGTGTGTGTGTGTGTGTGCGCGTGTGTGCGTCTGTGTGTGTGTGTGTGTGTGTGTCTGTGAGTGTGTCTGTGTGTATGTAGTGCAGTGGGGTCACCTGTAGTGTGACATGAAGTCAGGGTCCTAGTTGAGGTCATCCCCATGGGTACCGACCTTGACGATCTGCCTCTGCTCGGCCACTTTGCGTTGTTGCCTGTCCCAAAGTCCGCCTTGGAGGATGGTCGCCCGAAGGTCTGAGGTCGAGTAACCTAGACTGTTGAAGTGTTCTCCAACTGGGAAGGAAATTGTACTTGCAGAATTATATTTTAGTTTGCTCAAAAATGGCATGAATTCATTCTGTAAATTAAGGTTCTGTAAATCCCCTTTTTAGAAATAGAATCATTAGGAACATTGGGGCACAGACAGCCTCACACCTTCAATGCATTATCTGAGACGACATGGCACCTATGGTCAAACTTCACTTGAGAGTGTAACTTTAAAAAAATGTTCTGGGATTTACATATGAAAGAACTGAAACCAACATGGTCATTCTAAAAGATGAGAGAATTTGCAAACAATCCAGATCTTTTTCAATATATAATTTTAGTTGTATCACACTGCAAACATTTGCTATAAATTCTGTGTCTTACGATCTTATACTCCACAACCACCTGATGAGGGAGCAGCGCTGTGAAAGCCAGTGCTTCCAAATAAACCTATTGGACTATAACCTGATCTTGTGTGGTTTTTAACTTTGTATACATTTTACTTGAAACTTATCAGTCCAAGGAGAAAGTGAGGACTGCAGATGCTGGAGATCAGAGTTGAAAAGTGTTATTGATTCCTGATGAAGGACTTATGTGCAAAACATTGATTCTCCTGCTCCTCGGATGCTACCAGACCTGCTGTGCTTTTCCAGCACCACACTTTTCGATACTTATCAGGCCAAACTGATTTTGTCCAGATTTTGCTGAATGCAGGCACAGACTGCTTCACTACTTCAGTATGTGAGGCGTTGTGAATGGTACTGAACGCTTAGTGATCGCGAAAGGATGTTTCCGCTTCTAACCTAATGATGGAGGGAAGGCCATGATGGGCCAGCAGAAACTGGTTGTGTCTACCCTGAGGAGATCCTATAGTGATAATCCAGGGTTGAGATGATTTGTTTTGACAACCAAAACAATCTTCCTTTGTGCTTGATATTTGATTTAAAATTGTACCATTTGTGAAACAGAAATGTGGTTAAATGAACAAGAATGGGCCACTCATCTTGAGGAGAGAATACGTTCTTGTATTCTCTTGAGTAGAAAGATACCACAAATTATTGAATGATTATAGGAGATACATGTCTTTGTAAGAAGGTACATTTTTGATGCCAGAGCCCAGGACATAGATTTAACAAGAAGGGAGATCAAAGTTTTCCTTGCTGTTGTATTTTTGTTTTGAAAGAAAAAATCAATTCAATATTTTAATTTCTGCATTAGATTATTGCTACTATTGAAGAATGATTTAAAACATAAAAGAAAATAGTTAATCGACAATTGGAAGATAAAACAATCATTATCCAATAAAGCAAACAAATACCCTCCTTTTAACTGTTATGACTGAGATGTTCCCTGTCTTTTTCTAGTTTCATTAATTCATTGGTGGCAATACAAATGTAATTGTTTTACCCAATTCCTGAAATGGTTAATTGTTTGCTTTCTCTAAATTAAAAATCACACAACACCAGGTTATAGTCCAACAGGTTTAATTGGAAGCACTAGCTTTTGGAGCGACGCTCCTTCATCAGGTGGTTGAAGGAAATGGGATTAGTTGAAGGTCAGGTGTTTCTCACTTATCGATGCAGAACTCAATGAGCTAAAGGGCCTTTTCTGTGCTCAAGATTTTATGATTCAATGACTAACTTTTATTGATCAAAAATGTTTCTTTTTCACAGAGTGAATCACTGCAAAGGAAAATCTGTTATTTTATCCCTTTACCAAGTGTGAGAATGCTTTGGAATATATGAAGGGGTAAACATTTTATGTTACCAATTTTGAACTTACATGGACTAAGTTTTATTTTATAATCAATCAAGAATTTTGTGCTTATTAGAGAAAGCTGGTTGATGGATCTTTTTATTTGATGTCTAATTTAGAGAAGGATTTGGAGATGCCGGTGTTGGACTAGGGTGTACAAAGTTAAAACTCACACAACACCAGGTTATAGTCCAACAGATTTAATTGGAAGCACTAGCTTTCGGAACACTGCTCCTTCATCAACCACCTGATGAAGGAGCAGTGTTCCGAAAGCTAGTGCTTCCAATTAAATCTGTTGGACTATAACCTGGTGTTGTGTGAGTTTTAACTTTGTACACCCTAGTCCAACACCGGCATCTCCAAATCCTTCTCTAAATTAGACATCAAATAAAAAGATCCATCAACCAGCTTTCTCTAATAAGCACAAAATTCTTGATTGATTATAAAATAAAACTTAGTCCATGTAAGTTCAAAATTGGTAACATAAAATGTTTACCCCTTCATATATTCCAAAGCATTCTCACACTTGGTAAAGGGATAAAATAACAGATTTTCCTTTGCAGTGATTCACTCTGTGAAAAAGAAACATTTTTGATCAATAAAAGTTAGTCATTGAATCATAAAATCTTGAGCACAGAAAAGGCCCTTTAGCTCATTGAGTTCTGCATCGATAAGTGAGAAACACCTGACCTTCAACTAATCCCATTTCCCAGCACTTGGCCCATAGCTTTGAATGTTATGATGGGTCAAGTGCTCATCCAGGTACTTTTTAAAGAGTGTGAGGTAACTCGCTTCAAACACCCTCAGACCATCACCACCCTCTGGGTAAAAATGGTTTTCCTCACATCCCCCATACTCCCTGCCCCTTACCTTGAACCCATGTCCCCTCATGACTGTAAGTGTTGAAGAAAAGAAAAAAATAAGGTGTGGAATGTTCAGATGGCTGTTGACCTGATGTTCTGGCTCATGTAAAGAAGTCCCAAAACATAGCAACTGTCTCTGGGGTCTTTGCAGATCATCTTTCCCTCTTCCAGACAGCAATCAGGTTTTACATTGGATTCAGGAGCAGGTGAGATCATTTGAGCAGCCTGTTCTTTAGCAAGCTTCCTCCAGCTGCAAACCAAAACCTCCCAACTGCCCACAAAACACGGTTCAAACAGAACAGCCATAAAACCATTTTAAAACAGACAGTTTTTAAAAGAAAATCAGGTAACTCCCAATAAACAATTCCAGTAATTAACATGATGTTTCCAAGAAATACTTTGTTAAAGTTCTAATGCGTTTTTTGATTGCTCTTTAAGGAACACTAATCCAGACACATTCACAGAACTTAACGTGAATCTATTTTTTTGCAATCCTCCGAAATAACATCCTCAGGAAAATGAGAAATATGGAGCCTTCATAACATGAATATGGTGCCAACATTCCTTGTAGAATTCGAAGTATGTATAAGTTGCATCAAATACAATGTCACAAATCACATTGGTGTAGTCTTATGATTGAGGGTTCACTAGAGAATAAAGATTGCCTACTACCCTGTCAGACCTTTGTGTACTTATGTTTCTTGCCTCTTCTGCTACCAGTGAAAGAATTTGAGGCACACTCACAGATGATGATTCCCTACAGTGTGGAAACAGGCCCTTCAGCCCAACCAGTCCACACCGACCCTCCGAAGAGTAACCCACCCAGACCCATTTCCCTCTGACTAATGCACCTAATGCTATGGGCAATTTAGCATGGCCAATTCACCTGACCTGCACATCTCTGGACTGTGGGAAGAAACCCACGCAGACACGGGGAGAATGTGCAAACTCCACAGAGGCAGTCACCCAAGGCTGGAATTGAACCTGGAACCCTGGTGCTGTTCCCTACAGTTTAAGGTGCAAAGTCTGTGTAAACAACTTCTTTACATGTTAATTGCCTTAGACTTGTGATGAGGATCTTTACTGAGTTCTATTTTTTTGAGCCTTTGACAGCTGTATCGTCATCTTTTGCTGTCTTCCTTGGGTATGCCCCAACACCTCTTGTGAAACTGGCTCCATTCAAGCTGACCCCACTGTGCATCCTGGCATTAATGTACTGTTGTCACCTTTCTGTGAGTAATTAAACATTGGATCTATTGAATGTCTTAAACAGTTGAGATTGTGTGAGGCATGTTGAATGAGAAGTAAAACAGGCATATATTGCTGAAAATCAGAATCATAGATTGCAGGAAGCACTTGGCCAATCCACCAACGTTGTGACGAACTTTATGAGTATGTTGTACTTTTGTTCTGTGTCAAATTAAATTATTGAAAGAAAGGTTGCCCCATTATTGGAGGTTTGGAGCATCAACAATAAAATAGTGTTGATATCTTTTTCTGTTCCACCTGGGAACCCTCCAACCACAAGGGATGAACTCAGATTTCTCCAGTTTCCTCATTTCCCCTCCCCCCACCTTGTCTCAGTCGATTCCCTTGAACTCAGCACCGCCCTTCTAACCTGCAATCCTCTTCCTGACCTCTCCGCCCCCACCTCACTCCGGCCTATCACCCTCACCTTGACCTCCTTCCACCTATCACATCTCCATCGCCCCTCCCTCAAGTCCCTCCTCCCTACCTTTTATCTTAGCCTGCCTGGCACCCTCTCCTCATTCCTGATGAAGGGCTCTGGCCCGAAACGTCGAATTTCCTGTTCCTTGGATGCTGCCTGACCTGCTGTGCTTTAACCAGCAACACATTTTCAGCTCTGTTCCACAAAACCATGACTCACTAGTGGTTTGTACATGTCTTCTCCACAAATGGTGTTAAGTTGTGTATTGTATTCAATCTCGGTCAAATTCTCATTGTAAAACAACTGTACATATTTTCCTCTTGAAATCTCCCAATAGAAATACTGCGAAAACCCAGATTAAGATCTGGAAGTACAGATCACAGCCAATTTTCGAGGAGAGAGAGTGCAGTGGACCAAGATGATACAAAGCTAGTAGTTTTAAAAACCTGACAAGGTTTGAAGAAACAGAAGTTTGGAGAGATTGAAGGAACTCTCATGGTTTTGAGGTCCTAGAGAAAAATGGGCTTTCTAGCATCCAGCTGGAGACAGAATATTGAGCAGCTTCTCTCTGTAGCAATAAAGGGAGTTTGGGATTATAGAGAATGTTTTGGTTAATGTTTCAAAATGTCAGTCTGTTGAGAATTAGATTATAAATAAGATAACATAGAATTAAATTAGATATTATACCACTGGATCAAAAATAATCATTTTAAAAGGACAATCAGCCTTTGGTATCATGTTATTGAAGTGATTTCTAACTTTGAAAGATAAGTCCCCAAGCTTGGTGAAACCTGCACTACACTAACCTGTCTTGTGGCAAAGTGCTGCCCTCTCTACCTTGATGAAAAAAGTTAAAACTTCCTTTCACCAGCTTTCAGCGTTTGCTTGTGCAGGAAGTGGCTACACAGAACTGGAAAATTCTGCATAGCTACGAGGCTTGAGTTACGATAAGAGCTTTTTATTGGTTTCAACACTTAGAAACCGCAGCATTTGAGTGGAAAAGCAAAGCGATACCCAAGTACAAACCATATCGTAGATCATAAAGCAAATAAAAGCATTAGACAATCACTCCGTCGTTCGCAGACCTGCTGCATTTTACTATGACTATGGGACAGACAGTCCTTAATGGGAGCAATGGAATAGAGAGCTTATTAGTGAACAGTGATAGCCCACAAGTAATAGTATATAAACTGTGCAATACAGATGTGCAGTGTAGATCGACTAGTCTCCCCTTCATAAACAACATCTGAAATTGCTTTTGAATATCTGATTAAATAAATAATGAAATGATGATTTACTGGAAAAGTGAATCACACTCAGTCATACAGATTACAAAGATCCACAGTCCTTACTGAGTTACTGATTCTGGCTCTATGTGAGGGTATTTTTAATCACAATACCACTGGGCCAGTAAACTAGTCTTGATTGCCGTGCAATGATCTCTGCAGGAATAGAAGCATGTGTGCTATGGGTACTTATGTGTTTGTGTATTGATACTGTGTAATTACAACATTTGTGGTCAGCTGTAAAGTGTTCACAGTTGAGTAGTCTCCTGGCATTTGAGGACTCTGGTGGTAGTGTCCCTACCCTTGGGCCAAGAGGCTGGGGTCAAACCCTACCTGTGTAATAGCATATGTGAACACATTGATTAGGAAAATATCTCTACTTATAAGTGCTCTTATGCAGTGATCCCACCTCTCATCCTGTAGGCCCAGCTTCAAGTTCCATCTGCTCCAGATGTATGTAGTAACATCTCTGACCAGGTTGGTCTAAAAAAAATAAAATCCTCTGGCACACAAGCCTACATTATGCTGCTTGGCATTAGTTATAAGCCAGTGTTAATATTGCTGAGGAAGGAGTGGAGATAATGAAATAAATTCAACTCTAAAATCAATATTATTATTAAGATGATTTCAAAGCACATTGGGACTAAAATTCAATGGCAAATGGTCAATAAAGTTGCATAGTCCTTGACATTATCATAAATCATTGTGACAATGTCAGCCTTACAGGGGGTTGAGCCATTGATCCTTGAAAGGGCATTCCACTCAATTCCCCAACAAAGCAGTGCTATGGTGATAATGTCAAAGGAGTAGTATTTCAGAACCATAGGATGATGACCAGGGATCATGGGTTTGAATTCCAACGTAGCAGATGGCTAAATTTGAACTCAATAAAAATCTGGAATTAAAGCTAGTCTATTGGTAATCCACATAACAATTGTGATTGTTCTAAAAACCCTTCCAGTCCACTAATGTAATTCAGGGAAGCAAATCTGCTATCCTTATCTGGTCAAGCCTAAATGCGACTCCAAACCCACTTCATAGAATTCCTACGTACTGACCCTCCGAAGAGTAACCCTCCCAGACCCGTTCCCCATCCCTATTACTCTACATTTTCCCTGAATAATGCACAGAACTGTCACACCCCTGAACACTATTGGCAATTTAGCATGGCCAATTCACCTAACCTACTCATCTTTGGACAATGTAGTTGTCTTAGCTGCCCCCTTTGCGCAGTTAGGGAGGGGCAATAAATACTGACCTAGCCCAAAATGCTGATAATGACACAATGAAAAAAAATCATTGGGTTGGCTCATCATCATTCTGTCTAATGGTCTTCCAGATTGAAAGGTGAACTTGAAGAGACATCATTCTGCCTTTTCATGTTGGGGTTTCAGTTTCGCTGGGGCTCCAGCTCTCAGCTAGTGTAAGTGTCACTGAGATTGGTGGGAATTCCTCAGATAGCTTGGGATCAACTCAAACAAAGCCCCAGTGACTTAAAGGATCAGTGGAAGATTTGCAAATGTCTGCCCACTATCCTATCCTTGAACATGTTGCACCATTTTCTTGTCCCTTTACAAGTAGATGTGTCTGAGTTGCACACTCACTTAAGTACAATTTTTCATGCTGTCAGATATGATGCTGTGTATTTTGTGGACTGAAATAAAGTGTTGGTATTTGCCACAGATCTTGAAGAAAAATGCTGACAAAGATCTAGCATTCTCTGTGGTTTGGGTTTGACCTTTCCCATCATTATTTAAATCTAATGTCAACTTGAGGCGATCCCACTCCTAGTGATAGGCTTGTTATCTATCTGGGTGAGCAACCAATCACATTGAAGACTTCCATAGACAACAAATCAGGGAGTAAAATGCCCATCATAATTCAGTCATAGCGGATTGCAGCACAGAAATAGGCCCTTCAGCCCATTGAGTCTGTGCCAGTAAAAAATAATTACTTAAATGCCCAAATCCAATTTTTCCAGCACTTGGCCCATAGCTACGCTTCGTAACTGTACACTTAAATATTTCTTAAGTGTGATGTCGATTTCTGTCTCTACCATTCTTACAGGCAGTGCGTTCCAGATTCCCAGCACCTTCTGGAGAAAAAAAGCTTTCTTTGCATTCCCTCTTGTTCCTTAACTTAAATCTTTGGAGGGGTATGGGCCGGGTGCTGGCAGGAGGGACTAGATTGGGTTGGGATATCTGGTCAGCACGGACGAGTCGGACCATATGCCCCCTGGTCATTGACCCCCTCCACCAAGGATTGAGGTTCCTTCCTGCCTGCCTCAGCTGTATCCCTCATAAGTTTATACATCTTCCCCCTTCAGTCTCCTTTGCCCCAGGGAAGGCAGCCTCAGGCTATCCAATCTCTCTTTCTGATGGAAACTTTCCAGCCTAGGCAACAGCCTCTCCAGTGCAATCGCATCCCTCCGATAATGTGGATTCCAGAATTGTGCACAATATTCTAGCTGTGGCTTAACCTGTACTTTAGTTCCAGCATCACCATTTTTCAGAAATTCAAAATTGATATTCGTTCTTGTGATAAGCATAGAAGCTGAAATACAAGAAACAACATTTTAAAAAGTCTTATACTGTAAATATAGATTTTTAATCAAAATTCAAGAAAACATGATAGTCAAATATAAAATTATTTATCTTGGGTTAGACAGGTTGCTACTCAATTTTTCTGATTTTGCACAATGCTACAAACCATGCTACAGCCAATTAATAAGTTGCGGCTTCTGAAGGAATTTTAACAGCAAGATGCAATAGACAAGAGGAAGTTCTCATTAGTTCAGTGATTTCTAAAGGGTATCATCTGTAGGGATTTAACACAACCTGTGGAGTAACAATGGAATCACTGACGGTATTGTGACCAGTTCTGGTCGCCCGACTATAGGAAAGATACAGAGGCTTTGGAGAGGGTGCAAAGAAGGTTTACCAGGATGCTGCCTGGACTGGAGGGCTTGCCTTATGAAGAAAGGTTGAATAGGCTCAAGCTTTTCTCTCTGGAGAGAAGGAGGAAGAGAGGAGACCTGATAGAGGTGTACAAAATAATGAGAGGAATAGATAGAGTCAATAGCCAGAGACTTTCCCCACGGCAGGATTGACTGGTACGAGAAGTCATGGTTTGAAGATATTAGGAGGAAGGTATAAAGGAGACGTCAGAGGTAGGATTTTTACACAGAGAGTTGTGAATGCGTTACCAGCTGTGGTGGTGGAAGCAGAGTCACTGGGGACATTTAAGCGACCGCTGGACATGCACATGGATAGCAGTGAGTTGAGGGTTGTGTAGGTTGTTACTATATTTTACGTTGGGATTAAATCTCGGCACAACATCGTGGGCCAAAGGGCCTGTTCTGTGCTGTACTTTTCTGTGTTCTATGTATTATCCAGATTTCTATGTTTGATTGCATATGTACAGGCGCCAGAGTTTGCTTTGTTTCAAAGTTTAGTACAACAAATGCTGAGTGTTCTGCCAGCATTGCAATCTCAAAATGTGTGCTGATGTGGTCCAAATTCATTAAAAATAAGCACCACAGTATTGGTGCATCAATATTAATATGGTGCAGGAAACTATGCCCTAGGTGACACGTTCCGTAATCTTAATATGTTGTAACTGTCCTGTGTTTCTACACAGACCTACCACAGTGAATTTCAGATCAATACATCAATTAAGTCTTAAAATATCATAGACGATATGTAACAACAAAATAACACCAGCCTAGTTTTCATCATCAAACTTGGAAAGTGAAATTTGGCAGGTTATAGAGCAGGCAGAACCATGCCACATATCACTCTGAGATGGTGATGAGACGAATAAACACATTCAGTAATGTATATTGTACATGGTGTATGAATACTTTCAACTGGTCATTAGCTTATTGTTTGTTGACTGCTATGTTCCCTACAGAACAACAAAAACTCCAATTCAAATGTAAAACTTCAAGATGTCCTCAGAATGTAAAAGGAGCTACAGGAATGCAAATTCTTTATTCCTTAGCATTTGCAGATTGGTAGATTGCTGGCATGAACTAATTTGTGCTGTGACTTACATAATTCTCTCATCTTGTACTACTTATTAAGTTAGCCACACCCAGAGAATTATTTTATCCAAGTTACTGATCCAAAGTTTCCATTTAATCAGGAACTGAATTGAGTTTTGTATTCCAGGGGAAAGTTGCCTCTGGAGCACGTCTGCACTGTAATACTGCACTTTAATTACCAACTTCAGAGAACTATTCAATGTTTTTCCAAACATATCTATGAACCCTCTGACTGAGTTCCATTTACATCTGCAAACTCAGGCCACTAGGAACTATTTTGAGACTGTCCAAACTTATATCACTTAGGACTGTTAGAGTCAGAGACTTGTGCTGTGACAGTTTGGATGGTGTTCATGTCGGTGTCCTGGATAAAAGAACAGTGTGCAACATTGAACCATCCAGCCTCTCAATAAATTGTAGTTCTTAAAAAAATACAATTATGGCATAATTTCCACGTGACAAAAATAATTTTAATCATTAGATCAGGCCCATAATGATCATAATTTGTAGGCTGTATTTACATAGACATGTTTGTTACACAATCAAATTATTTCATGCATAGACATAAGGGGAATGACATTGGTGTTTGTTGCTGATGTCAAAGTAGTGTACATGAGCAACTGAAATGCAGATTACAGGAGATTACCCGGACAGCAAACAAATTATACCAGAGAAATAACAGATGAAAGTCAGGACTGAGAAATATAAAAAGTTTAATATGGAAATGAAAGGAAACTAAAATTACCAGAACTATTGAACAGGGAGGGTTACATGAAATGGATCTTCCAAGTTGTGAGTGGAGAGAGAGAAAATATCTCATAAATACAAAGAGATTTTGGGTTTTCTGCAAGTCACATTGAACATAAAGATAACAAAGTGACGTTGAATGACTGCAAGGCCCAAGTTACACTCAGAGATGGAATTTAGCAAGTTATTTTTAAATAACTTGTGTGAACCAGAAATGACACACCTTTGAGGCAGGTAGCAGTTGAACCTGAACTTTTGAGCCTAGACTTAGGGACAGTACCACTGCATTGAGACACTTTTGAAGGAACATTCTACACTGTTCTGGATAGTCCATTGCAGAAATGTTATCAATAACAAGACCAGGCTCAATGAAGTTTCACTAAAATATGCTGAGGATGAGAGATAATGATTTTGAGAAAACACTTCACTCGTTTTTCCTGCACCTGCAGTGGATCTAATGAAAACTTCAAAATATGATAAAAAGCTGTCAAGACACGTTAGTGATTGTTTCACTGAATGATGAACCAGTAACTTTGGGGCTTAGATTGAGGATTATGACTAGAAAGGGAAAAATAGAAAGACATTTTTCAGGAAAGGAATTATTGCAAAATGTTTTTTAAAATCGATATTGGGCTTTCAAACTTTATCTATTGATTTCGATTTTTCATAGGGATGCTTCACCTATGAAGTGAAATGGTTTGCAAAAAACAAAGTTATTTTCAGTTCACTTCATATCTTCAAATCTCAAGCCTTCGAGACTTGAGCATTTGGATAGAAAAAAATACAAGGATTTTGTATCTACCAGTTGATTCATTGCTGTGAATAATGGAGTTTATTTTGAAGGTAAACTAAGAAAACAGATTTTGTCTCATTTGCAGAACTCACTAATGATTAGGATGCTCTACAAAATATTTACAAGATACTTATATATTAAAACACAATGAATCCACTGTATCTCACACAAACCTGCCACGACACACAAATGTAATTTAGCTCAGTTTAACAAATTTTGCTTCCACTAATTACTTGGAAGGCCATTTTGAGCACTAATCTCAGTGCAAAAGCATTAATGAGCATTATTGCATGAGCATTAATCCCAGTCTAGAGTCTTGTGACACATGGTAGTGTCCCTACCTCTCGATCAGAAGGTCTAGGTTCAAGGCTCACCTGTATCATAACAAATTGTTTGAAAATATGTATGTATGGATGGAAAGGGATTTAATCCCATTGCATGCTGAATACATTAGTGAAGTATATCCTGTTGGTTTTCATTCATTTGAATTTGTACCCTTTGGCCTAGTTAAGTTGCACACTTTGAAATAAATGTCAAAGTTTAGCTTTTCTATTCCATTTACTTTCTGACACAAAGCTTTCCTGTTAGGTGTTCTTTTCAAGGCTAAAAGAGTCCATGTTTCTCTAACTTAACTTCATAATTTAATGATGTTATGTGATCTTGTTTTGTTCTGACTGGACTCAACTACCCATCTTTAGAGTTGGTAAAACATATTTTTACTGCTTCTTTGATCTCTAGTATTACTACTTTAGTAAGTGAAAGCTTAGAATGTATTGTAAATCCGTCTCTTGATATATGGAAGACAGGTGAAAGAAAGAACTTGCATTTAAATACAAATATAGGCCTCATAAATATATTTAAAGTATATTTAATAGGCCCGTCATTATCTCAAGTGTCTTAAAATGCACCACACCTGAGGAAACATGCAAAAATATTATCACTGTTTGTAACTTAGGCAGGTGTAACAATTTGATAGACTTGATATACACAAAGAGAACTTCTATGTGGTTTAGTATCCAACAAAGCTTTTTAACGTTACTCATTATCAATGTGGTTTCCTTTTCTGGCTACCTAATTCAGTAAGGCTGATGACAGGAATGAACAAACCTTTTGATGGGGGAAGCAAAGGTAAGTAAAAAATGGATATATTTGTCCAACTTTAATTTAACAATTTGTGAAGGATTTAGGCCAAATGCAGATTTTCATTGGCTGGATTGCTGCCCTTTTTTTGTTTTCTGTGTATGCGTGTAATGCGGAATCAAATGTTTGACTCCTATATTACACTCAGACTCCTGTATAATGGATAGCAATCAGATGCCAATATGTGGTATCTCATGAGTGCCAAGTATTTGGTGAAAGCAGTTTGTTTGGGTAGCCACCAAAATGAACTTCAATACATTCAGTTGATCAGCAGGCTGTCTGACCTTTGAAGATCCGTGAAAAAACAGCAAATTATCAGGTTCTATTAGCTGCTCATGTTTTCTCATGCTAGTTAATCAGAATGAAAGTGTGGAATTCTCTGTTATGGCATCATTTTAATATAATTTGTTTTCTTGTACCAGAACTTCATCTACAAATAATTACTGGGTTGGGTCTTATAGGGAAATATAGGGAAGTAGCATATATATTTGTGTAAAAGTCAAATATTTTAGACTATTTTTAAACGTTCAATTTATGGGGTCGACTAATAAATGGCACTAGTTTTGAGGGGCTGAAATTCATGCTGCAGCTTGAAATACTGTATTATCAGCAGAAGTCGATCTGATTATACAACTAATCCCAGGTAAAGAATAAAAGCATAAATAAATAAGAAAAGAATAAATTACAGGAAAGGTAATTACTGGGAAAAGCAAGAGAAGCAAGAATGGATTACTGATAGGACATATTTTTTATACATACTGGTACGAAAATTTAAGATGTTAAAAATTCATTTAAATCCTGTAAAATCACACTGTTCAACATCGTCATGGCCTGGTATAATGGCACACTTAAAATAAAACATTTATTAAATTCTGAATGTGTACGTGTCTTGAACTTTCCTGCCAAATTCTTCCGTTTCCCTCCCATTTACTCTCGTATGTTATGAACCTCAGCAACATTAACAAATTTCTTAAAGAATTAAAGATATAAGGAGTTAATATGTCTCACTTTTATTCAGATATAATGGTACAATTAAAATGATTAACTTTTTAACGATATTAATTTTGGATATGTAGCGAACAAAGTCGTGTTAAGTACCGATAGACTTAGTCCCGGTCTGAATGAATGAACGAATCAAAGCATGCTGTAGTAAACCAAGTGGGCTAAGTAGAGTTATGAATGAGTGAATGGAGATGCAATATAGTAAACAAAGAGCTATGAGTGGAATTACCGGTATGAATGAATGAATGTGATTTTATTTTGGTGGGTTAATGGGAACATGCAGTTTCTTTTGTAAGAGGTTTATAATGTGATATAGTGAGGTCAGGTTTTACATGAGCTATATGGAAAATATATTTTGGCCAAAAATACGGAGTCAACTTTTACATGAGATCGACTTTTACACGAGTATATATGGTAATTGCAGTGAGTCAGAATGCTGCACTATTGGTTACATTTCAAATTGATTAGTTGTGCTGGTGGTGCAGAGTCCAGTTATAAAAAGGCATACCATATAGCAACAGAATCACAGTGATCTAAGAAAAATACTCAAAATTAAAAAGAATTCAATGAGAGCAACAACAGATATATGACATTTTATCTCAAAATGAATCAATTTTATTTCCTTCAATTGTCCAAAACCATGTAGAATGCATTGTGATGGTATAAACTTCAGAACTTTAATAACTGTTCGCAGATTGGAAGAAGCAACAATAATTCTGTCTAGAATAAACTGTTAAAAGACAAGGCCAAACTTGACAGGAATTGAAAGCAATTAGCCATGTCTGGGAAAAGAAGTCGAAACTACAAGAACAAAATTGTTATGACATCTACTTGATACCTGGCTGCTTTATGCCACAAAGACAAATGATTACCCTGCAGAGGAATTCAGGGAGCCAATCACAGCAAAGCTGTGTTTGCAAACAACAGTAAATGCCAAATGTAACAAGGAACAGGGAAGCTACTTCTGATAAGAAGGCAAGCTGCAGACTCAATGGTTCCAGAGTAGTCAATAATTTGGAGGAAAGAATCGAAAAGATCATCAATAATGTCACACCATAGACCTGAAGGATGAAGTATCTGTATAAGAATCCAATACATAATTCTTCTTCAGCAGAACCTCAAAAAACAATACCGTACAATGATCAAACTCTGTACACCAGACACATCCTGATGGTTGGAATTGTAGCTAAATTCCACCATTAATCAGATATAGCTGAGTTGAATTGTGAAGCTAAACTTGCTTATTTAAGGAGTCTTACATTAGTTACAATGTATAAAAATGGATACCTAATTGTTTCAGTGCTTGATTGTCTGTGATTTGTTAATAAGTAGCTGACTTGGGGTGGTTTACCCACAACATCATGCAGAACATAATCTAGCATGAGATGAAATGGGTTATGAGAGGACATTTATTTTTCATCTGGTAGTTGTAAACTTAGTAGTTAGTTGTTCAATGCTATCATAAATTTGAGAGTCAGTCCTAGTGGAATTTGAAGAAACCTCAGACAGATGGTTTGTCTAACTGATGTGATTATTTGATTGTGAAATTATATAGACAAATCAAGCAAATTTATACAGCACCGTTTGGTCCTCAGAACATCTCAAAGCATTTCATAAGCAGTGAGGTACTGTACTGCAGTCTTCTTGGCAAAAGCAGGTAAAATGATATGCATGCAGCAAGTTCCCACAAACTGCACTGAAGCAACAGTCTGGTGTTTATATTGTGGGCCTCAAACTTCTGTCAGGTGAATATAGATATGAATATAGAATAAATTAACATTGAGAGTAATGAACCAGGGGGCTTAACAAGTCAAGACCAAGAACACACTGGTCTCTGGATCGGTCCTAATGCTAGGCCAGAGATCAAAGAAGGGATTTGATTCAGAGAGTCTAAACAAAGTGTAGCTTATTTGTATCAGACTTACAGATTTGCAAATATTCTCCAATCTCTATTTCTGTCTAATCTAGGAATCATCCCATTTGGGATAGTCCCTGATGCCTCTGTATCTAATTGGATCCTGCTTCATCATATGAATGGTCAGGATTTACCTTCCACCGGAGGAGTCAGCCATTTGCTCCCCTTGTTTTGAGACTAGCTTCAGACACTGGATGGCAAGTACAGCCATTGGCCAAGGATACAAAGTATCTTCCAATGGCTGCAGCAGTCAGACTGAGGGCAAGCTGTAAATCACAAGAGAGAAAACCTTTGCTTTTTGTATTCCAGTGTTTGGTCGCATAACAGACAACTAAAGAATATGTATAAATGTTGTATAAGCATTGATCAATGCAGATTCACAAGCTGTTGCAACTATTTCCTTCAGCACTGTACATTGATGTAGCTCTGTCCAGTTAGCCATTGTCTTAAAAGACTAGGCACTAACAGTACTCAGGACCAGACTCCACATAGGCGGGACTTGAGATCCTGAAATAACTTCCTCTCCTTCACTTATTTCTGGCATACCCTTGACCTAAATGTCTGAAATTTAAATGGCATATACAAGGGATTAGCTCTTGCAAACATTTTTCTTTTAAAAGCATTATTGAAACAGCAAACATTCAATTAAAACATTCTTTTAAAATGACAATGCATGTTTTTCAGCTAAGATGCTTCAGCGCCACTATGTGGCAAGATGCAAGTACTGCGCAAAGTAGTTTTAAATAATTCAGATGACTCCCAGAATTTGTAACTTCTACTCTACAATGCTTTCTGAATAAATTATGAATGTTCTTCAAGCAATTCTAGCCAATATATTGCACATTTCATGTTGGGATAGTATACTTTATTATTTGAAGTTAAAAATCACACACCAGGTTATAGGCTAACAGATTTATTTGGAAGTACAAGCTTTTGGAGCGCTGCTCCTTTGTCATTGGCTACATAAGTATGTTTTGAAACAAAACATTCAGTGTATTGTTCGTAAAAAACAAAATATTGGAGAAACTCCACAGGTCTGGCAGCATCTATGGGGAGAAAGGAAACATTAACATTGTCCAAAGACTCTTCTTTGGAAGAACCGACTTCTATGTCTTTGCATATTTCTAACTTTAGACATTGGAACTCAATGGGTGCGAATGAGCAAAATTGCTCTTCGATTTTGCAAATCTGCAGTGAACAGATCTACATTGAGACCATAAACTTTAGGAGCAGAAGTAGGTCATTCAGCCCATCAAATCCTATTGAGTAGCAGAGATCATGACTGATCTGATAATCAGGAGAAAGTGAGGACTACAGATGCTGGAGATCAGTCAAAAAGTGTGGTGTTGGAAAAGCACAGCACATTAGGCAGTGTCCAAACAGCAGGTGAATCAACTTTTTGGGCAGAAGCCCGTCATTAGGAACGTAGAGGGTGGGAAGTGGGCTGACAGATAAATGGAAGGGGGGGAAGGCGGGTTGGGGGAAGGGATGCATGGGGTGGGGGTAGGTAGCTGGGAAAGCAATAGGGAGATGCAGGTGGAGGGTGATGGTGATAGGTTGGAGTTGAGGGTGGGGATGATAGGTGGGAAGGAAGATGGACAGGTTGGATCTGAAACACTCTACTTTATCTTTTTCTCATTACCCTTTATTCCCTTAATGAATGAAAATCTATCTGTGTCAGCCTTGAACACACTTATTAATTTCCTCGCCTCCATAATATTGTAGTAAACAACTCTAGATTCCCCACTCTCAAGAAATTCCTCACCTTAAACATGCAATCTTTTATTGAGGTGTGCCCTCTTAGATTAGATTAGATTAGATTACTTACAGTGTGGAAACAGGCCCTTCGGCCCAACAATTCCACACCGATCCACCGAAGTGCCACCCACCCATACCCCTACATATACCCCTTACCTAACACTACGGGCAATTTAGCATGGCCAATTCACCTGACCCACACATCTTTGGACTGTGGGAGGAAACCGGAGCACCCGGAGGAAACCCACGCAGACACGGGGAGAACGTGCAAACTCCACACAGTCAGTCGCCTGAGGCGGGAATTGAACCCAGGTCCCTGGCGCTGTGAGGCAGCAATGCTAACCACTGTGCCACCTTGCCACCCCAAACCCTTTCCCACAAGAGGGTACACCTCCACATTTACCCTGTTGAGTCCCAAAGTTTTTAAAGGTTGGTAAGGTTGCCTCTCCTTTTAGACTGGAGGAGAAAGTGAGGTTTGCAGATGCTGGAGATCAGAGCTGAAAATGTGTTGCTGGAAAAGCGCAGCAGGTCAGGCAGCATCCAAGGAACAGGAAATTTGACGTTTCAGGCAGAAGGGCTTATGCCCGAAACATCAAATTTCCTGTTCCTTGGATGCTGCCTGACCTGCTGCGCTTTTCTAGCAACACATTTTCAGCTCTCCTTTTAGACTCCAATGAGGTACAAATCCAACCTATTCCACCTGACCTCAGATAGCTCCCCAATTCCTATGATTAACCATCAGGACATTCTCTGGGCCACCTCCAATGTCAGTAATATCTTTCCTTAGTTAAAGGGGCACAAAACTGTTCACTGTATTCCAGCTGTGGTCTGGCTAGTGCCTTGTATGGTTTTAGTAAGACGGCCCTCTTTTCATACTCCACTATCTTTGAAATAAAGGTCAACATTCCATTTGCCTTCTTCATCACCTGAACCTGTATGTTAGGTTGTTGTGATTTATGTTCAAAGATAGAAGACAGAGGGTGGTGATGGAGAGTTGTTGTTCAGACTGGAGGCCTGAGACTAACGGTGTGCCATAAGGATTGCTGCTGGGTCCACTGCTTTTTGTCATTTATATAAAAGATTTGAATGTGAATATAGGAGGAATGGTTAGTAAGCTTGCAGATGACACCAAAATTGGAGGTGTACTGGACAGCAAAGGTGTTTACCACAGAGTACAATGGGAACTTGATCAGATGGACCAATAGGCCGAAGAGTGGCAGATGGAATTCAGTTTAAATAAATGTGATGTGCTGCAGCTTAGAAAGACAAGTCAGGACAGGACTCTACACTTCATGTAAGGTCTTGGTGTGTTGCTGAAAAAAAGAGACCTTGGGGTGCAGGTTTATAGTCCCTTGAAAGTAGAGTTGCAGGTAAATAGGATAGTGAGGGCAGTGTTTGGCATACTGTCCTTTATTGGGCAGAGCACGGAGTATAGCAGTTGAGTATTCATGTTATGGCTCTAGGCTACTTTTGGAATACTGCGTGCAATTCTGGTTTCCCTGCAATAGAAAGGATTTTGTGAATCTTAAAATGATTCAGAAAAGATTTACAAGAATGTTGCTAGAGTTGAACTATAGGGAGAGGCTGAATTGGCTGGGGCCATTTTCCCTGGAGAACCAGAGGCTGAGGGGTTACCTTATGGAAGCTTATGAAATCATGAGGGGCATGGATAGGGTAAATTGACAAGGTCTGCTCCACAGGGTGGGGGGAATCCAAAACTAGAGGGCACAGGTTTAACGTGAGATGGCAGATTTAAAAGAGACCGAAAGGGCAGATTTTTTTTGTGGTATGTGTATGGAAAGAGCTGCCACAGGTAGTGGTGGAGACTGGTACAATCACAACTGTTAAAAGGCATCTAGATGGGTACATGAATAGGGTTTAGGATATGCGCCAAGTGCTAGCAAATGGGACTAGGTTCAAATCGGGTTGTTATGGATGAGTTGGACTGAAGTGTGTTTCCATGCAGTACACTTTTACGATTCTGACAATGACGTCCAATTCCACTCTGCTTTAGTTTTCTGCAAACTTTTACCATTTAAATGCAAAATACCTTTAAAATGACAGTTTGAATATTTCCAACATTGCAATATTGCTTTTTTTTTAGTTCTTAACTCTACATAAACATATCTTCATTTTGTCAGTCCCCTAAATTAGAGTACTGGGGAGGCAAAATATTTTTCACTACTCGATGTCAACAGCATCACATTACATGAAATATTCATTGCCTTTACACCAGAGTATGTTTTCATGAAACAATTAGACTTATAAGCAGCTAGTAAAGTACACTGAATCTTATGCTATATAAATAGGCACAGTATCTTGCCTATTTATATAGCATAGGATTCCATATACCTTACTAACTGCTTATTTGAAAAGTAATGGTTCTACCTTAACTGGAGAATTGTCCCCAATTTTAGGAAGAATGTGAAGGCAATAAACAACATGCAGAAAAGATTAATAAGAGTGACTCCAGAGATAAAGATTTGGAGGTGGCAATGTTGGATTGGGGTGGACAAAATTAAAAATCATACCACCAGGTTATAATCTGACAGGTTTATTTGGAAGCACTGGCTTTAGAGGCACTGCCTCTTCATCAGGCGGTTGTGGAACAGGTCTAAAAGACACAATTTCTAGCAAAAGGGTTACGGTGTCATGGAGCTGAAGCTATCTTGAAAATGTAACAAAATGAGTTCTGGGATTTACATATTGAAGAACCAAAACTGGGATATCCCATTCTAAAAGATGAAAGACTCAATCTAAGTTTGTTTAATATACCATTATAGCTCCATGATACTGTAACCGTTTTGCGATAAATTCTGATTCTTATAGTCCTGTTCCACAACCACCTGATGAAGAGGCAGCACCATGAAAGCTAGTGCTTCCAAATAAACCTGTTGGGACTCTAACCTGGTGTTGTGTAATTTTTAACGTTGTTCAGAGATAAACAACAGTTCGAGAAGCCTTCTTGCAGAAATAAATTTTATATAAGTGTTCAAAACTGTTAGGTGGGAGAAACAGCTCTGTTGGTCAAAAGTTTGCGAGCCCCAAAGTACCCAGCCCCTTGGTCAGTGAACTGCGAGCACAGATGAGCCTTTCAGTTTCATTAAAGACCTATCTCAAACCAACTGCTAGGGCCTACACAAGAGTACCTTGTGGATGTTTTCTGGTTCCTTCATGTTGGGAAATGAAGAATGAACACCGACCCACCCAACATAAAAGAAACATTGGGAGTAATGAATATAGAACTAAACGTATTTCACCAGTGTCATTCCATGTTGTACAACAGCATCATGCCATCTAGGCAAGTCAGCATATGTAACAAAACACATCAATTGCAGTTCAAAATGAATGACTACAACACACAAAAAAAAATCAGTGGCATCAGTGCATTTATTTTGATTTAAAAAGAAATTAAATTTGTGTATCCATTACAAATCATTAAATATACCTTTACACACTGACTATGCAAAGTACAGAATGGATACAGAAACATAATAAGGCTCTGAAGCATTCTTCAGTTTTGTATTGAAACAGCAGTCACGACAGTAGTCATACTTCCACTGATTTTAATCTCAAATTTCCAGCACTACATTATGCTTTTGTCGCAAAATGCATGTCTTTTTTACTGCACACTGTAAATTGCAGAATTTGAGTAACAATCTGCTCCACATTCTGATGAAATGCAGAAGTTTTCAGTAATTTAACTAAAAATGAATTTTGTCTTCTCCTGCTGTTTGTGGCCTCTTATTAGCTAGCAAATTCTATTGTTATCCAGGAGGATTATTACAGACGACAGTATAAACGACATCAGCCACAACTGGCCAAAAGCCAAGTGCAGCACTCAGTAAAGACAATAGAAAGAAAATCAAATGTAGAACCAATTATTGATTGATATTTCTTAACATCATTCTTTCTAATCCTCATCTGTCAATGCAAATTTTGTATGAAAGGTTATATTGAGAGAATGGACATTAAGTATATAGAAAAAAAGTTAGCCATCTTGGACACACAATACAATATGACAAAGTTCTCTGTTAATGTGGGGGTAGCTGGAGTAGTGTTGACTGCCCAGACGGTAAATAGGTTACATTACGGGATCTTGAAAGTTGGAAGGCAATGTCTTCTGCTGCTTCAAGCCGCCTTAGTTCAATCAAGCCATCGCCAACTTTTGAGAGAGAGTTAGCTATCAGCTCTGCGGCTTTGGAGTCTCCTTCGGCAGAAATCACGGCTGCCTTTTTCTGTTGCTCAGCCTAGCAAACCAGATGCAAGTGTTGTGTTAATTAAATAGATTTTACAGTATGAGCAGGCATATTTGGAATGTTAAACAGTGAATCGTTAATTGTTAAGTGCCAGTCTCACTATGAAAATGTTGCCTTTAAAATTTCAAACAGACTGGAAAAAAGGTTGCAATAGCTGGGCAACAGCAATTTTCAGGATATTACTTAAGACATTGCTACAGATGTTTTTATAAAATAACACATTGCGCTGTCATTTTTGGTAAATAAAGTATATTTAAAATGAAATGTATGAATATTCTAGTTTTAGTAGGCATGCCTGTAATCATTCTGAACTGTAAATACTGAGAGAGTACAAGCAGAATGAACTCACTTCCCTGCTTCTCATTAAGCCAGCAGAGCCCACACAGAACCAGTCTGCAACACAACTTACTGTTTTCAACGAAGACCATAAGAAAGAGGCATAGAAATTAGGCCATTCAGCCCATAGAGTCTGCGCCATCATTCAATCATGGCTGATAAGTTTCTCAACCGCATTCTCCTGCTTTCTCCCTGTAACCCTTGATCCCTTAATACTCAAGAACCTATTGATCAGTCTTAAATATACTCAATGACCTGGCCTTCACAGCCTTCTGGGGTAATGAATTCCATAAATTCACAACTCTCTGGCTGAAGAAAGTTTCTCCATATTTCCATTCTAAAGGGTCTTCTCTTTACTCTAAGGCTGTGCCCTCAGGTCCTAGTCTCTCCTATCAATGGAAACATCTTCCCAACATCTACTCTGTCCAGGCCAATCAATATTGTGTTCGTTTCAATTAGACTGCCCCTCATCCTTCTAAACTCCAGCAATTATAAACCCTAGAGTCCTCAAACGTTCCTCATATGTTAAGCTTTTCATTCCTGGAACCCTTCTCATGAACCTCCTCTGAAGCTGCTCCAGGGCCAGTAACATTCTTCCTGAGCTATGGGGCCCAAAACTGCACACAATACTCCAAATGTGGTCTGATCAGATAGAGCCTTATATTGCCTCAGAAGTACATCCTTGCTTTTATATTTAAAATAAATGTGCTCATTGCATTTGGCTTCCTAACTATTGACTCAACCTGCAAGTTTACCTTCAGAGAATCCTAAGTCTTTGCACTTCAAATTTCTGAATTTTCTGCCCATTTAGAAAATAGTCCATACCTCTATTCTTCCTACCAAAGTGCAGGACCTCACACTTTCCCATGTTATACTCCATCTGCCCACTCTCCTAACCTGTCCAAATCCTTCTGCAGGCTCCCCACCTCGACAATGCTACCTGCCGCTTTACCTATCTTTGTATCGTCTACAAACTTAGCTCGAATACCCTCAGTTCCTACATCTACATTAAGGAACAAAGTGAAAAGTTGTGGTCCCAACATGGAACCTTGCAGAGCACCACTTGTCACGGTTGCCATCCTGAGAAGGACCCTTTTATTCCCACTCTTTACTTTCTGCCAGACAGCCAAGCTTCTATCCATGCTAGCACATTGCCTCTAACACCATGGCTTATCTTACACAGCAGCCTCCCGTGTGGCACCTTGTCAAAAGCGTTCTTGAAGTCCAGGTTGATAACATCCATTGGCCCTCCTTGGCCTAACCTGCTCATTACTTCCTCAAAGAATTCCAGCAGATTTGTCAGGCATGAACTCCCCTTGATGAAACCATGCTGACTTTGCCCTTTTTTACTATACACTTTCAAGTATTCAGAAATCTCATCCTTCACAGTGGGTTCGAGGATCTTACCCATGACCGAGGTTAGTCTAATCGCTTTGTAATTTTCCGTACTGTCTTACTCCCTTCTTAAACGGGGATATCAAGCAGTGATTTTGCAGTCTTCTAGCACGCTCCCTGTCTCTCGTGATTCCTGAAAGATCACCACTAACGCCTCCATTATCCCTTCAGCTATCTCCCTTAGAACTCTGAGGTGTAGTCTATCTGGTCCAGATAATTTAACTACTTTCAGACCATTCAATTGTTCTTGCACCTTCTCCTTGGAGATGGCCACCATACTGAGCTCTACCCCTTCACTCTCTAGAATTTTTGGGATATTACTCATGTCTTCAAAGACATTATTCAGCTCCTCAGTCATTTCCTTGTTTCCCACTACTATCTCACCAGCGTCATTGCCCAGCTGCCCAATGTCCACTCTCGTGCGGGGGCTCGTGTGTGGTGTGCTGCAGCCCAGTATTCTGAATGGGCAGCGAACTAAGCAAGGGCTCGCTGTGTCAATCCCATTGATCTGAAATTTGGGAGGGGGGGTGGGGGGGGTGTCCACGATGCTGCAGGTCCCTTACACGCAAGTGTCTGCTCAGGAATAAGGCCTGAGACAGAGATGGGGAGCAAGGCAGGCAGATTGAGGAAAAAGGAAATTTCAGGAACTCCGAGCCCCAGAGGAAAGGCATTGATTCAATTAACCGAATAATCAATTATCTGAATGAAATACTGCTCACTCATCTCATTCCGATAACTGAGGGTCCTCTGTAACTGACTTCAACTATGAGTGTTTTTTGCGGTTCCTGAATTCTTTGCACATAGATTCTACACCATCTGACCCTACTTCATTTCTTACAAGTGACTTAATTTCATTTACTAATACGCTCCCTCTATCTTTTCAGTAGGATGTATATCAGCACCAAGATCTGATCCCCTTGCAGCTGCGTCTCTGTGATGCCCACCGTGTCATACCTGCCAATTTCAATCTGCGCCACAAGCTCATTTACCTTATTCCTTATTCTGCATTCATTCAGATATAACACCTTCAGTCCTGTATTAACCTGTCTCTCTTCTCATTGTCATTTGTTTGTCTAGCATGCTTGAAGTTTGATTGTTATCCCGTTCCATACACTCTGTTCTATTTGTGTCTGTGTTAGAAATTTTAATAACCTCTCCTGAGTTCTGCACTCTTACCTCCTCCTTTAATTCGAGTTTTCTAATTTTCCTACAACTGAGCCCCCTCCACCCGTCTACAGTCTTAATTATACGATTCACTTGGACTGTAGGCCCAGCATGGTTCAGATGAAGACCGTCTCATCGGAACAGGTCCCTTCTTCCCCAATACTGGCACCAGTATCCCAAGAATTCAAACCATTTCTCCCACACCAATCTTTGAGCCACCCAATTTACCTTCCTAATTTTATTGACCCTGTGCCAATTAGCTCATGGCTCAGGGAGTAAACCAGAGATTACTATCTTGTTGGTTCTTTCTAATTTAGCTTCGAGCTGTTCAAACTCCCTTAGCTAACCTCTGCCTTAGTTTTATCTATTGCGCTGGTACCTACGTGGACCACGTCCACTGGATCTTTGCCCTCCCACTCCAAGTGGAATACAGTTGAGAAAACAATGGGAAAATATTTAAAATTCTGAATTACCATTGTACTTTTGGGTTGTAAAGAATTTCAGTGCACAATGACATTTGAACATGTGTAAAAGAAACCTAATTTTCAAAACAATTCCAAATCCAAAATACTGCAGGTGGATGTTGCATGTGGGAAGTGAATGGAATTGAAGTTGTTATAATGCTAACCACATTGCTACTGGCCCTAAGACTTTTCTCATACATCTGCGTGGCACTGTAGTGAATAATTGTTTCTACAAATTTCCCCAACGTTAAACTGACTGATTTGTAAGTTCTGGACTTATCTTTCTCACACTGTTCTAAATAAAAACCTATGAAGGTTTCAATACACCAGTCCACTGGCACCACAATAGCCCCTCTAGTTTGCTGGTGGATTTGTTCTACAATTGATTGATTGTGCGGATAATCAGGTGACTGTACTGCATTGGACAAAAATTAGGTGAACACTTAAATTGCTACTGCAATTCAATGAAATCTAGAGTACTTCCACTGCATGAGGCTCTGACTTATTAGGGGAGAAAGTGAGGTCTGCAGATGCTGGAGATCAGAGCTAAAAATGTGTTGCTGGAAAAGCGCAGCAGGTCAGGCAGCATCCAAGGAGCAGGAGATTCGACGTTTTGGGCATAATCCCTTCTTCAGGAAGAAGGGCTTATGCCCGCTCTGAGCTATTAGCCTTGTGGCATTACTGTTATGCCGCTGCCTTCTCCTCTCCTGCAATATATTAACCACTTTGAATTACACAATTGTTCTTTTGTTTTAGATAATGACAATGAACAGGCCATGGAAGAACGCCCTGTGGTAAGTTTGCCTCAGGAGGCGGAATTGATGGAGAAACACCCTGACTGAAGAACTGCATTGTGGGTATAAGAACAAGGAGGTAAGATGGGAAGGTGAAAATTACTGCAAATGCTGAAATCTGTACTGAAAACAATCAAAGCTGGAGATCACAGCAGATTAGACAGCATCCATGGAGACAGAGCAAGCTAACGCTGAGTATGGATGAACTCAGCATCAGAGCTCTGATGAGGAGTCACCTTGATTCAAAATTTTCGCTTGCTCACTTTCCACGGACGCTGTCTGACCCGCTGTGATCTCCAGCATTTGCTGTTTTCAGAGAGGATGGGACATTTGGTCAAGATATATTTTCTAAAGTCTGCAAACAAATTTTTTTAATAGTGCGAGAGCAGAGAGAGAATGGTGGCCCTATTGTTTGAGATTATAAAATACCTTCTGCACTGTAGCACTGGAAATTGAAAACAGTATTAGGGAAAACACTCCAGACAACTGCCTCTGCCTTTTTCAAATCAACAGCTTGAAAAATATATCAGCAACATCTTTGAACAGAGAAGGGACGACATTAAAAAGCAATTAAATGGGCAAGCATTAACAGCTATTATATGGCACACTGTCATATAATGAAAAGGTATAAAGACAGACCTCCCAAACAAACCATGGCTACAACAAGCACCAGAGTTTGGTTAGTTGTTCCAAAGATTCATTGGGAGGTCTGCTGATGAACTGACTACCTGAAACCGGTCTGAGCTCACAAGAATTCTAACCATCCAGTGTCAGTGAGAGTACATACTGTTGAACAACCATTTGCTATAAAAGGTGTGCCACACTGTGGAATAGTATCTAGGTTATTGTGTAGCATTCATACCAGGGCCAGATCCTTTAAACCTAATATGGGTTTATTCATGGACAAAAGCTCGATTAATTACTTGCTTCCATTTTGCAATGACAATATGAAAACCATTTCTGTTCAGTTCCCACAAAACCATTTTAAAGCAGTCTTCAATTCACTTTGCTTGTCACAAACTAGAAAAGGTCAACCTCAGTGTTGTGTCTGACCTCCTGATTAGCTTGGAGAAAGTGAGGACTGCAGATGCTAGCACTCAGAGTTGAGAGTATAGTGCTTGAAAAGCACAGCAGGTCAGGCAGCATCCTGAAGGGCTTAATCCTGAAACGTCGATTCTCCTGCTCCTTGGATGCTGCTGGACCCGCCGTGTTTTTCCAGCACCAAACACTCTACTCCAGTTTAGCTTCAAAGCTCTATAAACTGCCTATTATAATTTCATGGTGTCAAAAATCATCTTCATTCACAAATCCGTCTGTGGTATTTTTCATTCTAACTTGTGCATTCATTACTTCATTGCATGGTATTTCCTCAACTACAGGCACCTGTATCATCAACAATCACAGGGCTGTAGTCTGGAATGTGCCTGTCTCGTTCTCCTCTCTGAGGAGTCTTAAACAATTCCTAACTGCTCTCTGCTCCTGTGCATTGCCAGGATTTCCTTCATTGATCCTTCAATCTCACTGGTGTTGCTTCCATAAAAGGCGACTTAATAGGTGACATTTCCAAGGGTCCACAACGAACTATGGCATATTCAAGTCAGATTTTTCACTCATGCCTTTTGGAAGAGACTCAACGTCTCAAAGCAATGTTCCTGGCACTTGCACAGGTGGCTGTTTAGAAAACATTCAACCACTTCATCCTGAAGGGACTGGACAGCTACTTGAGCTTTTGTGCAAAGTTTCATTCCTTAACCACCTGTTAAAGGTGCTCACCTCATTTCTATGCAAGGCAATAAAGTCAGGTGATTGTCCACACAATCAATTAATTGTAGAATAAATCCACCAACAAACTGGAGGACATGACTGTGGCACCAGAGCACGAGAGAATGGCAAACACTACAATCGTTTTTGACCAAGGGGTGGAACCTGCAGAACAATTATTCAATACAGTGCCACAGATTAATAAGGAAAGCCATAGGAAGGTAGTCTACAACTTAGAAAGGCTCTTGACAAATGATGAAATGGGTAGACAGTTTGCAGATGAAATTGAGAAGTGTGAGGTGCTACCACTTGTAATAAAGAACATGGAGAGACTGTAAAAACAAAAGACACTATTCCAAAGTATATGCAGAAACAGATATTCAAGTATAGATATACAGAAGCCATTAAAGGTGTAGCAATACAAATAACGCATACAATGTTCTAGTTTTCATTAACAAGAAAATAGAATACAAGAGCAGGGAGGCATGAAGAATTTGTCTCAGATACGGATTAGACTCCAGCTCTGTATTCAGTTCTAGGCACCACATTATAGGAAGAATGTGCATGCAATGGGGAGAAGATGTTTATGAGTTCCAGGGATTTCATGAAGAAAGCTCAGACTATTTTCTTTGGACAGAAAGCTAGGAGATTTGATAGGTTACATCATTGTGAGGAGCCCGGAGAGAGTAAATAGGGAGAACCTATTCCACCACATTAAAGGATCAAGAACTAGAGGGACAGTTTTAAATATTTTGCAAATGTGAGGTGAGAAAAAATTGCTGACAGTCCAGGATGCACTGTCTGGAAGTATGATGGTGGGAGCAGGTTCAATCAAAGCATTCATGAGGACAGAGAATGGTTATTTACTTAGAAACAACATGTCAGAAAAAGACAGAAGATCGGCACAAAGTTAAAATGCTCAGAACACCGGTGCAGACACGATAGTCCAAACGACCAACCTTCTGCACTGTAACAATTCAGAAACATTGGTAATTCTCTGCACCCTACTTAAACACTAAACAACATAAATGCTAGATTTTAAAGAAAAATCAGGTCACAAATTGTCATTTTTTTGCCAACCACTTAAGTATATAACCTACTGCAATTACACTCACCTTTTCAACAACAAATCTGGCTCGCTCAGCTTCCTGTTGTGCAACTTGCTTAAGCTCTACAGCTTCCGTGAACTCTTTGCCAAAGGTCAAATGTGTCTGAAACAAAAAGATACATTTCAAGATGAGTGATACTAAGTGAATAATCAAAAATACATCCGGCTACTCAAATAATACACACCCGAGGACTGGGGCATTACAGTTTAAAATACATGACTGCTGTAATTTAAGTCACTGATCAATGAACAGGGAAGCAGGATTTGTTTTCTGCATTTCCCATACTGCAGTCTGAAGTCGATAAATTCTTGCAGATCTTGCAAGTTCACGGTCTCAAATGGTAACTAGATGCTTGTTTTGTTAAATTCACTGCAGCAAAGAGTTTTGGGTGGCATAAAGACACTGACAGAACCTAACTTGCTTTCAGATTTATCCCCTTTGACAATGGAATCTATAATTAAAAAGCTTGAGAGAAACATGGAAAACACTGTAGATAAATTACTTTCTAACTTATTGATAATCAGATTCTCAAGGTAGTAAACGCACTGTTAGTACATGCTGTCCAAGAATGCCCCTGACAAATCTCTCCCTTAATAAGCCAAACACTACGACAGTTAAATCAAAATATACACAGCAATTCAAATTTCCAGATGTAACTCTCACCAGTTCTTCCAGACACAATTCTGTTGTATTATTTACACTCATATCCCACTAATTTTAGGAGAATTACTGTCCATGAGTAAGGCAAAACAATGAGAAAATGGGCAATGTTGAATGCATACCTCATGTACATTGAATTTTCAGTAGCCTCTTCCATACAGTTCAAAAACCTCAAACTTGACTACTATTGTTCATTGAGATTTTAACTTTCTAAACATAGTCTGGGACTACCACAATGTTAAGGGTTTAGATGGAGAGGAATTTGTTAAGTGTATACAAGAATTTTTTTTGATTCAGTATGCGCATGTACCTACTAGAGAAGGTGAAAAACTTGACCTACTTTTGGGAAGCAAGGCAGGGCAGGTGACTGAGGTATCAGTGAGGGAGCACTTTGGGGCTGGCGGCCATAATTCTATCAGTTTTAAAATAGTGTAAAAAGCCAATTTTGATGGTATTAGGCAAGAACTTTCAGAAGCTGATTAGGCGCAGATGTTCACAGGTATGGCTGGAAAATGGGAAGCCTTCAGAAATGAGGAGCAAGAGTCCAGAGACAGTATATTCCTGTTAGGATGAAAGAAAAGGCTGGTAGGTATAGGAAATGCTGGATGACTAAAGAAATTGAGGTTATGGTTAAGAAAAAGAAGGAAGCATAGGTCAGGTATAGACAGGATAGATCAAGTGAATCCTGAGAAGAATATAAAGGCAGTAGGAGTATACTTAAGAGGAAAATCAGGAGGGTAAAAATGGGACATGAGGTAGCTTTGGCAAATAGAGTTAAGGAGAATCCAAAGGGTTTTTACTAATATATTAAAGATAAAAGAGCAACTAGGGAGTGAGTAAGGCCCCTCAAAGATTAGCAAGGTGGCCTTTGTGAGAAGCCGCAGGAGATGGGGGAAGATACTAAACAAGTATTTGCATCAGTATTTACTGTGAAAAAGGACATGGAAGATGCAGAATGTAGGGAAAGAGATGGTGACATCTTGAAAAATGTCCATATTACAGAAGAGGTGGTGCCAGATGCCTCGAAACACAAAAGTGGATAAATCCCCAGGACCTGATCAGGTGTACCCTAGACCTCTGTGGAAGCTAGGGAAGTGATTGCCGGCACCCTTGCTGAAACATTTGTATCATCGATAGCCACAGGTGAGGTGCTTGAAAACTGGAGGTTGGCTAAAGTGGTGCCACTCTTTAAGAAGGGTAGTAAGGACAAGTCAGGGAACTATAGACCAGTGAGCCTCACGTTGGTGGTGGGCAAGTTATTGGAGGGAATCCCAAGGGACAGGATGTACATGTATTTGGAAAGACAAGGACTGACTAGGGATAGTCAACATGGCTTTGCATGTAGGAAATCATGTCTCACAAACTTGATTGAGCTTTTTTGAAGAAGTAACAAAGAGGATTGATGAGGCAGAGTGATGGATGTAATCTATATGGACTTCAGTAAGGCGTTTGACAAGGTTCGCCATGGGAGACTGGTTAGCAAGGTTAGATCTCATGGAATACAGGGGGAACTGGCCATTTGGATACAGAACTGGCTCAAAGGTAAAAGACAGGTTGGTGGTGGAGAGTTGTTTTTCAGACTGGAGGCCTGTAACCAGTAATCCTGGAGTGCCACAATGATCGGTGCTGGGTCCTCTACTTTTCATCACTTTTATAAATGATTTGGAAAGGAGCATAAGAGCGATAGTTAATAAGTTTGCAGATGACACCAAAATTGGAGACGTAGCGGACAGCGAAGAAGGTTACCTCAGATTACAACAGGATCTGGACCAGATGGGCCAATGGGCTGAGAAGTGGCAGATGGAGTTCAATTTAGATAAATTAGATGCTGCATTTTGGGACAACAGTCTTAGCAGGACTTATACACTTAATGGTAAGGTTCTGGGGAGTGTTGCTGAACAGAGAGACCTAGGAGTGCAGGTTCATACCCTTGAAAGTGGAGTCACAGGTAGATAGGATAGAAGGCGGCATTTGGTATGCTTTCCTTTATTAGTCAGAGTATCGAGTAGAGGAGTTGGGAGGTCATGTTGCAGCTGTACAGGACATTGGTTAGGCCACTGTTGGAATATCGCATGCAATTCTGGTCTCCTTCCTATCGGAAGGATGTTGAGAAACTTGAAAGGATTCAGAACGATTTACAAGGATGTTGCCAGGGTTGGAGGATTTGAGCTATTGGGAGAGGTTCAACAGGCTGGGCTGTTTTCCCTGGAGCGTCAGAGGCTGTGGGGTGACCTTATAGCAGTTTAGAAAATCACGAGGGGCATGGATAGGATAAATAGACAGAGTCTCTTCCCTGGTGTGGGGAAATCCAGAACTAGAGGGCATAGGTTTAGGGTAAGAGGGGAAAGATATAAAAAAAGACCCAAGGGACAACATTTTCACGTAGACAGTGGTACGGGTATGGAATAAGCTGCCAGAGGAAGTGTTGGAGGCTGATACAAGTACAACATTTAAAAAGCATCTGGATGGGTATATGAATAGAAAAGGTTTAGAGGGACACAGTCTGGGTTGGGATATCTGGTTGGCATGGACAAGTTGGACCGAAGGGTCTGTTTCTATGTGGTTCATGTCTGCAACTCTATGGTCACTAGAATCCAGATGAGGAAAATATGATTGGAAGTGAGCAGGACAATCTGTTCCGCTGATCGGGATTCAGGAACAATGAAATTACAATTTACAATAGTAAGTAACAGTAAGAAAGAGACCACCAAAAATGTCTTTTGTAAAGTCTGTGGGAGTATGGAATACATCCCACTAGAGATTTGCTATGGGGGAAGAGACAAACATTTTTAATGATCTTAAGGAAAACTGGATAAATATTATGAATAGATGAAGACAGAAATGCGAGCTGGGCATGCTTGGGACTGCTTTAACATAGCAACAAGCCGTAATAGGATGAATGACCCCTTTCAGCACTGCAGACTTCTATCGTAGACACTTTACTGCAGCAGCTTTGGATTCCAACATCTTTCAGATCAGACATTAAATGAAAGCTGCTGTTTGTCTGTTCAGTTAGAAGTTAAAGGTCTATTGGCATCAAACAAGGAGTTCTTCCAACATTTTTCAAGTCAGCTAATGTCAACAAAACCTGATCATCCAATCACTTAATTAATTGGCTGTTGATTGGTGTTTGCTGCATATAATGTACTGCAGTATTTATCTAACAATAATTATGGGGTCATTTAAAAGGGAATCGTTGTTTTATACTGTCAAGAGTTACACAAAACTTCCCCCTAAAGAAAACATACTTTTTTTATGTTGAATTACAAGAATAAAGCAGTTTATTACAAACAAAGGCAGCAAAGAAAGAAGGTAGAAATTTGAATGTCAGTACCAGAGACACATCATCCAGGATGAGTCCAAAAGTGGAAGCTCTCTCAGTCAGATCCTCGCTAACCTGTCTGGACACAAGCTCTCTCTGTGTGATGAGTTCACCAGCATCAAATCGAGCCTAGAAAACATCCAATTCTTAATTAACAAGTCAGCATAATTTACACTTCAAATTAACACAAGTGTTTATAACAGTGTGAAATGATGACATTGGATGCAAGTAAGTTTAAGTCAAATCCAGGCAGAAATGTGGCGAAGAATTATATTATAATCCCATTTTGAAATATGACAATTCAAAGTGAATGGACGTCGTCACATTCAAGACACAGCCACGAACTTTGTTTAGATGGTGAAGGATTACTCCGACACTTTAAGCTGTCTGTATACAAATACAGATTCCTGATGAAGGGCTCTGGCCCGAAACGTCGAATTTCCTGTTCCTTGGATGCTGCCTAACCTGCTGTGCTTTAACCAGCAACACATTTTCAGCTGTGTATACAAATATCTACTCCACTGCAATATCATATAACTTGTCTGCAAAACATCAGGCTCAGATTTCTTTTAATTCAGTGAATATGGCATTTGCTTGCTCGGACTGCAATTATTGCCTATCCCCCGTTACTGTTGAGAAAGTACTGTCGAGCTGTTTCCTTTAACTACAGCCAATTCGGTGTAGGTACACCCACAATGCTATCAGGAAATTTCATGGTTATGACCCAGCAACACTGACAGAACAAAGCTAAGTCAGCATGGAGTGTGGCTTGGAAGGAAAACTTGCAGGTGGCAGTGACATTCCTTTGTATGAACTATTTACTGCATTGAGAGGATCTCTGTCCCCTGTTATTTTAAAAGCTTAAATTTTAAAAATTTAAATTAAGGAAACCCAGGCTAAATGTTAACATTCGAGGTGACAGCCTTACCACAGAAAATAATAATCCACACTTGCTCAGTTATTGGCTATGAATCCATGCCTGATTTATTCTGATTTGTTAATATTCAAATCAATGAGACAGAAAATTCACAACCCTCCTTATCTACTTGAAGAAACAGAACCCAAGTCATAAAAGCACAAATGAATTACATACAAGTAATTTTTTTAATGACAATTCTATTTTGGGCATAAACCTGCCTGTAAAGTGGATTAGAACTCAGGCTGTATGTTTGCTTGCTGAGCTGGAAGATTTGCTCTCCAACATATCATCACCATATTCAGTAACATTATCAGTGACCCTCCGGTGAAGCGCTGGTATTCTGTCCCGCTTCCTCTTTATGTATCGTGGTCTGTTGTGGTGAGTGATATAATTTACAGTCCCTTTTCTCAGAGATTGGTCAAATGGGGTCCAAATTGATGTGTTTGTTGATGGAGTTCCGGTCTGAATGCCAGGCCTCTAGGAATTCCCGTGTGTGTCTTTGTTTAGCTTGTCCCAGGATAGATGTATTGTCCCAGTCGAACTGGTGTCCCTCGTTGTCTGTATGGATGCTAGTGATAATTGGTCACGTCTTTTGGTGGCTAGTTGGTGATCATGTATCTTGGTGGTTAGTTGCCTGCCTGTCTGTTCGATGTAATATTTGTTACAGTACTTGCAGGGTATTTTGTGTATGACATTCATTTTGCTGAGTGTTGGTAGGGTCCTTTAGATTCATTAAGAGCTGTTTCAGTTTGTTCATAGGTTTGTGGGCTACCACGATACTATGGAGTTGGAATAGTCTGGTCGTCATCTCAGAGGTGTCTTTAAGGTATGGTAATGTGGCTGGAGTCTCTGGGCGTGTTGTGTCATCTTGTTTAGGTTTGTTCTTTAAGAATCAGCAGACTGTGATTATCAGATAGACAACATATTCAAGAACAATGGCTAAGTATTTTTCTTCTGCTTCTCGTAGTTCCTGGGTGCTGCAGCATGTTGCGGCTTGTTTAAATAACGCCCTAATGTGGTTTCGTTTGAGTATGTTGGGATGATTGTTCATGTAGTTGAGTGTCTGGTCTGCGTGTGTAGCTTTCCTGTAGACGCTGGCCTACAGCTCTCCATTAACTTTTTGTTCTATCGTGACATCTAGGAAGGAGAGTCTGTTGTTGTTCTCTTTCTCATTGGTGAACCTTATACCTATCTCAGACCCATAGTCGCACTTCTCGGCACATCAACATACAGACTAGCAAAGGAACTTCATTGTAAACTGAAATACCTAGTAGAAGACTCACACCACTCCATCCAATCCACATAGGAATTTGTGAACATTAAAGACACAAAGGTTTAGGATGACGCAGTCATGGTCTCCTTTGATGTGATTTCCCTATTCACATAAAAAAAACCAGCTTCACCGCTAGATGAACTAAGGACATAAACACCAGACAGCACCAACTCCATCAGCAAGGACAGCATCCTCAAACCAGTAAACCTGTGTCTCACAACCCACTTCACCTTCAACGACAAGACCTACAAATAAATCAACAGGACATCTATGGGACCACCAATATCAGGATTCTTGGCAGGAGCAGTTATGCAGAGACTCGAATGAACAGCCCACCCCAGGATCCAGCCCAAGCTATGGATGCGTTACGTGGATCACACCTTCGTCATCATGAAATGGAACAAATTAGAAGAAAATCACCAACACATAAAAAACTGGTACAAGGTCCACTAAAAAGGAAGAGAACAAAGAACAAAAGCCAATGAGAGCTGCAAGACAGCATCTACAGAAAAGCGACCCAGCAGACCGGATACTCAACTACAGGAACAATCATCCCAACACTCAAACAGAGCTGCATTAGGACATTACTTAAATGAGCCACAACACACTGCGACACCCAGACACTCCGATATGCCGAAGAAAACACCTATACAACATTTTCAAGAACAATGCATACCTGATAAGCACAGTCTGCCGATTGTACAACAAACCTAAACAAGAAGGCACACCCTGCCTGGAGACTCTAGCCACATTACCATATATTAAAAGGCACCGCAGAGATGATGACCAGACTACTCCGGTCCCTTAGCATCAGGGTAGCCCACAAACCTACCAACACACTGAAACAGCTCTTGATGAATCTACAGGACCCTGAACCAACCAGCGGAACGAACTTCATATACAAAATACCCTGTAAAGACGGCAACAAACACAACATTGGACAGACAGGCAGGAATCTAGCCACCAGGATACATAATCACCAGCTAGCCACCAAAAGACATGACCAACTATCACTAGTATCCTTACTCACAGGCAACGGGGGATGCTAGTTCGACTCGGACAACACATCTATCTTGGGACAGGCTAGAACAAAGACACGCACAGGAATTCCTAGAGGCCTGGCATTCAAACCGGAACTGTCACTCATGCTTTGATTTGGACCCCATTTACTAACCTCTCAGAAAAAGAATCAGAAGTGAGATCACATACCACAAAAGTCCATAACACAAGTAGCAAGCGGACAGAACACCAGGGTTTCAATGGAGGCTCGCTGATGATGTTACTAGCATGGTGATGAAACATCTGAAAACAAATCTTCCAGCTCAGCGAGCAAAATTACAACCTGAACCACAACCTGAGCTACGAATCTTCACAAAAATCGCAGTGGATTAGAATGTTACACACACAAAAATCAACAATTGGCCACATTCTTCTCGACAAAACCTTCTTCCAAATTTATCCTCACTAAATTGCAAGTAAATAGTGAAGTAAATAGCAGAAAAATGGTTGCAAGGTAGGCCAGATGCATTTGATTGGTAACTGGAAAATATGCACATGTAGATGACTCCAGACAAGTGCTGGTCAATGTACTAAGAGTAAAAGTATTTTTAGTTCTAGTATTCATCCACAATCCGCTCCTACATAACTGTGTGACACTTACAACGACAGACTTCAGAATTTCTGTTGTGATGGATGGCAGTACTCTCTCATCGTAATCTTCACCGATGCTGGTGTAAATCCTCGGTAGTTGGTCTGTCACTGGCCTGAATAGGATACGCAGTGTGATGTTTACATTCTGTAAATCTGTAAAACAATGAAGTTCAGCGTCTGAGTTTTATGCAAAGTTTCAGTGGATACTTCTTAAAATACATAAAAGTAGAAAACTTTCCTTAGCACACCGCATTTCAAGTTTATTCGTGGAGTGTCGCAGGTTTACCTTTATTACACGGACACCAAACCACTTCTCTTTATGAACTCACCTTTGCTACCTGTGATGACGGGAACGTTTCGTGGTCGTGATCGGCAATCAAAGATAATTGGTCTCTGTACCCATGGAATTAGAAAGTGCGTGCCTTCTCCACTAACAACATCTTGAACACCACGAAATCGATCAAATATCACTGCTCTGTGTCCAGCATCAACTAGCGAAATAAAATTGGGTGTTACTATACCAGCATTATATGTATTGATGATTAATCTGTGGAGTCATATAGCAGCAGTTAATCATTAGGCAATTAAATGCTTATTAAAAAGACAGGTTTATTCACAAACCAATGGAAAACAAGTGACCACCAGCAATTACCTTGAAAGGAAATTTATAATATCAGCCAAAGACAATTCTGTACCTCATCACTTACCACTAATTCCCCCATTTTTCTACTGCTTGTATGAGAGACCAATGTTTGCCTCATTGTATTCAGGGGCCAGGAGCATTTCCTTAATGTCTGCATCTAATGTCCACCTCTGCGATATTGTGTTTATAGGTCATCCTTATTAACTCATTCACTAACTCGTTATATTCGTTATTACTGGGTTCCTGTTTCCTCATTCATAACCCTTTACTAACCCATTATTTACTGTAACATGGTTTCAGCAGTTCTGTAGTGTATTTTACTATCCTAAGATAGACCAAATTTAAAACAACCCTTTCAAAACCCATTACAGCGGAACCTCAATGATCCGAATGAGATGGACGGGCAGTATTTCGTTCGGATAATTGATTCAATGCCTCTCCTCAGGAGGTCGGAGTTTTCTGAAATTTCCCTTTTCCTCGCAGAGCCTGCCTTGCTCCCTCTCCCCGTCTCAGGGTTTGTTTCTGATTAGACACACACTTATGCTGATCACAGAATACCAAACAGTTTCCCGAGTTAGTATATACTTGTTAAATACCTTTTAACTGGGCCGTTATCCCTTTAAGAATCTGTCAAAACAGCACTTAAGTGAAAATGCTTTATAGAAAGAAACTCACACCCGCAAATAACAAAGAAATCTTACAACCCAGCCACAGTAATCAGTTTAACATCCTTTATTCTTTTATTAAGTGCAGGTACAATTTCTACTTATTTACAGCATCTAGGCCTAGCATTTTTTAACTAACATTTACTAACTTAAAAGAACTTAATTTCTTGGAAGAAAGCTAAAGCTTCCAAATAAACCTGTTGCACTATAATCTGGTGTTGTGTGATTTTTAACTTTGTGCACCCCAGTCCAATACTGGCACCCTCAAATCATAACTTAAAAGAAAAAAGGACTAACACCTCTTAAATTATGTAAGCAGACCGGACAGACTCTTAATCCTATCAGGAGTAGCAGCCAATTCTTAGCACATGTTTTGACACACCTCCTGTCGCCCAGGCAAGAAGCCCCTCAAACCTTTGTGTTCTATAGATAAAACTATGTAACACCAGAGTAATGGAATTTTAATATACGTAAGAACCGTGTATAAGTAGTCTATTGTAAAAACTGTATTTCGGGATTCTATTGCCACCTTGAACTTGTGCTATTTGCGGTTGCTGAATAAAGGCTATTTTTGCCTCTCACCAATTTCAGTCATTATTTGAACACTATCTCAACACCATGCCCCGGTACCTTTAAGTAAAATGAACAACTTTGAACTGCTGTGTGGTGTATCTACACCTACTTATGTATTCAAGAATTTAAACCCGATAACATTGAAGGAACAGCCATTACGATTCCAAGACAAGATGCAAAGAAAATTGGACGTGATGTGTAAAATGAGACTGCACCCTAATCCTTCGAGGTAGCAGGGGTTGCAAGCTTGGAAAAGTGCTCTCAAAGCAACCTTTAAAAATTTCTGTAACATACCTTACAAATACACCATAAAGTTAGTGGTGGTGGGAACAAATACTTATGATGCTAAGCAAGTGGGCTGCTTGGTCTAGATGGTCTTGAGCTCAAATGCTTTTGGCAGTTGCACTCATCCAAGCAAGTGGATAGCATCCCATTATATTCCCAACACAGGCCTTACAAATGGTGGAAAGATTTTGAAGAGTTAGAATACTCAACCTCTGACCTGCTCTCGTAACCACTGCATTTATGTACAGTTAATATGAATGCAAATTAAAATGCTCACCATCATGCCAGTTATTCATTATAAAAGCCTGGAAACGACATGCAGATTTAATTCAACCTACGTGACTGCTTCATCAGATTGGGGTTCACCTTGTGAAAGTAACAGGCATATACTCCTTTCCCTATAATCAGGGCAGTGAGGAGTGACTTGCCATATAACACTACAGTAAAGGCATTACTGTACGAGAAAGGATTTTAGTGGGATGGGGCCCAATTTTAAAGGAGGCCAGCCTGTTTAATGTTTTCTCCCAGCACAGAGCATTAGCCAATGGAGCACATACTGAACTGAGGGCTCCTGATGAAGGGCTCTGGCCCAAAACGTCGAATTTCCTGTTCCTTGGATGCTGCCCGACCTGCTGTGCTTTAACCAGCAACACATTTTCAGCTCTTGCCTCCATTATGCAGCCTACCAGGTAGAAAACATAGCTAGTGGGCTTCCCTTCCTTTCAGATCCTATGGTTCAATACATATCCACACTAGGAGAACAACAGCAGCAAACTGTTTGCAGAAACCTTAGAGCTGCTTGCAGGAGGGGGGGTTAAAGGGAGTGTTCTAAAAAAATACTTGATAGGATTAAAATAATAGTCATACTGAAGAGCAAACAGAACCTTCGAACTTCTCAATCGCCTGGCTCTAACGCTCTAACAAGACCACTATGCCACAAGCACCATATGAGGGAGTCACTTGGCCTCAGTTACCTCATTACAACTGCATTGAGTAGGACCTCATGGCAGGGTGAAGGGAAACAAATTCTGGTGACAATGCACACCAATAACCCTATAAACGGGACTGGTACTTTTAAAAATAATTATACAATCAGCTAGTTTAGCTACAGTTTAAGAGTTTGTCATTAACTAAACTTTAAGTTTACATTAGGAAAGAACTGACCTTTTCTGCTTTAACGTCTGAATCAATAGCAGATTATGCAACAAAAACCTCCAGCATTGGCTGGAAAAGGGGACTACCAAGCAGCAACTTTAGCAATGAGAACACAATACAGAAGACCAAAGAGTAAATTAATGCAAGACAATTCTGAGACACAGCTTCAGTCATTCTTGCAAAATCTGCCTGAAAGACTGGAAGTGAAATTCAAGCAGGTAGGTGCCATGTATTTTATAGCCTTTCCTGGGAATTTAAGCCACAATAATACAAATAAATTTATCCACACATATGCAATTCACTAGAGATGGTCCAGCAAGAGTTTATCTGAAGCTTGTATGCTTAAAAGGGGAAAGAAAAAACATAGTTGTTCAATGAACACAAGAATCTTCTCGTATTTTCCAAAGTAAGCTGGAGTTGACCGGCAATCAAAGGATCTTACAGAGTGAAACCATGTTTAAAAGGGAGTGTGCGTGCACATGCAGCTGTACGAGTGTATTAAAAAGTGTACATTTAAAATTATTTGTTAAATTTCCTTTTTACTCATTGGAAGGTTAGATTCTTGCTGAAGTTTGGTGCTATGGTGGTGGCTATTCAGGATTTGAACCTTGGTCTTGCCTTCAGATCTTACTTGATATAATAATGCACTAAAGCGTGCCTTTACTTAATTCAGTACTACAAATATATTAAAACAAATTGCATCTCAGCATACGTCCTGCTATAGTTTCACATTATAATTGCTGACAACCACATTCATGATGCCAGGAATGTAGAACTTCAGTTTAATAGAAAACTAAGAAAAGCTGGGGCTGTTCTCCTGAAAGTAGAGCAAGTTCATATATTTAATGGAGCCACTCAAAAACAAGAACATTTATTCGATAAAAAAAAATTAGTCTGGTTTCAGGAGAGTACAGTTTTAAGGTCCTTGACAGGGGGTAGCAGGTTTGTAAACCCAATTATAAAAGTTTATTTATCATTCTCATGGAAAAGGATTGAAATACAACATTGTTCATGGAGACCTTCAGATAGACAATCTCACCTTAATATTTGGATATGGGTATTTCAATGATTCACTGTTTATTCACTTCTGAAAATGGGTTGAAAAAGCATTTTCCATTGCTGTCAGAAGTGCAGCTGCATTTTAAATTTTTAGAAGGATGGTGAATGTTATAGGTCAAGTAGCCATTGTCCAAGAGACTCTTGGGACTGCTCATTCAATAGAGACAAGGGACTAGCGGCATGTTTAACTTGACAGTCACCACACCTAAGGTGAGGAGTAAGGTTGAGAAGGTAGGAACCTCATGGCGACCTTAGCTGGTACAGCATTGGAACTTTTGGTTTTTACATCACTCGCCATCTGAACGGCCAAATGAGCTAACCGACTCCCTCTATGAAGAATGAGAGATTTGAGTTTTGGGTTGCATTTTGAGAAAATTGATAAGAAAAGTAGGTCAGATCATAGGTGCACTTGAAAGCAATTCAAGGGAGGGGGGGGGGGGGGGGGGGAGGGGGGGGGGAGGGGAGGGGGGGGGGGGGGGGGGGGGGGGGGGGGGGGGGGGGGGGGGGGGAGGGGAGGGGGGGGGGGGGGGGGGGGGGGGGGGGGGGGGGGGGGGGAGGGGAGGGGGGGGGGGGGGAGGGGGGGGGGGGGGGGGGGGGGGGGGGGGGGGGGGGGGGGGGGGGGGGGGGGGGGGGGGGGGGGGGGGGGGGGGGGGGGGGGGGGGGGGGGGGGGGGGGGGGGGGGGGGGGGGGGGGGGGGGGGGGGGGGGGGGGGGGGAGGGGGGGGGGGGGGGGGGGGGGGGGGGGGGGGGGGGGGGGGGGGGGGGGGGGGGGGGGGGGGGGGGGGGGGGGGGGGGGGGGGGGGGGGGGGGGGGGGGGGGGGGGGGGGGGGGGAGGGGGGGGGGGGGGGGGGGGGGGGGGGGGGGGGGGGGGGGGGGGGGGGGGGGGGGGGGGGGGGGGGGGGGGGGGGGGGGGGGGGGGGGGGGGGGGGGGGGGGGGGGGGGGGGGGGGGGGGGGGGGGGGGGGGGGGGGGGGTGGGAGTGGGAGTGGGAGTGGGGGTGGGAGTGGGAGTGGGGGGGGGAGTGGGAGTGGGGGGAGTGGGGGGAGTGGGGGGGAGTGGGAGTGGGGGGGAGGGGGGAGTGGGGGGGGGAGGGGGAGTGGGGGGGGGAGGGGGAGTGGGGGGGGAGGGGGAGTGGGGGGGGGAGGGGGAGGGGGAGTGAGGGGGAGTGGGGGGGGGGGAGGGGGAGTGGGGGGAGGGGGAGGGGGAGGGGGAGTGGGGGGGAGTGGGAGTGGGAGTGGGAGTGGGAGTGGAGTGGGAGTGGGGGGGAGTGGGAGTGGGAGTGGGGGGGAGGGGGAGTGGGGGGGAGGGGGAGTGGGGGGGAGGGGGAGGGGGAGTGGGAGTGGGGGGGGAGGGGGAGGGGGAGTGGGAGTGGGGGGGGAGGGGGGAGGGGGGGGGGAGGGGGAGTGGGGGGGGAGGGGGAGTGGGGGGGGGGGGGGAGTGGGGGGGGGGAGGGGGAGTGGGGGGGGGAGGGGGAGTGGGGGGGGAGGGGGAGTGGGGGGGGAGGGGGAGGGGGGGGAGTGAGGGGGAGTGGGGGGGGGAGGGGGAGTGGGGGGAGGGGGAGGGGGGGGGAGGGGGGTGGGGGGGAGTGGGAGTGGGAGTGGGAGTGGGGGGAGTGGGAGTGGGGGGGAGTGGGAGTGGGGGGGGAGTGGGAGTGGGGGGGAGTGGGAGGGGGAGTGGGGGGGGGGGGGGAGTGGGGGGGGGGGGGGGGGGAGGGGGAGGGGGAGTGGGAGTGGGAGGGGGAGGGGGAGGGGGAGCGGGAGGGGGGGGGGGAGCGCGAGAGGGGGGGGGCGGGGGAGGGGGCGGGGGCGGGGAGTGGGGGGGGAGGGGGAGGGGGAGTGGGGGGGGGAGGGGGAGGGGGAGTGGGGGGGAGGGGGGGGAGGGGGAGTGGGGGGGAGGGGGGGGGGGAGGGGGAGTGGGGGGAGGGGGGGGAGGGGGAGTGGGGGGGAGTGGGGGGGAGGGGGAGTGGGAGGGAGAGGGGGAGTGGGGGTGTGTGGGAGTGGGCTCACCGTTATAAAGCGCCGAGTTGACGACTCCTCCAACAACGGCCAGGCCGAGGCCAAACTTGCCAATGGTTTCCAACACTTTCGTGGCCATTTCCAACGTGGGGGAAGGTGGTGGGTGGAGGGCTGCGGAGGGGTTGCACCAATCGCCGGGCCTGAAGAACAGAATCAAACAGCCGCCGTCAGCCAGGCCGCACGGTCACCTCCACGGGGCAGCCACGCATGCTCAGTGCCCCGTTCACTCCCACAGTAAAACCGCATTCCATTGGCTGGTGAATACGTGATGATGCATTATGGGCGATGTAGTCCTCTATCCCGGAAGCGGTTGGTCTGAAATGGAGCGGGACACTACAACTCCCAGTGTGCCTCGCGCTCTGTATGATCCACGTGGACCTCACGCTTCAAAATGTATCATTTCAGCAATGTTAAATGGTTACATTGAGGTTTTTTTGTGATGGGAAATATTTTCATAAATTGTAGCTTGTGTGCATTGTTGAAAAATGATGGAATCTTTGAGCAGTCCTGGTAGAAAGGGACACACACATTTCACATTGGTATAAAAACACAAAGTGCAGCTTTGGTAATATGTATGGAGACGGAATTGCAGGTGGATTACAAAACCATAGAGGATGACCTTTTGTCAGAACTCCATAGTTATTAAACAAAGGATGGGTGAGGAGAGAAAAAGATAAATAGTTCAATAGAATGGAAAGCATGGTACTGCTGACGCAGTTAAAAATCGCTCTGCACCAGGTTGTAGTTCAACAGGTTTATTTGGACTATAACCTGCTGTTGTGTGATTTTTACCTTTGTCCATCCTAGTCCAACATCAGCTCCTCCACGATATGGATAGTGCATTCAGCAGAGAGAGATGGGAATAGAAAAAGTGAAGAAACAAAAAACTACAGAAAAGATATATAAATAGCAACATAGCTGGTGAAATACCTGACTGAAGAAATTGAAAGAAATTAAGCTGTTGTGGTCTGAAATTATGGGCTTGAATTTGATAATAACGACCTTATAGAGATGCTGTTTTAACCGTTGACCTTCAATGGAACATTCAATAAGGTCAGAGTTTGGGACAGGATTATGTCAGACCAGAATCTTAGAATTATGCTGAAAGTGAACAGGAATGTTTCAGGGTGGTGGAACTAGAATTGCCCATCATGTTTCTAAGTGCTTGTAGATGTTGTTACAAAGGGTTTATATTTAATACTTTTTTGTGGACTTGAAATATCATTGATAACTGGATTGTACTTTATTGTGAGGTCAATGAAAGGAATTGGAACTTATTTTAAAACAAATAGTTCTTCATTGTCACATGTATTGTGATACTTTACTGAAGAGTTGTGGCAGGATTTTCAATGGTTAGGTTGCAGTTTGTGCTTTGGATTTTGTTTGGAGCAGTTGGTGACCAGTCTGAAGGGAAGGAGTTCCCAGATTAGTTTTCCTGTTCCAGAAATAAACTTCTTGTTGTGAATTCATTGTGAATGGGATTGTACTTTTCAGGAATGACTGGAAGACTTATGGATACTGTGTTTCGGAACAAGCTGTGAGTTGCAAGTATCCTGGAGTCAACTGCCTATGCTTGGTAACACATGGCAGAATGTAAGACTGAGAGCTATCTGAATATGCTTTTTTTTGTTTTCAAGACTATTACTGGTCCAAAATGTTTTTCCCTGAAAGTGGTCACTGCAGGGAAAATATCTCTTTTCCTGCTGTGAGTGCAAGTGTGAGCTTCAGGTTACTTAGAACAGGGTAATGTGTTAGTGAAGGTAATGTGGGATAACTATGGAATAACAGTGTGGAATAGTTATCTTTACACCTTTGCCAAATAAGTCTTGTTTCACAATAGATGAATAATTTTGTTGTTTATTAAAGAAACCTGGTTGATGGATCTTCATATTTTAAACCTAATATAGATATAATATCTAATTGGCCAAGTCTTAGAGTCATAGAGTTAGACAGCACAGATGCAGACTCTACAGTCCAACTCATTCACGTCCACCAGATATTCTAAACTGATCTAGTCCCAAAAGGCAGCATTTGGCCCATATCCCTGTAAACACTTCCTACTCATGTATCAATCCAGAGACCTTTTAAATATTGTAATTTTACCCACCCCCACCATCTCTGGCAGCTCGTTCCGCAAACACACCAGTCTCGGCGTGAAAAGATTGCCCCGAGGTCCTTTTTAAATCTTGCCCCTCTCAGCCTAAACCTATGTCCTCTAGTTCTGGATTCCTCTACCCTGGAAACAACAAATCTTGGCTATTCAACTTATCCATGCCTCTCATAATTTTATAAATTTCTGTAAGGTCTCCCCTCAGCTTTCAATGCCTCAGGGGAAAAATCCTGGCAACATCCTTGTACATCCTTTCTGAACTGTTTCAAGTTGAACAACATGTTTCCTATAGTAGGGAGTCCAGAGGTGAACACAGTGTTCCAAAAATGACCTCTACAGCACAACATGATGTACCAACTCCTATACTCAATGCCCTGACCAATAAAGGAAAGCATTCCAAACGCTGCCTTCACTGCCCTGTCTACTTGCGACTCCACTGTGCATCTGCATTTGATGTTCTCTTTATTTGGCAACTCACTCCACTCGGGCCTGACCATTACTGTATAAGTTCTGCCCTAGTTTGATTTACCGAAATGCAATGCATCACATTTATCTACATTAAACTCCATCTGCCACTCCTTAGCCCAATGACCCATCTGATCAAGGTCCCGTTATACTATGAGAAACCTCATTTGCTGTCATCTTACAAAACTTAAACTTTCTCAGCTGCAGATAAGTCCGTTAGAGTTTTAACCAAATGTTTCTGGTCTGGAGCTTTTAAATCAGACTCCTTACACTGAGGTAACCTACGAACAATTCTAAACTCTCCTTTCCCTTTCGCAGCAGCAACTACTTTATGTGCCTGTTTCAGCTAAGAACCCAGCTAAGCTGTCTAAACTGAAACTTAAATAAAATCCTTTTTGTTTTAAGCTATGAGTTCTTCCTTTAAGCTCCTCTCCCCAAAATAAAACTCCAAAATGCACTTGACTGTTTATTATGCTTGCTCCTAAACTCTTGTAATGTGAATAAAAATAAAATTATCTTCTAGGATGTCTTTTCTTATACTGTGTTTTAAAAGTAATCACCATGGCTCAGTGACTATTAGACTTAGAGTGCAACAAAGCTGAATGAGTGAACTGGAAATTTAGATCAATTGGGTGTTCAATGCAAGGTGGGAGAGAGGTGCTTTTACTAATATTTACTGCAATAAATGATCCAGAACAAGAGATGTGCTGGAAAAGGACACATGAAAATGAATTGAGAGGTGACATGCAGTGAGACTAGTAGGACTGTGGCTCACCATTACATGATAAGACAGTAGCTGATTGGTGAGTCGGATTATTTCTCATCCTTTGCCCTACAATTGTCTAAGTTATGAGGTTCTTGCAAGCTGAGTGAATGAGGTTGGGAAATTCAGGGAGGATGAGCGAACTAACAATGGCACCGTGGTACAGGAAGCCATTCAAGTGGGGGAGAAAATAACAATAACTTAGTGGTAGTGAGGAGTATAATTAGGGACATAGATACAGTTCTTTGCAGACACGAGTGAAATTCCTTAGGGCTGTGTTGCTGTCCAGTGCCAGATCAAAGGATATGTCCTTGGGATTGAAAAAGAAGTCATAGAATCCCTACAGTGTGGAAACAGGCCCTTCAGCCTAGCAAGTCCACACCAATCCTCCAAAGAGTATCCCACCCAGACCCATTCCCATATTATCCTACATTTACCCCTGACTAATGTACCTAACCTACACATTCCTGAACACTATGGGCAATTTAGTTTGGCCATTTCACCTAACATGTACATCTTTGGATTGTGGGAGAAACCAGAGCAAACCCATGGAGTCTTAGGGAGAATGTACAAAGTCAGCTGAGGCTGGAATCAAATCAGTGTCCCTGGTGCTGTGAGGCAGCAGTGCTAGCCAGTGAACCACCCCAGAAATTGGAGTGGGAGAGGAAGGATCCAATTGTTGTCAACCCTGTCACTACCAATGACATTGATGGGACTGGAAAGGAGGTTCTGCTGAAAACAATTAGGTGATCAATTAAAAAGCTGAATCTCCAAAGTAAAAATCCCTGAAATACTGCCTGAGCCACAGACAAACTGGCATAGGATAAATAAACTCAAGAAGTTAATTATGTGGCTCAAAGACTGGTGTTGGTGGAGTGTGTCTCAGTTCATGGGACAATGGGACAATGGTACAATGGCTAAGATAGAAGGTAGCTGCTTCAGTGGAACCTGCTTCACTCGGAACTGCATTGGGACCAATATCCTGGTAAAGTAAATAATTAACCTTGTGGAGATGGTTTTAAGTTTAATTAGAAGTGAGTGGTTTTGGGTGAGGGGAAAATGTAGGTTTACAAATCCAAAGGGTATATCAGAATTACAAGGGATCTATTTGGATGATACCCAGAGTGAGACAGGAAGGGCTGGAATCTACAATCAGAAAAACAGCAGTAAATAGGGTCAAAGGTAGGGAATATAGTAAAAGGTCAAAATTAATGGTTAGTTACATTTATACATGTAGTTTTCTGAACAAACAAAATGGATTAATGGCGCAAGGAGAAGATAACGGGCTTGATCTTGTGGCTACTACAGAGACAGAGTCACAAGGAAATCAGTGCTTTGAAGGGAGTATATGAATTTTTGAAAGGACAGCCATAAAAATAAAGGTGGAAGGTTAGCTTTGTTAGGATGGAATGGATTAAGTACAACACCAAGAAATGACCTTGGATAGGAAGATGTAGAATCCATGAATAGGAGACAAGAAATAATAAGGGGAAGAAGACACTAGGAAGAGTAGTCTACAATCGCCTTTACAGTAGGACAGATATCTCTGGAGGAGAATGAGCTGCTTTTGCTCTGCAGAAAAACCATCTCAACCCTGAAAATAGTCAGTTCATTTTCCCTTTCCAGTTTCTGTAAGCTGAACTTTTATTTGATAAGTCAAGGACCTTGATTCGTATGAAACAATCACTCTGTGCCTCTTGCAAACAAGTGAAAATATCTGAAGAAAGAAGATCAAGAAGCAGCATTCTGATTGGCACAATAATTGTCTCAATAACCCTGTGAAGTGATGACTGAACTACCTTCCAGTCTTTCCTTTTACCCATAACACACCACGGTTTCCCCCTATCTGTCTGCCTGTGTGTGTTTACAGGGGAGTTGAGACTAGTAGAGTTACATGTCAGTGGTTCAGAATTGTTTATCTGTGGTCAGAATCTACTTACTCGTAATCATCGGTCATTGTAGTCAATAACTGAACAATGTCCAAGAATGAAAAATGTTGCAGAAAAGAGATCAAGGAATTGAGAGAAACATAGAAACGAGGGGCAGAAGTAGGCCATTCAATCCCTGAAGCCTGCTCCATCATTCAAAATGATCATGGCTAATCCTCTATCTTAATGCCATAATCCCGCTTTCTCCTCGTACCCCTTGATGTCTTTAATATCTAATGACATAGCTGTTGTTTTTTTGAAGTAGGTAAAACATTTACCTTTATAGTCATGTAGCATAGAAACAGAACCTTTCGCCCATCATGTCTATGCTGACCAATAAACACCAAACTGCCATTTACCTGCACTTTGCTCATAGCCTACTACATCCTAGTATTTTAAGTACTCCTCGAAATGCTTCTTAAATGTTGGGTAAGTATCAACCTCCACCACCCTGAGAGGCAACACATTTCATATTTTTGCCATCGTCTGGATAAAATAATTTTTCCTCAAGTCTCCTCTAAACCACTTGCTCCTCACCTTAACTTAGCACTCGTAACTTAGACACATCTACGATGGGGGAGAGAGTCTCATAATCTATTCTGTCCATACTTTGGAGACGCCGGTGTTGGACTGGTGTGTACAAAGTTAAAAATCACACAACACCAGGTTATAGTTTAACAGGCTTATTTGAAAGCACTAGCTTTCGGAGCAGCACTCTGAAAGCTAGTGCTTCCAAATACATTTGTTGGACTATAACCTGGTGTTGTGTGTTTTTTAACTTTATTCTGTCCACACCTCTCATAATTTTGTGCAGCTCAATCAGACTGCTCCCTCAGCCGCCTCTGCTCCAAGGAAAACAAACAAAACCTAGCAAGTGTCCTCTCATAACTGAGACTTTTCATTCCAGGCACCATTATGGTGCATTTTTTCTTCATCCTCTCAAGTGTAATCACATCCTTCTGATAATGTGGTGATGAGATCTGCGTACAATATTCCATCTGTGGCCGAATCAATGTTTAATAAAGTTGTACCAAGACTTCCTTGCTCCTATATTCTAAGCCCTTATGAAGACAACCATCCTGTTTGCTTTCTTCACTATCCTGCCTACCTGTGCTGGCATTTTCATGGAGCTGCTGCCCTTGCTCTTCCCTCTTACACTAGCCCTGAATTCCCACTGTACTATTTTTAAAAGATTGCCACTTTTCAAGTGTAGACTTACCTGCAAGTAACTGCTCTCATTTTAGGTTTGCCAGATCTTCTGTAATGATTTCGAAATTGGCCTTCCCTCAGTTTAGACATTTAACTTCAGCAATATCCTTATCCCTTTCCGTAACAACTTTGAAATTTACCGAGTTATGGTCCCTTTCCCCAAAATACTCACCAATTGAAATTTCAACCATTTGACCAGCTTCATTCCCTAGGATTAGATCGAGCGCTGCCCTATCTCTAGTAGGGTTATCTACATACTGCACAAAAACCGCATCTGATTTTTGCACATTTAAGGTGATCCCAGTTAATGTTAGGAAAATTGAAATTCTTGGAAATATAACCTTGTTTCTCTCACACCTTACTGGGATTTGGTTATGTATATGTACCTCTACCCTCTGCTGATTGTTGAGCGTGTAGTATAATGCCAGTAAGCTAATCACCTTTTTTTTTATTTCTAAGCTCTACCAGATGGTCTCAAATGCAGACCTTTTTAAGACATCCTCCTGCATTATTGCAGGGTTGGTTTCCTTTATTAATAAAACAATGTTCCCCCACCCCCAGCATGCTTACTTACCGCCTAGCACCCTTGAAACTTTGATATAAAAACAAAAAGAACTGCGGATGCTGTAAATCAGAAACAGAAACAGAAATTGCTGGAAAAGCTCAGCAGGTCTGGGAGCGCCTGTGAAGAAAAATCAGCGTTAACGTTTTGGGTCTGGTGACTGCTCCTTAGAATTGAGGAAGCTCACTGGACACGAAACACAAACTCTGATTTCTCTTCACAGATGCACCCAGATCTGCTGAGTTTTTCTAGCAACTTCTGTTTTGTTCCTGAAACATCTATACCCTGCAATGTTGAGCTGCCAGTCCTGTTCTTCCTTCACCCATGTCTCAGCGATTGCAACAATATAATGTTCCCATGTGCTGACCAATGCTGTAAGTTCATTCGCCTTACCAGTCAACTTCCCTGCATTAAAATAGATAGAATTTAGCTTTCCAGACTTCCCAAGGGCCTTTTCCCACCCATGTTTTCTTCACCTACAGGACTCTACTGGCAATCCTTCTATATCTGATTGGGCCTTGTCCTTAACTTTATGTTTACTCTGTGCCTCACTCCTTGCCAAATCAGTTTAAAATCTCCCCAACAGCATGGGCAAACCTTCCAACAAGAATATTGGACCCATTCTGGTTCAGGTGCAATTTGTTCAGCTTGTACAGATACCAGGTACCCCAGAAACTACCCCAATGATCCAAAAATCTAAAGCCCTCCCTCCTACACTTTCCATTTAGCTATGTATTCATCTGACTTATCTTCTTATTCCTATACTCAGTAGCATGATGCACTTGAAGTAATCTGGAGTTTACGACTTGGAAGTCTTCCTGTTTAGAGCTGAAAATGTGTTGCTGGAAAAGCGCAGCAGGTCAGGCAGCATCCAAAGAGCAGGAGAATCGACGTTTTGGGCATAAGCCCTTCTTCAGGAATCAGGACCTGAAGAAGGGCTTATGCCCAAAACGTTGATTCTCCTGCTCTTTGGATGCTGCCTGACCTGCTGAGCTTTTCCAGCAACACATTTTCAGCTCTGATCTCCAGCATCTGCAGTCCTCACTTTCTCCAGTCTTCCTGTTTAATCTACTTGCAATTTCTGCTGCAGGACCCCATTTCTTTTTCAACCCATGTTGTTGGTACCGACATGTACCACAACTGCTGACCTTCACCCTCCTCTTTCAGAATGCTCTGCAGCCATTCTGAGACATCCCTGACCCTGGTACCAGCGTCTCTTCTGCTGCCACAGAACCCCTCGTCAGTTCCCCTTCACAATTTAGTCCCCCATCATGAAAGCTCTCCCAGCCTTCCCCCACCCTCCGTCTCCTCTGCTGTGTGCTAGAGCCAACTGTGGTGCCACAATGTAGCTGCTGTTGCTGCTTTCTCATGTTGTGGTTAAGGGAGTAGTAAGGCTAAGGAGAGGTACAATGCATTCCACCCATCTCAGTTATAACAATGTAGAGTCATAAAGTCATAGAGATGTACAGCACGGAAACAAAACCTTCAGTCCAACCCATCCATGCTGACCAGATATCCCAACCTAATCTAGTCCCACTTGCCAGCACCCAGCCCATATCCCTCCAAACCCTCCCTATTCATATACTCATCCAGATGCCATTTAAATGTTGGAGTTGCACCAGCCTCCACCACTTCTTCTGGCACCTCATTCCATACACGACCACCCTGTAATTGAAAACTTTGCCCCTTTGGTCCTTTTCAAATTGTTCCCCTCTCACCCCAAACCTATGCCCTCTAGTTTTGGATTTCCCCACTTGAAGTGCTATAACTTGTAAGGCTACAGAGCATGGGTTGACCATCTTGGAGGGAAATAAATGAGGGACACTTCACCGGAGGAGTGGGTATGAGATGGCCGTGGGTAAGGAGTCATTGGCGGCCAGGGAATTGGCTAGTTCAGACCTGTTTGCCCCTGCCTGCCTTCCCTCACTTCCTCAAACATCTCAGGGTTCTCCACAACCAGACAGGCTGGGCTCTCAGGGATGGGAGGGCTGATTGCTGCTATCAGTCCCTTCAGACTAATTACACATGTGCAGGAGCCAAAGATGTTGGGCAGTGTGACAATACTATGGCTTTAAGAGGAATATTGGTTTATTTATCGGAAAAAAATTGAGATCAGCGGTGTTGGGTCATCTTCTTCAAAGTAAATAGCTTGTGAGACCTTGGGATTTTTTTTCTCTTAAGGTTGGAACGTTAGGTTACAATATCTGGTCGGCATGGACGAGTTGGACTGAAGGGTCTGTTTCTGTGTTGTATATCTCTATGACTGTATTAGAAGCAGCCTGAATGGGTGGGGTCAAGCTCCCATAGAATCAGGACTTTTAGTTTTAGTATCTCAGTAGCAGTTGCTGGGGTCTTGAAGCTGGGTTGGAAGTTGCAGTACATCTCTCCCTGTCAGATGTTTTTCCTCCTGGACTGCAGAATTGCCTCTGAGATGATCTTTTTTACTGATTTTTGCCTTTTGCCAAGGGTGTGTTTATGGGATGTTACCATATTACACAGTTACTGTTTAGTAGTTAAATAATCTATAATTCAGTTAAGTTTTCCAGTAGAGTTAATTATTCCAATTTCTTCTTTCTTTTGTTGTATTTTAACTATGGTGTATGAATAAAGTATATTTTGCTTCAGATCTGACCAATCAAATTGCATCTGGAATGCAATGCCTGGCACTTGCCTCTAAAATAAGAAAAGAAAGTGTCTAGGCTATTTCATTAATATGATTTCAGGGGGTTTGGATCTGATCCATAACAGTGGTGCAAAGCAGACAACTTGAGTCTTCTTCGCTTTTACTTCCTAGAAAAATCTGGGACTCAGGAATGAAAGCCATATTCTAGGATAAACCTACAAAGCTAGAATGGTTGTTCACCCTGGCAGACCAAGAGAGATCGAAAGTGGGGTTAGCTGGATCACTCTTTACTTTGGAAAATACAGGTTGTGATATATCAGTCATGAATCTGCATTTGTTATTCGCATTTTGAGCAGTGAATACAATACACCAAACTGAAAGGAGGTTTGTTTCGGCCCCTGGGCAATGGGTAGGGAACTGATGTTGAGAGTGATTGAAGTGTGGAACAGAGTCATTAAGGGAATGATCCTTTCAGAATGATGAAAGGTTGGGAGAGGTGTAAGGGAAAGCTGATGATTGTTTGGTCTCATTACAGTGTATACTATGGAAATGACAAGTTTGTTGAATCTGTTGAGACTAATGGGGGTTGGAAGTGAATCTGTAGAAGGGAGGAGATGGGCTGAGGCAGAAACACCGGCGTGGGGCACTAATGTGTGGGAATATGGTGGAGGACAATCTTTGGCTGTGAGAAAGATAACAAGACTGAAGGAGTGGAATAGAGTTTTTACAAGAAATTTGCTGGATTTCTAACAGTGTAGGTTGATTGACTATTTGCCACAGAAATGGAAATTCTAAAATCAAAAACACAGCATGACAAGGCAAGGGAGGAATTAAAATTGGAACAGGAAATAGCACAATGTACTGAAAAATGAGGTAAGGAAGGGACGTGGGTACACCTGGAATGCTGAGTGTCCCCAGATCAGAAAAAGGACTGGTAGAGCTTGGAATCATATGACATATTTTCAAAATGACATATTTTAGAGTAAAGGTGATCAGTAGCATGTTGGCTTAAACTTCAAGGGAATCGGGAATAAAGGAATAAAGAAGTTTTGATACAATTGGACAAGACTTTGATGACACCACTCCTGGAAAACTGTGGGCAGTTTTGCTTTTTGTCTTTAAGAGCAGATTTACTAGCATTGGAGTTATTATAGTAAAGGTTTCCAGATTGGCTCCTGGGGTGAAAAGGTCCACCTATGATGAGAGACTGAGTAAACTGGATTGATTTTTGCTGGAATTTAGAAGAATGGTTGACAGTGATGATCACAGTGAAACATGCAAGAGGTGAACAGGGTGGACATGATAGGGTTGTTTCCCTAACAGTGAGGCTGTTGGGGACTGAGATAAGGAATTTCTTCGCACAAAAAGTTGTGGATCATTGGAATTCTCTGTGCCAGAGGATCGGGAATACTCAATTGCCAAATATATTTAAAGCTGAGATGGTCAGAAATTTGGCCTCTTGGGCAACCATGGAGTATGGTGAGTGGGCAGAAAAGTGGTATTGAAGCAGAGGGTCACGCATTGTAATATTGAGTGGCAGAGCAGCTTGACATATACTTCCTGCTGCTCCTCTTTCTTATGTTTTTATTTTTGTCCTTATTCCCTGAAAGCTCAGCCTGGACCAGTCCATCACCAATGTCTACAGTTTTTGAAAGGCTAACTGGTGTTTTGTTTTATTCCTTACCAGCGTTACTGAGGCTTCTTGTAGAATCTGTGTCATTTCAGGCTTTGTGATTGAGATAACCAATTTCCAAGTTCTTTAGGGCACTGAACGGTTAATGCTACATTCGTCAATATAAGCTGCATGATCTACTTAAAGCATCATTCATTCTTCCTTTGATGAGAACTGTAATTGCCTGGAGCTGAACCAGAAGCTGGAGGATGGCCAGATGCTAGTGGTAAATGCCTTCAATATAGTGAGAGAAATAATGTGAAGATCTCATCTACTACTCACTCTCAAAATGTAATTAAAACCACACGAGTCATGTGACAAATTGTGGCATTGACAAATAGTTGCTTCAGAAAAAGAAACTGTGAACTTCTGAAAGGATTTGCAACTAGAAGAAGGTTTTGTTCAGGAAAATACAAAGAGAGTTATGGTATAAACTTCATGCTAGACACCCCCAGGGACAGTCTTTCTCTGATGCTGATATATGTATAATGCATTTAGAAGTTCTGAATACCACTCAACCATTAAAATTAACCTGCTGACCCACCCATAATGGATCCATATCTGAATGTGTTTGTCCCTTAAAACTGTTCCTGTGCTTTTGTATGGTTCGAGGCTGAGTCATCTTCATTGGCATTTTATGTCTGGGCCACAAAACAAAGTAACGAACAATCCAACAAAGCTACATAAAAAATCCCCACATATTTTAAAATATGCCTAGTTGGTCAATTGCGAGGTGGAACTTTGGCATAGTTTCTAATTTGGTTTCTGATGTATTTGCAAATGAGGGCTTATGAAGACTTGCTTTGCAATAAAAGCATGGATATTGTTAAATTGCGGTTAATATAGGAATGACAGCATACTAAAGTCTTTGTTAGATATTGTTACAATTTAAGGAATAAACACATTCCATAAATTGTCAAATAATTGATATTGAGAGATGCAGGAGTTCACTAATGGAGAAAGCACGAAACAGCTAATGAAAGTTACTGTTTACTCTAAACAACAAATTTAACAATCATAAATAAATAGCAGATCTGCATCTTCGGACTATTTTCTTTGCTTTAAACTATTGCTATAAATTGTTAAAATGTTATAAATTTTAATTTTGATGTTGTACTTCTTGGAGATCCTCTTCTCACATCTAGCATCCAACTTCTGTCCCAATTTTTCGGTTAGCTAGTTTTGAGAAGATTTGTGGCTCAGGGTGAGGTTCTGGATGTAGGTTTGCTCATTGAGCTGGAAGATTCACTTTCAGATGTTTCATCATCATACTAGGTAACGTCATCAGTGAACGTCTGGATGAAACACTGGTGGCAAGGCCCGCTTTCTATTTGAGTTTAGGTTTCCTTGGGTTGGTGATGTCATTTCCAGTGGTGATTTCATTTCCTGTGGTGATGTCATTTCCTGTTCTTTTTCTCAGTGGGTGGTAAATGAGATCCCAGTCAATGTGTTTGTTGATAGAGTTCCGATTGGACTGCCATGTTTCTAGGAATTCTCGTGCGTATCTCTGTTTGGCTCATCCTAGGATGGATGTGTTGTCTCCGTCGAAGTGGTGTCCTTCCTCATCCTTATGTGAGGATACCAGCAAGAGTGGGTCATGACTTTTTGTGGCTAGTTGATGTTCATGTATCCTGGTGGCTAGTTTTTTTGCCTGTTTGTTTAATGTAGTGTTCGTTACAGTTCTTGCATGGTATTTTGTAAATAATGTTAGTTTTGCTTGTTGTCTGTCACCTTCAACAACAAAACCTACAGACAAACCAATGGAGTACCCATGGGATCTCCGATATCAGGGTTCATAGCAGAGGCAGTAATGCAGAGATTTGAACAAACAGCTCTGCCAACCATCCAACCCAAACTTTGGGTCTGCTACGCGGATGATACCTTTGTCATCACTAAACAAAACAAATTAGAGGAAACCTTCAAGACCATCAAATATAACCTTACCGGCATAAAATTCACCAAAGAGGAGGAAAACAACAACAAACTGCCATTCCTAGATGTCGCAGTAGAGAGAATAGCCAATGGGGATCTTCAAACCAGCGTCTACAGGAAAATAATACATACAGACCAAATACTGAACTACAGAAGCAATCACCCCGACACCCACAAACAGAGCTGCATTAGAACATTGTTTCAATAAGCCACCACACACTGCAGCACAGCGGAGCTACGCAGAGCAGAGGAAAATCACTTATGCAGTGTATTCAAAAAGAATAGGTACCCAATGAACACGGTCCGCCGATTTCTCAGCTAAATAAGCAGACAAAACACGTCCAGAAATCTTAGCCACTGTCCCCTACATCAAAGACATCTCGAAAATGATTGCCAGATTACTCAAACCCACAAACCTACAACCACACTAAAACAACAGCTAAAAGGCTTGAAAGATCCTATACAGACAACAAGCAAAACTAATGTCATTTGCAAAATACCTTGCAAGAACTGTAACAGACACTACATTGGACAAACAGGCAGAAAACTAGCCAGCAGGATACATGAACGACAACTACCCATGGAATGATATGACCCACTCTCGCTAGTATCCTTACATACAGATGAGGAAGGACACCACTTCGACTAGGACAAGGCAAACAGAGACACGCGAGAATTCCTGGAAGCATGGCATTCCCACCAGAACTCTATCAACAAACACATTGACTTGGATCCCATTTACCACCTACTGAGAAAAAGAACAGGGAATGACATCAGCACAGGAAATGACATCACCAACCCAAGGAAACCTAAACACATAAATAGAAAGTGGGCCATGCCACCAGTGCTTCATCTGGAGGTTCACTGATGATGTTACCTCGTATAGTGATGAAATGTCTGCAAACAAACCTTCCAGCTCAGCGAGCAAACCTACATCCAGAATCTTTCTATTTGCAGCTGTTCTTAACTGCATTAAATTGCACCTTATCTTACTGTCCCTGGCTTCAACTCATTCATTCTCCACATTCTTCTGGGAAATTGCTTTCATCCTGTCATTTTCCCTTCTTCTTGAGAATCACAGACATTTCAAACCACAGTTTTATTCCTATCTCCATTGTGCATTTTCTTTGTTCGTTTTCCATGTTGTTTTTCACTGTGATGTTAAAGTGCCGAATTAGACTGGGATGGCCAAAGTCAGAAGTCACATGACACCAGGTTATTGTCCAACGGGTTAATTTGAAATCACTAGCATTCAGAGTGCAGCTTCTTTGTCAGGTGAACCCCCCACCAGTGTTTTTCAGTTGCATAACACTGTAAACTTTAGCGATATATTCTATGCCTTATGATCTTATACTCCACAACCACCTGACGAAGGAGCAGTGCTCCAAAAGCTAGCAGTTCCAAATAAACCTGTTGGATGTAACCTGGTGTTCTGTCATTTTTAACATTATACACCCCAGTCCAACACCAGCACCTCCACATCATTTTGACTATGATTTTGTTATGAGGTTTATTCTGGAGATTCCTCCCTTGAGCCAAAGTTAGACAAATCTTCCAGACTCTAAAATCCATATAAGGTCTTCAATCTGTGAGCTCCCACCCACATTCTATGTGATAAACGATAGAGTTCATATTTTCTTTGTTTTAGGTGCAGGAATGGCTCTCTTTATCTCTTTGCTCTCTCGGATTCTTGCAGTCTGATTTGTGTCTGTGATATTTAGGAATGTTTTAAGATCCTGTAACCTGATACTACAATGACTTGTTGCGGACTCTTCCCATCTTAAAGCCCATCTCCATGGCAACATGAATCACATGAGCCTTATATCTGTGCAGAAATGTTAATTAGATACGTTTGGATCCTCAACTCCATTCTACCTTTTAATTAATTAGGCAGTTTAAAAACCATTTGCAAAATAAGGCATGACTAATACCTCCCTGTGAGACTCAGAGTCTCGCAATCTGTCCAGTCACCACAAACACCCTTGACATTATTTACAGATCTGGATAACTTTACTTTCTCAAAAAGTCTTTTGATTTCTGTCCCTCTTGTCCTCATAGTAATAAGTCACCCTTTTTCATATGACTCATTTTGGTATTCTATTTTACCTTGATTTAAGAAAAAACAGTCACAAAGCATAACAGTCTTATAACCTTCATGTTTATAACAATGTAAGAATAGTCTTGCATTTTGTTAACCTCAGAACAATGGCAGTACAGCCATCATCGACAGAATTAATTTAATTGTGCACTTGTAATCGCATTTTTGAACACAATGACATCAAAAACATTGAAATCAGTAATATTAAACAAAACAGAAAAAAATTTGGCCAGAATATGTTTCTGGTGTTAAGTATGTGCAACAGTCCTTTGGATGAGGTGCTGCAAGTGTTTAGTTCTCTAGTCAAGTTAAAATGATGCAATCTGAAATTAGGACAAAAATTGTGTGCTAAAACCAGCCTTTCAAACAAGTATGTCTTCTTTAAGCAGGACTTGTTCAGCACTTAACTTCACCCTTTGCCTAAAGCAGCCCTCAAAATCCATAAACCGATTTGTGAGACCTATATTATGATGTATTGCTGTATTGAAGTGACCATAGATCCATTCCACTGATGGAAGTCCACCATTTCGAAGATTACCTGCACAGAATTCAAAACCGAAGTAGTTCTAAGTGTCTAGCGTGTAGCATTCCAAATGATAATCCAACTTAACCCAGTATATATGAGTGGATATTCTAGTCCATCTGTATAGTGCTCAGAGAGGCAGTGGTGCAGTGGTAATGTCATTGGACTAACTATCCAGAATCCCAGCTGAATGTCCAGGGCATTCCACCACAGTAGATGGTGAAATTTGGAACGTGGTGAAACTTGGAATTAATTTTTAAAAAATCAGAAATTAAAAGCAAACGTGCCTATGAAATCATTGATGATTATTGCAAAAGAAAAGGATATCTGGTTCACTAGTGTCCTTTATGGAAGGAAATAAGCCATCCTTATCTGGTCTGGCCTATATGTGACTCCAGACCCACAGCAAAGTGTTTGAATCTTAATTGTTTTGTGTGCAATTAAAGATGGCCAATAAATGCTGGCCTCGCCAGAAACACCCACATCCCAAGAATGACTTTAATAGAAATTATTCTGGGTTGTGCACGATTTTACTGCAGGTCTTAAGGCCTGATGTCCTGAGCTTCAGGTCCTGAGTTTACACTTGCTGGCAGCAGGAATGGTTCAGCAGTTTTAATGGTGATGGCTGTTATTTATCATCCAATTAAGGACAGAGTGAGAAACAACTTTAATTAACCTCTGGTGGATACAAAATGTTCTGCATTCATTTGTAGATATTTTCTAATTAACCTTTTATTACATACCTCTGGAGCAGGTGGGACTTGAACCCAGGCTTACCTGAATGCAGGGGTAGACGCTCTAGGAGACACTACCACTGTACAACAAGAGTTCTGAGGCTTGTTTGTCTGTCTGGCTACATGGTTCTGTTTCTGAATTGAGGGTTAACTATCATCCAGGATATCTGCACTTCCTTGAAATACTGTCATGGCAATATTTCCTTCTCCTGATGTACAAGGCATGTTCTAAAATAACTTACCATCTTCTTGATGTTTTCCTCACATTGTTTTAGTCTGTTGATTACACAAACCCTTGAAAATTGATTTAAGAAACAGTTAGATACCTCATGGAGCACCGCATTCTCAATGCGTGAGTCAAATGACTATCCTCATCAGTAAGTTCATTTTAATTTGTATTTTAATGCCTATGTCAACCCATTTATTATTAATAGTTTACTGCCTCTAATAAAATTGAAGCCAAAAGATATCTATAACCTTCTCAGTTCCACTAGTAGGAGAGTCTAGGACCCGAGGGCTTTGCTCCAAGGGACAACCCTTTAAAACTGAGATGAGGAAGACTTTCTTCAGCCAGAGGTTGGTGTATCTATGGCACTCGTTGCCACAGAAGGCTGTGGAGACCAAATCATTGAGTGTATTTAAGACTTAGATAGGTAGGTTCTTCATTAATAAGGGGATCAAGGGTAATGAGGAGAAAGTAAGAGAAGAGGGTAGAGAAACATCAGCTGTGATTAGATTACAGAGTAGACTTGATAGGCCGAGCGGCCTAATTCTGGTCATCTATTTAACAGTCTTATGGTCTCGCCTAGTAGTTTGGCAACAGCTGTTTTCAGGTTAGAAAGTTTTACTGAAGGCATAGACATGAGCTCCATTTCCTTTGTACTGTTTTGTGCATTGGCTAATATATTATTTTGACTTTTTGTGTTTGTGTGTTAGTAAATTTATAATTTTTTTGCAAATCTTTCATGGGATGAGGGCTTTGCTGACAGAGCCAGCATCTGTTTTGCATCCCTGTTTGCCCTTGAGAAGGTGGTGACGAGCTTCTTTCTTGAACCGCTGTGACCACAATGTGGTAAGAATGAATGAATGAATGATTTGTTATCACATATATCTAAGTAATACAGTGAAAAGTGTTCTGTCACCTCAATCTGGCACCAATCTGTGGTACAAAAGAATAAAACGAAAATACTTAAATAGAGTTCACCTTTTTTGGCCAGGTTCCCAAACATAGCTCCAGGACTTCTGCAAGGTCCCCTCTCTGGGCCTACTGCAGCCAGGAGCCCCTGCTCTGAGCACTGACACCGCTGCAGTTGATGAACCGCCGCTGCTGAAAGAATCCACACTTTGGGCCTACCATAGCCAAGAGCCCCCTGCTCTGCCATCACTGCAGCCTACACCCCTCTGCCATTCCACGCATTGGGTCTACGAGCCATGAGTCACCACTGGCACTACTCCGACCTCCCCATGATGTCAGGAAGGTGAAAAAAAGAAAAAGAGAAAGATAAAAAGGATGACAAGGTGAGAGAGAGAAAAAAAATCGGCTGGCCTGAAACAGACAGACTCAGCCCGAGCACTGCTAGATGGAAGTTCTAGGATATTGGCCCAATGACAGTGAAGCATTGGATATATAGTTCCTGGAGACGATGTGTGGTTCAGAGGAGAACCTGCAAGTGGTGGTGCTCCCATATATCTGCTACTGTTGTTCTTCTAAATGGTAGAGTTTGTGGGTTAGGGAGGTGGCGGTAAAGGAATCATGTTGAATGGCTATAGTGTACCTTGTAGTTTTACACACTGCTGCCAATGTAGTGAAGGGAATGAAGCTTTAAAGTGTTGGATGTGATAACAATTTAACAGCTTGTTTGTCCCAGATGGTGTCAAGCTTCTTTAATGTTGTTTGAATCACAGTCATTCAAGCAATTGGAGAGTATTGCATCACACTACTGAATTTAACCTTGTAGATAATTAACCATTTTGGAGAAACAGGTAGTGAGTTAGATGTCTTAGAATTCCCAACCTGTGACCTACTATTTACAATCACAATATTTGAGATGTTTAGATTCTTTCTTGTTGGCGATGGTCATTGCACTTGGGTAGTATGACTGTTACTTGCCACTTGTCAATCTCCGTCTGAGTTTTACTGCATATTAACCTGGACTACTTCTGTATCTGAGGAGTCACAAATGGTACTGAACACTCTGCAAACCATCCTAATGATGAAGCGAAGTTGTTGATGAAGTAGCTGAATGCTTGAGCTTGGACCATGAGTCTGAGGAACTCTTGGAGCTGAGATGGTTGGTTTCTGGCAAGCATAATCAGCCTCCTTTGTGCTTGGTATGTCTCCAAGCAGTGGAGAGTTTTCTCCTTGATTCCAATCAATCTTTATTTTGGCAGGCCTCTTTGATACCATACATGATGTGCTGCTGCCTTGATGTCAGGGGCAGTCACTCTTACCTCACCTCTGGAGTTTAGCTCTTTTATTCACATATTGATCAGGGCTGTATGTATGGTCAAGCATAACTCACATAGAATATTGGTCAGCAAGATATTGCTGTGTTAATCCTGCTTAATAGCAATTATCAACAACGTCTTCCTTTGATGATTGAGAGTGGACAAATGGTGTAGCAGTTGTTTGAATTCAATTTGTCCAGCTTTTTGAGGGCAGGACAGATGTAGACAATTTTCTGCATTGTTAGGTAAAAGCCCATTTTGCAGATGGGCTGAAAGAGCTTAAGCAGGGGCATGGTAATTCTGTGGCACAAACCTTCAGTAATTCTGGCAGGATTTTGTCTTGACTCATAGAACAAAAAAATTAAAAAGTGGCAATAAAATTCTGGCGCATTTTACTGAAGCTGGTAGAACTATCAGATCATGAGTGAATAAATACCATTTCCTTGGTGAACTTTTTCCAATATTTTGACCAGAGATTGTTCATTCAGAAACAAGGAGAATCTTATGAATAAAAATTTGCGAATGCTATAACTAAGCACTTTCACCATTGGTAATGGAAGTTCCAGGCTTGCACATCTGGGGGAGATGTTGTCATAAGTTTGCAGAACATTGTGTAATTAGCCTTCATGAACAGTAAGTGCAGAAATAAAAGTTTAAAATGAACATACTACTATATTAAAATGGCTTTCATATAGCACAAGACCCGAAAAGAAACCAGGAGTCACAATGTGAGAGCAGGCATGTGAATAAAAAAATTAAGAAGTTGTTACATCCTCAATTTTCAATTAATTATTTCTAATTAATGTTCATCCAATTTTACTGTAAGTAAAGTTTTCTGATTTAATCTTGATGCTAGAATCGCCATTTTAAATTGTCCTAATTTCAACTATGTACAAGTTTTTTTTATGTAGTTTGAAATAATGTATGAGGACAATTTTAATGTTACAGAATTTGGTGTCTGTTGCAAACTCTGGTTTTCTACTGCATTTGGATTCATCATTATCATGGGGCAGCATGGTGGCTCGGTGGTTAGCACTGCTGCCTCACTGCACCAGGGACCCAGGTTTGATTCCAACCTCGGGTGACCTGTTTGTGTGGAGTTTGCACATTCTCCCTTTGTCTGTGTGGGTTTCCTCTGGGTGCTCTGGTTTCCTCCCACAATCCAAAGATGTGCAGGTTAAGTGAATTGGCCATGCTAAATTGCCCATAGTATTTAGGTAGGTGTAGGTTAGATGCATTAGTCAGGAGTAAATATAGAGTAAGGGAATGGGTCTCAGTGGGTTCTTTTCGGTCGGTGTGGAGTTGTTGAGCCAAAGAGCCTGTCCCTACATTGTAGGGATTCTATGATTATAGCCATCATGATTTCTCCAGGAAGAAAGGTACATGAATTAAACTAATCCCTCTGTCGTTATCCTTGTCATAAGTACAGGCATTTCTTCTATAAAGTGATAGTTGCTTTCTTGTGCGATCTTGCAATCTAAAAATCGTGCAATAAAAATAACACTTAAAGTGTTGGCGAAGTAATCGCATTATATTCAACACATGTTTTACAAGTTTACATTTTAGAAACAGTGTTTCCTATTCATCAATCATGTTACAGCCAATTTGCATTAATGGAATATGTATAGTACCAGAATTGACTGTAGATATTTTGGGCAATTTTCTCCTACACTCTTCTAAAGATACTAACAGCTGCTGTGGTTACTTTTACATGAATTGGTTGTACTTTGCACCTTATCCATCAAGTGCCAGACTTGACCGTGAACATTGAGAAACTGATCTACCATTGCACTGAACTTGATCCTGAGCTGGGTCAGACATCCACACTTTTCAGCAGGGATCACCAGCTTTGTTGTTTTCCTTGTTAAAAACAAAAATTAGGAAAATAACTGTTGACCAAAATTCTGGAGTTATCATCAACTATATCAGTTAGTTTGAACTATCTTAAAAGACAAGGTTTTTTAAAAAAAAATTCAAGATTTAATAAAAAAACTATGATATTTAGCTCCGAAACATTCACTATTGCACTATATTAGAAGTTGAAAAGGATGATTAAAGCATTAGATGTCAACTCACTTGAAGCTTATTAGGTTGTTATATTTCTTGTAATCTTGTGAATTATGTGATATTACCATTTTTGAAGAAAAATTGTGAAAATAGTCAAATGAAAATACGATACACAATTAGATGTTTCTTTTCTCTAACTTTGATATTAGACTAAAATTTGGGAACAAAAGCCGAGTCTAAAACTAAAATTAAAGTTCTGCCAATGTTTATAAATAAAATTAAAGAAACTGAAGGTTCAGGAGTAAAAGTAAGGAGCAGATTTCCCTGAACATGTGCTACTGACATGGGGAAAAGTTCAAAGTGATTGAGACTCAAGAAATTATTGCCTGATTATAAGATTAATCTATGTTAAGTTCTGTAATAAAAGTAACTAATTGTTACTTAACAAATAACCAGTGTTAGAAGGAAGATGGTAAATCCTTTCTTTCCACCAAATGCATGTTGGAAAACCAGTGTGAATTCATGTTTAAGTATTATGAGTTTCTAAATTAATTTCTTTATAAATCCTAGATCAAGTTACATTAGACAATAGACAATAGACAATAGGTGCAGGAGTAGGCCATTCAGCCCTTCAAGCCTGCACCGCCATTCAATATGATCATGGCTGATCATTCCTAATCAGTATCCTGTTCCTGCCTTATCTCCATAACCCTTGATTCCACAATCCTTGAGAGCTCTATCCAACTCTTTCTTAAATGAATCCAGAGACTGGGCCTCCACTGCCCTCTGGGGCAGAGCATTCCACACAGCCACCACTCACTGGGTGAAGAAGTTTAGTTGTAACAAAATACATTTTTCACAGTGTGCAGTCCAATTATGAATTAAATAGAATTATTTTTTAATCACCAGAATCATTACAAATGAAAACCTAAAGAACTGTAAATGCTGGAAAATATTAACGTGTTGGCAACATCTGCAGAGAGAAATCAGAGAATTGGTCCAGTGATTTTTGTAGTTCTGAACCCAAGATGTTAATTCTGATTTCTCTCCTCAGCTGTTGCCAGCCTGTTGAAATTTTCCAGCGATTTCTGTTTTTGTTTCATTTAGGATGAAGTTAGCTAAAAAAAAATGCAAGATCAAGTGAACAAAATCAACATCTTAGAAGAACAAGTATTGAAAATTACACTGAGTACTTAGTCAAATTTCATTCATCAACAAGGTACATGTATCAAATTTAAATATGTTATTTAAATCTGTCCAAATGCTTCAGCATTAATTAGGTTTTACCTAACTGTTTTGTGAAGCAATGATAAATATACTCAAGATTTAGTCAGGTTTAGCAAGATTTCATCAAAAAGTAACAGAGACAGATTTCCAACAATCAACTGTAGTATGAACTCTGCTCTGTAATATGAGTTTTAAAAAATATCACATTTTCTCTGGCTAATGTAGTACTGGCCTTCACTATTTTCCTTTTCATGACTGGGCTGTTGCTCTGTAGATTAGATACCCTACAGTGTGGGAACTGGCCCTTTGGCTCCGATCAGTCCACACCGACTCTCCAGAGAGTAACCCATCCAGACCCATTTCCCTCTGAGTAATGCACCTATCACTATGGGCAATTTAGCATGGCCAATGGGAGGAAACCGGAGCACCCGGAGAAAACCCACGGGGAGAATGTGCAAACTCCACCCAGACAGTCACCCAAGGCTGGAATTAAACCTGGGACCCTGGTGCTGTGAGGCAGCAGTGCTAACCACTGAGCCACCATGAGATGACAATGTATTTCATTGTCAATGGTCATAGTCTTTTCTTCCTTCAGTCTTTATCCTCTCACTATAACTTAAATCATGACGTAAATCAATTGAGGTTTTATTTTATTCATTTATTTATTCATTTGTGGGATGTGGGCATCACTGCCTGGGCCAATATTTTTATTGCCTGTTTCTAGTTGCCCTTGAGAAGGTGTTGGTGAGCTGCCTTGAACCACTGCAGTCCACCTGCTGTGGGTTAACCCACAATGCCCTTAGGGAGGCAATTCCAGAACTTTGATGCCAATGGGCAGTGAAGGAATGGTGATGTATTTCTAAGTCAGGATGGTGAATGTCTTGGAGGGGAGCTTGAAGGTGGTGGTGTTTCAAAGTGTCTGCTGTCCTTGTTCTTCTAGATGGAAGTGTTCGTGTGTTTGGAAGATGTAGGCTAAGGATCTTTGGTGACTTTCTGCACTGCATTTTGTAGATAGTACACATTGCTGCTACTGAGCATTGGTGGTGGAGGGAGTGGCTGCTTATGGATATAGTGCCAATCAAGTGGGCTGCTTTGTCCTGGATGATCTCAAGCTTCTTGAGGGTTATTGGTGCTACACTCATCCAGGCAAATGGGGAGTATTCCATCACACTCCTGACTTTGCTTTATCGATGGCAGACAGACTTTGGGAAGTCAGGAGGTGGGTTACTCGCCATAGTGTTCTTAGCCTCTGATCTGCTCTTATAGCCATCATGATTGTGTGGAGATGATTGGAGGTACTGGTGTTGGACTGGGGTGGATAAAGTTAAAAATCACACAACACCAGATTTTAGTCCGACAGGTTTATTTGGAAAGTACAAGCTTTCGGAAAGCTGCTGCTTCATCAGATAAGACCATAAGACCATAAGACATAGGAGTGGAAGTAAGGCCATTCAGCCCATCGAGTCCTCTCCGCCGTTCTATCATGGCTGATGGGCATTTCAACTCCACTTACCAGCATTCTCCCCGTAGCTCTTAATTCCTTGTGACATCAAGAATTTATCAATCTCTGCCTTGAAGACATTTAGCGTCCCGGCCTCCACTGCACTCTGCGGCAATGAATTCCACAGGCCCACCACTCTCTGGCTGAAGAAATGTCTCCGCATTTCTGTTCTGAATTGACCCCCTCTAATTTTAAGGCTGTGTCCATGGGTCCTAGTCTCCTCGCCTAACGGAAACAATTTCCTAGCGTCCACCGTTGCCAAGCCTTGTATTATCTTGTAAGTTTCTATTAAATCTCCCCTTAATCTTCTAAACTCCAATGAATACAATCCCAGGATCCTCAGCCGTTCCTCGTATGTTAGACCTACCATTCCAGGGATCATCCGTGTGAATCTCCGCTGGACACGCTCCAGTGCTAGTATGTCCTTCCTGAGGTGTGGGGACCAAAACTGGACACAGTACTCCAAATAGGGCCTAACCAGAGCTTTATAAAGTCTCAGTAGCACAACAGTGCTTTTATATTCCAACCCTCTTGAGATAAATGACAACATTGCATTCGCTTTCTTAATCACGGACTCAACCTGCATGTTTACCTTTAGAGAATTCTCAACTAGCACTCCCAGATCCCTTTGTACTTTGGCTTTACGAATTTTCTCACCATTTAGAAAGTAGTCTATGCTTTTATTCTTTTTTCCAAAGTGCAAGACCTCGCATTTGCTCATGTTGAATTCCATCAGCTATTTCCTGGACCACTCTCCCAAACTGTCTAGATCCTTCTGCAGCCTCCCCACTTCCTCAGTACTACCTGCCTGTCCACCTAACTTCGTATCATCGGCAAACTTCGCTAGAATGCCCCCAGTCCCTTCATCCAGATCATTAATATATAATGTGAACAGTTGTGGCCCCAACACTGAACCCTGCGGGACACCGCTTGTCACCGGCTGCCATTCCGAAAAAGAACCTTTTATCCCAACTCTCGGCCTTCTGTCAGACAGCCAATCCTCAATCCACCCCAGTAGCTCACCTCGAACACCATGGGCCCTCACCTTGCTCAGTAGCCTTCTGTGTGGCACCTTATCAAAGGCCTTTTGGAAGTCTAGATAAACCACCTCCACTGGGTTCCCCACTGGGATAACTAATGCTCCGCATCAATTGTATGACACGTTGATGTTTTACTATAAATTCTGTGACCTATGATCATGCCCAACTAAACACCCAATGAATGAGCAGCACTCCGAAAACTTATACTTCCCCATAAACCTGTTTGACTATAACCTAGTGTTACGTGATTTTTAACTTTATGTGGAGAGTCCAATTAAGTTTTTTGTCATCCCCAGGATGTTGATAGTGAGGTATTTAGTGATGGCAATACCATTGAATGTCAAAGATGGGTGGATATATTGTTTTTTATTGGTGCTGGTAATAGCCTAGCATTTAAATGGCATGTATGTTACTTGCCACGTGTCAGTTTAAGCATGGATATTGTTCAGATCTTGTTGCATTTGAGCATGGACTGCTTCAGTATCTGAGGATTGACAAATGGTGATGAACATTATGCAATCATTTGTGATCATCCCCAATTCTGAGCTTATGATGGAGGGAATGTCATTGATGAAGCAGCTGAAGATGGTTGTGCCTGGAACACTAACCTGAGGAGCTCCTGTAGAGATGTTCTGGAGCTGAGATGACTGATCTTCAACAACCATGACCAACTTCCTTTGTGCCAGGTATGACTCCAAGCACTGGAGAGTTTGCCCCCTGATAACCATTGTTTCAAGTTTTGCGAGGGCTCCTTGATGCCACACTTGGTCAGATATAGCCTTGACGTCAAGGGCCGTCACTGTCACCTCTCCGTTGGGATTCAATTCTTTTGTCCATACTTTTCTACACAGAGTCGGTAGGGTTTCTGTGCCTTCCAGCCCAAACAAAATGTGTGACAACCAAAATATTTTCAGGTTATGGCTTCATTTGAATGGAACTGATGGCCTGCAGATTCCAGTCATCAGCTACAGCTCAATTTCTAAATGACTGGGAAATTGGACAGCTCCAAGCTATTCTGGTCAACCCTTGTTAGATACCATAGCTCAAGGGATTTAACAGGCTCTAATATTGCTACTGCTGCTGCTCTTAGCTGTACAAAATATCCAGTCAGAGCTATTTCTGATCAGTTAGGCCACTCACCACCTGGTACAAACAGGCATGGCATAGTTAACATACACTCTATCATTGTACTTGCAAATTGCACATTGGATCCTACAGTTGACATTGGATTCCCAGTTTCATACTGTTAAAAATCACACAACACCAGGTTCTTGTCCAATGGTTTATTTGAAAGTCTAAGCTTTTGCAGCACTGTTCCTTGGTCAGGTAGCTAGTGGATCAGATACATAGGACACAGAACTTAAAAGCAAAAGATCAAAGTGTCATCCAACTAATGCGGTGTATTGAACAACCCTAGGTGGCTGTTAAGTCTTCAATCACTTAGAATGGGGATGCAGGTTTCAATTGATTAATATGTAAGTCCCTGAATTTCTTTCAAGTCACAGCCCCAAAATAACTTAAGATTTTATTAAAAAAGGGTCATGTCTCAGGTCAGACAATGCATTAAAGGTGTGGGGTTAGAGTCTGTCTGTATTCCAACCTGGAGTGAGACTGGTTTTATTCCCAAAGTAGGAATTTATAAAATGTCACATTGGCTGACTTCTGACAGATTGTATACTTTTTGAACAAAATAGAACATATCTGCAAATACAAATCTGTAAATGCTAATTCCCCCCATAGCCTCAAAGGAGCAGTGCTCTGAAAGCTTGTACTTTCAAATAAACCTGTTGGACTCTAACCTGGTGTTATATCATTTTTAACTTAACCCAATCCAATACTGGCACCTTCACATCACTGCTTGAAGTGCTACTGGTAACATGTACAGGCCTGATTCAAAATTGCAATACTTGGCTATGTGGACTCCTGCTGTCTTTCACTTGTTTACTCACTTTCAGGCAACCAGAATTTTAAAAAACCTAATTTTTTGTTATAAACAAGCTATTATCTTACCCTTAGATTCATAATCTTAAGGTGTTAGCTAATGCCTTTATAACTTCACCTCCATTTGATTCAACATTTAACATTGCTAATTTTATCAACATTTATTCTGAACATATTGTTTTAAAATTCACTTCAAAGTCAGTCATAACGTATTTTAGTCATTCTACTTTTTCTTCCCTGAACCTAGGACCTCCTGAAATTATTTTTGGAGACTTTCTACTACATTTTTATAAAGTTTCTGAATTAAAGTGGACAAACTGTGTGTTTGATTTAATGAGTCATATCCAATTATGAGACAGGAACATACCAGAACAGTCCAGATGATTAATTCAGCCCCACTAATCTTCTCCAGGTTTAATTAAACTGGATGGATATGTGACAGAATTTGTAGTTAATAGATGTCAGTCCTTTCTTCTTGGCTAGTGTCCTGCCTGTGACTCAAATTGCTTTCCAAGACTCCTCCTGTTTGTTGAGTTATTTTGTCCCAAACTATAGCATCTTATTGACTCCACTAGTCTGAAGTCTGGAAGTTCCAACCTACACTCAGTTGAGTAGGCACCAGTAGCATTGGAAACCTCTGATAATGCTAAGATGTATGGTAAATAATTCTGCACTAGTAGTGTAAAAGGGCTTCACAGTGAATTAGCAGCCTGTTTTACCCCATGTCTGATGTTAATAGAGTCATAGAGTCCTATAGCATGGAAACAGGCCTTTTGGTCCAATGCTGTCCAGTTTTCACAATTAAACTAGTCCCGTTTGCCTGCATTTGGTCCATAGCCCTCCATACCTATCCCAACCCTGTACCCGTCCAAATGTCTCTTAAATGACCAGACTATTCACCTCCACCACAACCTCTGGCAGCCTACCTCAGACACCCACCACCCTCCGTGTGAAAAAAACGCTTCTCTGGACTCCCCTGCATCTGTCCCCTCTTATCCCAAGCCTATACAAAGGATTGGCCATAGGAGATCTGACAATATCCAGTGAACTGTGAAAACCAGCTGAGGTGACTGTCTTCAGAAGTGAATACATAAGGAAAAAGTCGTTCGTTAAAAATGCAGAACTCGACATAACCAGTACTGTCACAAAGTAAAGTATGAAGTATGTTTAACATTGTTTTTTTACTTGGTAAGTGGTTGTAGCATCTTCCCACTACCACAGCCATACAAACTCAAATTCTCCTACACCTCTCTACACATCAATCAGGAATTTAATGATAAAGGAGTTTTGGTGTAAGGCCCTGTCAAAAGTTTTGCTGTACTTGGATGAGTGACCTATAAGATGATAAGACACAGGAGCAGATGTAGGCCATTCAGCCCATTGAATCTGCTCACTGAGATGATGGCGGATCTGACAATCCTTAACTCCAATTCCCTGCCCTTTTCCCAAAACTCTTGATTCCCTTACTGAGTAAAAATCTGTCTCAGTGTTGAATGTACAGTCAGTTCTTCTGTACCACGATGGTTGCATTCTTGTGCAACCCTGTGTTATAGAAAAATTGTGCTTTAGGAACAGTGCTTAAAGTGTTGGCGCTGTAGACAAGTTACGGCCAATAAACATTTTAAAAGTTTGTGGTGTAGAAACAGCATCCCTAATTCACCAATCGTGTTACAGCAAATCTGCATACATTACAACAGAACAACCTGAATGACCCACCTCAACAGATGTCTGTGATTATAGAATTCCACAAGTTCCCAACCTTTTGAAAGAAGAAATTCCTCCTCATCTGTGCCTTTAATGTGTGACCCATTATTGTGGTATTATTATATGACCTGTGGTCCTAGGCTGTCTCACAGGGAGAAACAACCTTTCTCAATCTTTCCTGTCAAGACCTCGTAGAATCTTGTACGTTAAAATAAAGTTACCTCTTATTCTTCTGTGTTCAAACAAGCACAGGCCCAATATACTTGACCTCTCCTCATGGGTTGGTGACAATTCACTGCCGCCAATTAGCCACTGCCAGTTCGCCACCAGCGTTTTTCCCTGGGGTCGTTTGACCTCTGGAGACTATTTGCCACTGGAAGTATATATATGTAGTGATTGTTTTCCCTCCCGCCTGTTCTTTCATACTTGTCAGTCCCCTTTATTTATACAAGTACATACTACATATTGATAAAAAAAAGGTAAAATAAATATCATTTTATTGGTTTAGGTATAAAAACGAGTTACAAACTTTAACCAGAAAAAGGAAATATATTTTAAAAATCTTTATAATGGCAGTAAAATCTCACATTAATATTAAACAATGAAATTTCAGTTCATTTGATAGTTACGCGCTATTCCTCTAAGATATTCCAAACAATCTAATATCATTCCTTCTTTGTCAAATTATTTTCTTCATGCTGCTTGTCGTCAGTAAAGATGCTAGGACTGACTGAGGGACATCAGCTACACATTCGTTAATAAGAACACTGCGATTCTTCTGCACGACGTTTTAAACTTGTTTTCACTTTCGCAACTTGGACACTTGCTGCGGAAGGAGAATGTGTGTGTCCATTAATTGTTTTTATCACAGTGCCACTCGTGGTGTGGATCCATCTATTACATTGGTCCCTTTGTTCACATCACCAAAACTTAATACTTGAATCACTCTTGGATAGTTTATCAAAAATATATATCAAACCATCGTGGTAAAACTTCTTATTTCCATGTTTACTAATAATATTTGTTTCCATACTAAAAATTCCTGTTCCAAAAACCACATTTACTAATAATATTTGTTTTCATATTAAAAATTCCTGTTCCAAAAATTGACGTGGTGGTGAACTGGTGAATCGTCTTCAGTGGTGCGGTGGCAAAGCGTCCTCGGCAGTGAAAGAGCGGTGGCGAATGGTTCCATCCCACTCCTCATAAATTAGTCCCTCCATACCTGGTATTATGCAGACCTGAAACGGACATGCCAGTTCAGGTATGAACATTTGCAACACATTTATTTTTAACTGGACTAATCCTTAAACTCAGCAGCTGCATTATGGAAAACTGGCCCTTTTATCCATAAGATCAAAGTTTGTGAGAAGATTTTTAGCTCGGGTGCTCATTGTTATGGTTCTGTTCGCCGAGCTGGGAATTTGTGTTGCAGATGTTTCGTCCCCTGTCTAGGTGACAGTGCTTGGGAGACTCCTGTGAAGTGCTTCTGTGATGTTTCCTCCGGCATTTATAATGGTTTGTCTCTGTCGCTTTCGGTTGTCAGTTCCAGCTGTCCACTGCAGTGGCCGGTATATTGGGTCCAGGTTGATGTGTTTGTTGATAGAATCTGTGGATGAGCGCCATGCCTCTAGGAATTCCCTGGCTGTTCTCTGTTTGGCTTATCCTATAATAGTAGTGTTGTCCCAGTCGAACTCATGTTACTTGTCATCCGCGTGTGTGGCTACTAAGGATAGCTGGTCGTGTTGTTTCGTGGCTAGTTGGTGTTCATAGATATGGGTCATTAGCTGTCTTCCTGTTTGTCCTATGTAGTGTTTTGCGCAGTCCTTGCATGGGACTTTGTACATACGTTGATTTTGCTCATGCTGGGGATTGGGTCCTTCGTCCTGGTGAGTTGTTGTCTGAGAGTGGCTGTTGGTTTGTGTGCTGTTATGAGTCCTAGTGGCCGTAGTAGTCTGGCTGTCAGTTCAGAAATATTCTTGCTGTATGGTTACGTGGCTAGTCCTTTGGGTTGTGGCATGTCCTCATTCTGTTGTCTTTCCCTTAGGCATCCGTTGATGAAATTGCGGGGGTTTCTGTTTTTGGTGAATACATTGTAGAGGTGTTGTTCTTCCTCTTTTTGCAGTTCTGGTGTACTGCAGTGTGTTGTGGCCCTTTTGAACAGTGTCTTGATGCAACTTCTTTTGTGTGTGTTGGGGTGGTTGCTTTCATAGTTCAGGACTTGTACTGTGTGTGTGGTTTTCCTGTATACTTTTGTGGTGAAGTCTCCGGTTGGTGTTCTCTGTACCATCACGTCTCGGAATGGGACTTGGTTGTCCTTTTCTTCCTCTCTAGTGAATCGGATTCCTGTGAGTGTGGCGTGAGTGTGTTTTCTATTTCTGTGTTTTTAATGATTACAAAGGTGTCATCTACATATCTGACCCAGAGTTTCGGTTGAATTTGCGGTAAGACTGTTTGTTCTAATCTTTGTATTACAGCTTCTGCTATGAGTCCAGAGATGGGTGAGCCCATGGGTGTGCCATTGATTTGTTCATATATTTGGTTGTTGAATGTGAAGTGTGTTGTGAGGCACAGGCCCAGTAGTTTGAGTATGCCGTCTTTGTTAATAGGTTCACCGTCCTGTTATCTGTTCTGTATGTCCAGCAGGTTGGCTATTGTTTCTCTGGCTAGGGTTTTGCCGATAGAAGTGAACATTGCCGTTACATCGAATGAGACCATAGTTTCTTCATTGTCTATATGTATATTTCTGATGATGTCCAAGAATTCCTGTGTTGACTGTATAGAGTATCTGGATCCGCTGATCAGGTGTTTCAGTTTCTGTTGTAGTTCTTTAGCCAGTTTGTGAGATAGTGTCCCTGGTTGTGATACTATGGGTCTGAGTGGGATATCTGGTTTGTGTACTTTAGGTAGTCCATAGAATCTGGGGTTGGTGTTGCTTTCAGGTTTCATTCTCTGTAGTTCAAACCTGGTTATCTGTCCGTTTTTTTGCAGGTTTTTCAGTGTGTTGTTTAACCTATTGGTGAGCTGTGGGGTGGGGTCAAACTCTCTCTTTTGGTAGGTGTTGGTATCTGCAAGTAGTTGTTGTGCTTTCTGGATGTATTCTGCTTTGTCCAGGATGACCGTCATTCTGCCTTTGTCTGCTGGTAGTATGATTATGTTCTTATCGTTTCTTAGTGTTTTTAGTGCTTCCCTCTCCTTGGTGTTGAGGATGTCTTTTCCTTGTTATCAGCGGTACGATACTTTGTCTCACTGTTGTGTCTCTTCTGTCAGTCCATTGTTTCTGAGTGTGCATTCTAGTGCTGCTAGGATACCCAGCATGAACAAAACCAACGTAGTGTACAAGATCCCAATGCAAGGACTGCACAAAACATTACATAGAACAAACAGGAAGACAGCTAGCGATCCGTGTCCATGAACACCAACTAGCCACGAAACGACATGACCAGCTATCCTTAATAGCCACACATGCGGATGACAAGCAACATGAGTTTGACTGGGACAACACTACTATTGTAGGACATGCCAAGCAGAGAACAGCCAGGGAATTAATTCATAGAGGCATGGCACTCATCCACAGATTCTATCAACAAACACATCGACCTGGACCTAATATACCGGTCACTGCAGTGGACAGCTGGAACTGACAACCGGAAGCGGCAGAGACAAACCATTATAAATACCGGAGGAAACATCACAAAAGCGCTTCACAGGACAATAGACAATAGGTGCAGGAGTAAGCCATTCTGCTCTCTGAGCCTGCACCACCATTCAATATGATCATGGCTGATCATCCTTAATCAGTATTCTGTTCCTGCCTTATCTCCATAACCCTTGATTCCACTATTCTTGAGAGCTCTATCCAACTCTTTTTTAAATGAATCCAGAGACTGGGCCTCCACTGCACTCTCGGTTAGAGCATTCCACACAGCCACCACTCTCTGGGTGAAGAAGTTTGTCCTCATCTCTGTCCTAAATAGTTTACTCCATATTTTTAAGCTGTGTCCTCTGGTTTGGCACTCACCCATCAGCGGAAACATGCTTCCTGCCTCCAGAGTGTCCAATCCTTTAATAATCTTATATGTCTCAATCAGATCCCCTCTCAGTCTTCTAAACTCAAAGGTATACAAGCCCAGTCGCTCCAGTCCTTCAGCGTAAGATAGTCTCGCCATACCAGGAATTGACCTCGTGAACCTACGCTACCCTCCCTCAATAGCCAGAATGTCTTTCCTCAAATTTGGAGACCAGAACTGCACACAGTACTCCAGGTGTGGTCTCACCAGGGCCCTGCAGAGCTGCAGAAGTACCTCTTTGCTTCTATACTCAATTCCTCTTGTTATGAAGGCCAACATGCTATTAGCCTTCTTCACTACCTGCTGTACCTGCATGCTTACCCTCATTGACTGGTGTACAAGAACACTCAGATCTCTTTGTACTGCCCCTTTACCTAAATTGATTCCATTTAGGTAGTAAGCTTGCCTTCCTGTTCTTGCCACCAAAGTGGATAACCATACATTTATCCACATTGAACTGCATCTGCCATGCATCTGACTACTTACCTAACTAGTCCAGGTCACCCTGTAATCTCCTAGCATCCTCCTCACATTTCATCCTGCCACCCAGCTGAGTATCATCAGCAAATTTGCTAATGTTACTACTAATACCATCTTCTATATCATTAATATATATTGTAAAAAGCTGCGGTCCCAGCACTGATCCCTGCGGTACCCCACTGGTCACTGCCTGCCATTCCGAAATGGAGCCATTTATCACTACTCTTTGTTTCCTGTCAGCCAACCAACTTTCAATTCAAGTTAGTACTTTGCCCCAATACCATGCACCCTAATTTTGTTCACTGACCTCCTATGTGGTATTTTATCGAAAGCTTTCTGAAAGTCCAGGTACACCACATCTACTGGATCTCCCTCGTCCATCTTCAGAGTTACATCCTCAAGAAATTCCAGAAGATTAGTCAAGCATGACTTCCCCTTCATAAATCCATGCTGACTCTGACCTATCCTGTTATTACTATCCAAATGTGTCGTAATTTCATCCTTTATAATAGATCCAGCATCTTTCCTACCACGAGGCCAGACTAACTGGTCTATAATTTCCTGCTTTCACTCTCCCACCTTTCTTAAAAAGTGGTACAACATTAGCCACCCTCCAATCCGCAGGAACTGATCCCAAATCTATCGAACTCTGGAAAATAATCACCAATGCATCCATGATTTCTCGCGCCACCTCCTTCAGTACCCTGGGATGTAGACCATCAGGCCTCAGGGACTTATCAACCTTCAGACCTAACAGTCTCTCCAACACCAATTCCTGGCAAATATAAATTCCCTTAAGTTCAGATCCTCCAGCCACTGTTACCTCAGGGAGATTGCTTGTGTCTTCACCAGTGTACACAGATCTGAAGTACCAATTCAATTCTTCTGCCATTTCTTTGTTCCCCGTAATATATTCCCGTTTCTATCTTCAAGGGCCCAATTTTAGTCTTAACCATTTTTTTTGCCTTTCACATACCTAAAAAAGCTTTTACTATCCTCCTTTATATCTTTGGCCAGTTTACCTTCATACCTCATTTTTTTTTCTCTGCGTATTTTCTTCTCAGTAATCCTCTGCTGTTCTTTAAAAGCTTCCCAGTCCTCCGTTTTCCCATTTATCTTTGCTATTTATACTTTTTCTCTTTTAACTTTATATGTTTCTTAACTTCCCCCGTCAGCCACGGCCACCTATGCCTCCTCCTTTTTTCCTTTCTTCCTTTTTGGAATGAACTGATCCTGCATCTTCTGCATTATACACAGAAACATCTGCCATTGTTCCTCCACTGTCATCCCTGCTAAGGTATTGCACCATTGAACTTTGGCCAGCTCCTCCCTCATGGTTCCATAGTTCCCTTTATTCAACTGAAATATTGTCACTTCCGATTGTACCCTCTCCCTTCAAATTGCAGATTGAAGCTTATTGTATTATGGTCACTACCTCCTAATGGTTCCTTCACTTCGAGGTCCCTGATCAATTCTGGTTCGTTGCACAATACCAGATCCAGAATTGCCTTCTCCCTGGTAGCCTCCAGCACCAGCTGTTCTAAGAATTCATCTTGGAGGCACTCCACAAAGTCTCTTTCTTGAGGTCCAATACCATCCTGATTCTCCCAGTCTACCTGCATGTTGAAATCCCCCATAACAACTGTAGTAACATCTTTGCGACAGGCCAATTTCAGCTCCTGATTCAACTTACATCCGACAACAGGACTACTGTTCGGGGGCCTGTAGATAACTCGCAAGAGGGTCTTTTTACTCTTAGTATTTCTCAGCTCTATCCATACTGACTCTACATCCCCTGATTTTGGGCCCCCTCGCGCAAGGGACTGAATATCTTCCCTTACCAACATGGCCACCCCACCCCCTTTGCCCATCAGTCTGTCCTTACGATAGCACGTGTAGCCTTGAATATTCATTTCCCAGGCCATGACCACTTGAAGCCACGTCTCAGTTATTCCCACAATATCGTATCTGCCAATTTCCAAAAAAGCCTCAAGCTCATCCAACTTATTTCTAATGCTTCGCGCATTTATATATAGTATTTTTAATTTGTTACTGCCCTCACCCTTCCCATCAATTCCTATTTCACACGACTTTACAGCATGATCCCTTTGAGTTTCCTGCTTTATTGATACAGTTGTCTTTCTTGACTTCCCTTGTTCTAACTTTCCCTTTATAAGCATCCAGTTTGTCCCCTCCCCCCCGCTACTTAGTTTAAATGTAGCTGTGTAGCAGTAGCAAACCTGCCTGCCAAAATGCTGGTCCCCAACCCATTAAATCGTCTCTCTTCTATGATTTATGCTTACCACAAAACATACCCCAGTGATCCAAGAATTTAAATCCTTGCTTCCTGCACCAGTTCCCCAGCCACATGTTCAAGTCGATTATCTCCCTGTTTCTGGCCTCGCCAGCCTGAGGAACTGGAAGCAAACTGGAGATAACCACCCTGGACGTCCTGCTTTTCAGCCTTCTTCCTAGTTCTCCGAAGTCCTGCTGTAGTATGTTCTTCCTCTTCTTCCCGACATCATTTGTGCCGACATGTACCACCACCTCTGGCTCTTCACCTTCGTCCTTGAGGATTTCCTGCACTCTGTCTGTGATGTCTTTAACCCTGGCACCAGGAAGGAAACACGCCATCCTTAAGTCCCACCTGCTGCCACAAAAACCCCGGTCAGTTCCTCTCACTATGGAGTCCCCTATTACCACGGCTCTGTGCGATGTCCGACTCATCCGCTCTGCCTCCACGCCAACTTTTGATTGGCAGACATGACTGGCAGTGTCATCTGTCTCTACTGTTTCCAAAAGATTCAACTTGTTCCTGACAGGTACTTCCCCCCGGGGTTTCTTGCACCTGTCTCCTCTCTGCCTTCCTCATCGTTTGCTCTCTCCTGCTCTCTTCTGGTATGGTCGGTATAATAATCTCGCTAAAGGTCTTGTCCAGAAAGATCTCGTTCTCTCGGATGAGCCTAAGGTCCTCGGGTTCTTTCATCAGTGCTGCAATATACTCTGTCAGTAGCTGAACGTGCACACACTTTCCACATTTATACGAGCCAGACACACCAGAGTCGTTGACCTCCCACATCAAGCACGTAGCGCACTGACCAGGTTGGCAATCATGTCTTCACCCTCTTCAACTGTGGCGTAATCACTTCACTCAACCTCCTTGTCAGACTCTTGAGCTAAAGCCTCACTCTTCACTCCACAGGAACTTCCTTGGACCCTCTCTTTGGGGCAAGTCTGTGGACTTTTGAATTAGGTTAGAGGAGGCCCTACTTTGTAGGACCTGGGGTCTAGAACACACCCACTCAAATAACAATCACTTACCTTCTCGACCTGCTTTGGGCTCCGACTTCACTTCTGCCCAGCACCTGCCGTTCTCTGCTGCAAAAAGACCGTTGGCGTTGAGGTAAATTCTTAAATAACAATCACTTACCTTCCCGACTGGCTTTGCATTCCGACTTCAGATCCGCCCAGCACCCGCCATTCTCTGCTGCAAAAAAAAAGGAGGCTCCCAAGCACTGAGGATATTACCGAGACTATGGGACGTAACGTCTGCAACACAAATTCCCAGCTTGGCGAACAGAACCACAACAACGAGCGTCCGAGCTACAAATCTTCTCACAAACTTTGAACACCTACGGGCAAGCGACGCTAAGACAAGCCAGGAAATGGGAATCCTGTGCCAGCCGCCTAAGCACTACATACAATCAACTCCAGTTCCTGCACAAAGGCTGAAAGAATCGAATCCTTCCACCATGTGTCAGATACAGACCACCAGTCAACAAGCCAGAGACACAGCCAGACAGAAGGGATTCAGGATGATCCAGGTAATGATTACAGATGCACACAACAGACTACACAAATATAGACAAGAAATTGTGTGCCACAAATCATTAATTTCAAATACCTCCAATCAGGAATGGACCCGGACCATAGAACAGGCCGTCACCATACGACAGAACAAAAAAAAGGCACTAAAAGAAAAAATGGCCAAACTAACACACAACAGAGAGGACACCACAACACATACCTGGGTTAGAAACCTCTCCCACAGACAGCTCACAGACACGGAAGGAACAATACTGGCCAAGGGACTCAACTATAACCACAGGGACGCCAAGACAGCAGACTTCCTAGCAGCACTAGGATGCACACTCAGGAACAATGGACTGACAGAAGACACAACAAACAGTGAGACAAAGTATCGTACCCCTGATAACAAGGAAAAGACAAACACACAACCTCAACACCAAGGAGAGGGAAGCACTAAAAACACTAAGAAACAATAAGAACATAATCATACTACCAGCAGACAAAGGCAGAATGACGGTCATCCTGGACAAAGCAGACTACATCCAGAAAGTGCAACAACTACTTGCAGATACCAACACCTACCAAAAGAGGGAGTCTGACCCCACCCCACAGCTCACCAATAGGTTAAACAACACACTAAGGAACCTGCATAAAAACATAAAGATAACCAGGTTTGACCTACAGAGAATGAAACCTGAAAGCAACACCAACCCCAGATTCTATGGACTACCTAAAGTTCACAAACCAGACATCCCATTCAGACCCATCGTATCGCTACCAGGGACACCATCACACACACTGGCTAAAGAACTACAACAGAAACTGAAACACCTGATCAGCAGATCCAGACACTCTATACAGTCAACACAGGAATTCTTGGACATCATCAGAAATATACATATAGACAAGGAAGAAACTATGGTCTCCTTTGATGTAAAGGCAATGTTCACCTCTATCGACAAAACCCTAGCCAGATAAACAATAGCCAACCTGCTGGACATACAGAACAGACAACAGGACAGTGAACCTATTAACAAAGACGGCATACTCAAACTACTGGACCTGTGCCTCACAACACACTTCACATTCAACAACCAAATATACGAACAAATCAATGGCACACCCATGGGCTCACCCATCTCTGGACTCGTAGCAGAAGCTGTAATACAAAGATTAGAACAAACAGTCTTACTGAAAATTCAACCCAAACTCTGGGTCAGATATGTTGATGACACCTTTGTAATCATTAAAAACACAGAAATAGAAAACACACACCGGATCATCAATGTCACACTCACAGGAATCTGATTCACTAGAGAGGAAGAAAAGATCAACTGACTCCCATTCCTAGACGTGATGGTACAGGGAACACCAAACGGAGAATTCACTACAAACGTATACAGGAAAACCACACTCACAGAACAAGTCCTGAAATACGAAAGCAACCACCCCAACACACACAAAAGAAGTTGCATCAAGACACTGTTCAAAAGGGCCACAACACGCTGCAGTACACCAGAACTGCAAAAAGAGGAAGAAGAACACCTCTACAATGTATTCGCCAAAAACGGATATTCCCACAATTTCATCAACAGATGCCTAAGAGAAAGACAACGGAATGAGGACATGCCACAACCCAAAGGACTAGCCAGACTACTACGATCACTGGGACACCATAACAGCACACAAACCAACAGCCACTCTCAGACAACAACTCGCCAGGACAAAGGACCCGATACCCAGCATGAGCAAAGCCAACATAGTGTACAAAGTCCCATGCCAAGGACTGCACAAAACACTACATAGGACAAACAGGAAGACAGCCAACGATCCGTATCCATGAACATCAACTAGCCACGAAACGGCATGACCAGCTATCCTTAGTAGCCACACATGTAGATGACAAGCAACATGAGTTTGACTGGGACAACACTACTATTATAGGACAAGCCAAACAGAGAACAGCCAGGGAATTCCTAGAGGCATGGCACTCATCCACAGATTCTATCACAAACACATCGACCTGGACCCGATATACCGGCCACTGCAGTGGACAGCTGGACTGGAAGCGGCAGAGACAAACCACTATAAATGCCCGACGAAACATCACAGAAGCACTTCACAGGAGGCTCCCAAGCACTGAGGTTGTCACCTAGACAGGGGACGAAACGTCTGCAACACAAATCCCCAGCTCGGTGAACAGAACCACAACATCCATAAGATCGTCAATTCTGATCAATTCTAGTCAGGTCTCTAGACAGAGCAGTGGAAAATATGTTGAAGTCAGGCCACCTTTGAATTTTACCTTGTCCTTTAGCAGCAGCCATTTTCCAAAGAGGAACGATGACTATTATCAGGACTTGTGCCTGACATGAAGAAGCACATCAGGGATTGGACAAATGCTGGCTATTTTCACCCGTTGAGCCTTTTCTGCACTTTAATGAGATCATGACTGATCTGAGCCTTTCCCTGAATGCTATTAGTTAACAAAAATCTTGCAATCTCTGATTTATCATTCCAATTGACCTAACATCAGTTACTTTTTGAGATGGAAAGTTCCATACCTCTACCATTCAGAGCAGAGTTCCCTAATTTTGCTCCTGAAACATCTGGTTCTAATTTTTAGACCATGTCCACATTCTGGATTGTCCAACAAATAGATTCGATTCTATAAATAGTTTCTATATGTTCCTCTCACCATCTTGAAGACTAAATTCAAATTGCACCTAACCTTCTAAAAGATCTTTCTTAGGATTTAAACATAGCTATTATTCATGACTCTCCCTCAAGATCGGTACATTGTTTCTAAGATATGGAATCCAGGTCCCCTTATACAATCCCAGATATGGTTCAACTGGGGGCTGAGTAGAGCCACATCATGACTTTTACCCGAATGTACCCAAAGGTTTGGAACTATCTTCTATAAACTGAAGATGATACTGTACAAATCATCTACTTGAAATCTAAGATAGATAAATTTTTGTTAAGCAAAGGACCCTCTACTTACTATCCAGGGGCAGACCGTGTGTTCCTGCTCTGCCTTCCTCCAGAACTGAAGGATCTTCTCTCACATTTCTCGGACCAGTGGATGAGACCCCTAATCCTGGGACAATATCCGGCCTCCATAGTTAAAGGTAACTTACACGGTTCACTGTTACACTCAGGATATACAAGGAGATTTGTAGGAGAATAGTTTGGATTAACAAAACTTCCTGCGTCAATATGAGACATTGACAAAAGTGCAATGAGGAAGTTTGAATCAGATCATGGAGCAACTATGTTCAATGACAGTCTAAATATAGTCAATTGTCATTGGAGTTCAGGGAAAGATGAATGACCTCTCGCTGCCTATTCACATTGTCACGGCCCATTTCTCATGAATGACACTTATAAGCCTGCCCTCACACACTTGCAGCACGTTTCTTTTCATGATGAAAGACTAAGTTATAATTACTGTGATAATCATCTGGATGGATATGACTCACTAAATCTTGCATTACTCTAGTAATTGTAGTTCAGACGGTCTGAAACAAGAAAAATAATCATAATGATTAAGGTAATGATAATGTGGATTGCAAAGTGTCACAAACTCTTGTACAGATCTGTTCGGGCTGTCATCTTTAAAGGGCATGTGCTCATAAATGCATGTTTAGAAAGCTGTTTTTCCTTTTCTGCCAGATGACATAGTGACACAAATTACATTGACATCCTTCAATTAAACAGATTTATAACTTTGCTAAAACAGAACACAAAGGAATTTCACAGATGTTTATTATCATGACAGATTGCAATATCACACAGCATGATTTAAAATTTTCCTGAATGTTGTGAAAGGGGAGACGTGTTCCCTGTAAGATATCTAAAACAGGCAATAAGTATCAATAATATGTATCAATATTTAATATATGTGTATCGATACTAAGTATTGGTAGTTGATTAGGAAGTAATGGTTTAGTGAGGTATGGCAAGAAAAAGAGACTCAATGTTAAAGCTTTTCTGCTCAACTAGGTTACAGGAAACAGACTTCAGAAAAAATGAGAATGAGAAGAGGGTGCTGATTGGTTGAACTGTCATTGGCATAGTGATGCTGCAAAAACAGTTAACTGTCGATCTTAATTTTCTGTTGTAGATTCAAAGGTAGATTCTGATTCAGGGTGATGCCGTAGCCAATTAAAAGCTACCTGCTTCAACTCCTTGTAGCAATGTTTAAAATAGGAAATGCATGCCATCTGAGAGTGGTTCACTGATACCAGAGGATATAAAATTGGCAGCATTTGGCTCTTCAGCCCAATTATTAGGGGACTTCTCCTTTTATCTTTCTCCATCTTCCCCATTCAATCTTTCATTTGAAGAAGGAGGCTACATGAGGTCTCATTAATTTATTTTATTTCTAGGCTGGTAGTTCAACTAAATGCCAATCATTTTATGTGAATCTTTTTAATCAGTGAAGAGAGGACAAGTACCAAAGGTGTTAAGATGGTCATTGTTGATGAACAAACTCAATGTCAGTGTTTTAATTTAGTTCATAATGCATTAACCTTTACCTAACACTCACATGGATGAATTGGTATGCAAGGTACTTGGCTATTCTCTTAGGAAAGCCAGCATGAAGGCCTGAAAAATGGGACCTCAACATTTCTAGGGATGATTTCTCTGCCAGGATGAGTACATTATATTCCAGAAAACTGCTATTCTTCTTTTAAAATGGTTAAATTATTATAAGCCCCACTTCTCTTTTTTGTTGTCTTGCATTCATCATGATAAATACAAGAACACCAAATTTCAAAACACCACAATAATGTATTCCACAAGACAAAGGGTACAGATTGGTTGGCAAATTGACTTTTGTATGAAGTATTGTCATGAAGAAATCAGAGGAGAACCGGAATCTGGAAGTGACACACATTCCTATGAAGAGACTTATTCTCTGCAAAGTGTAGGAATTTGGAGTGCCCCACATCATCTTACCGGGACCTTCCACTGCTGTTCCTTATTATAGAGCCTTGCTCCCCAGACAACAATCGCCAGACAGTAATGTTAGGGAACACTTCAGCAGTCAGAGACATTCAGCCTCGGATCTTTGGGTGACTGTCCTCCAAGGTGGACTTCGGGATACACAGCAATGCAGAGTCGACGCTGATAGCCAGGTTCTGCACCTATGAGGATGGCCTCAACCGGGATCTTGGGTTCATGTCGCACTACAGGTGACCCCACTACATTATACACTCTCTCACATGCACACAAACGCACACACTCTTACATAGTCACACACTCACCCACACCCTCTGTCATAAGCATGCTCTCTCTCAGGCATACACACACATACCTCCTCATCAGGCTTATGCCTGAAATGTTGGTTCTCCTGCTCCTCGGATGCTGCCTGACCTGCCGTGTTTTTCCAGCACTACACTCTCGGCTCTGATCTCCAGCATCTCCTGAATTCTGCTGTTATTCTGTATTCTGTTCTTTGTGCTTAATTGCATAATTTTGTGAAACAATTTTTTTGTCTGTTTTAAAACCTGGTAGTCAACCTAGCTACTGTACTCTGAGTAATTTTCACTGTACACCTACTGAAACAACTTGCAAAGTTACAATCTGGGCTGCCTGTTTCATAATGTTTTGTGTGGTCTGACCTAGTCCATAACAATAGTTGCCCTTAATTAGATTTAAAATATTAGTCTTCAATTCAATCTTTTTATTTTCAATTTGATGTAAAATTCGGTCATGTTGTGGTCACTGTTATCTAGGGGTCACTTTCTCTGAGGTGATTAACAAATCCTGACACATTGCATAGTGCCAAGTCTAATAATAACCTCCTCTCTGGTTGGTTCCAGAACGGTTGCTCTAAGAAACTGCCTCAAAAGCATTCACCGAACTCTTCATCCAGGCTACTGCGGCCAGTCTGATTTTTCCAGTTTTTATGTAGAATTAAGTTGTCCATGATTATTGCCATTCCTTTATCACTCTGTCCACATTGTGGTTATTGTTAGGGGGCTTGTAGACCACTTCTACTTGTGGCTTCTTTAACCTACTATTCCTCATCTCCACCTAAACCAATTTTATAGCCTGATTTCCTGAAACAAGACCATCTCTTAACTGTTGCATAAACATCATCCTCCATCTCCATATTGCCCTCCATCTTTACCTAGCTTCCTATTCTTCTTGAATGTCACATACACCTCAATATGAAGGACCTGACACTTATCATCCTGCATGTTATTACATTGACCATCAACTTGTACTTATATATATATCGATGTTTGCCACCAATTTCTTTAATGTCACTCATGTTACACACATACAAGTGCTGTTAGTTTTGTCTTTTTGTTACCTTTGGAACATAGGAAGAGGAGTAGGTTATTCAACTGTTCAAGCCTATTCCATAATGCATTGAGATTTGGTTGATTTATGGCCTAACTCTATATATCTGTCTTTGGCCCATATTCCTTAATAACTTTGCTTAACATCTAGTCTTGATTATAAGTTCATTCCTAAGTTTTTGTCTCTCTGTCTCTTTCTGCTATTCACGGACTCTAATTTCTCATGTTTCTATTATCATTTCTTACCTTGTTTCCATTCTTTGAAATGTTCAATCTTTTCACCATATAACCGTTTGCCCCCATCACTTAGTTTTAAACCCTCTCTATTTCCTAGTTTATAAGAACACTGGTCCTAGCCTGGTTCCAGAATAGACCATCCAGTGGTCCAAACCCTCTTCTTCCACATCACTGTTTGATCCATGTACTTATCTCTCGCATTGTACCTATCCTATGCCAATTTGCATGCAACTCAGCTAATAATCCAGAGTTACAATCTTACAAGGTTATAACCTTACAAGGACAAATATTTTGTTGAGTACAAATACTAAATGTGTAACCTAATGCTTCCTCTACAGCTGCTGTTGCAGTGACATTGTACTATATATGACCCTGAGTGCGACAAGAGCAATTTTATCTTCCTATACATAATAAATAGGTTCAAGATACACATAAGCATCTAATCATTGACAATGTTAAGACAACTGCACAGTCAATGTAATTATTCCTTTTATAAAATGTCTCTATTTTTGGTAAACCTTCATAGTGGCACACATTGATTGATTTATTCACTTATGTAGGATACTCCTAATTCCTGTACACGTAAGCATTGACTCACTATATTCGTTAAATATCACTGTTTACTGTTCCTGGATGTGGCTTCTTTACATATATTGTTCTCATTATCATCATCACTTATACTTTTTCTGAATGGTTTACTGGCACATCCCCACAACAATTAGAATTCTAATAATTTCTCCACCATCATCAATCCTTAAAACACATGTGAACTCCTCCACTAAAATCCTTAATTGTATTTCTATGAATTCCATGGTATTGTCTGCTGGACCTTGTCTTATCAAAGCAGTTATTGAATGCAGTTCTTTCTTTTAAACATCAATCCAGTAACTGGCCATTGGACGAATGCAGTAAGTACAATAATGTCCATTTATAGAAAAAAAGTCAGAGGCAGGCAGTTCACACAAAGCCAGTGAGATCCCGGAAAATGATTACCACACTGCAATACAGAGTGCAACCCACTCGTTGACTCACAGAGTAGTCAGATGACAAAAGTCCCGCTTCACGTGCTGGTGAGTTAAATATCAGCGTGTAAGCTTTCTCCTCCTTTCAACCCCACAATTTTGTAATATTTTTATCTACTTAGCAAATAACTCACCAGTTCATGATGAGTTATCACTGTGTGTCACACTGTGTGTAGGTGTTCAACTGAATTAGAGCTTTGTACTATAGATAAAATTTCATCTCTCACAAACAGGCCATTTGACGCAACTAAACCATACAGTGTTAACACTCTCTCTGAACCTTCTTCCGACTGTCCTTATCTAACCCAACTAGCTATATCTTCCCTTATTTTACCTCTGATCTTATTATCTCTCTTGTACTTAAATGTATCTATTCTATTCACCTCAGCTACTTATTATGGTTCTGAGTTCTGTTCCCTCTTACCCTCTGATGAAGAATAATTCTCTTGAATTCACTGTCAGATTTATTAGTGACTGTTTTATATTTCTGCTTCTCTACTCAGCAGAAACTGTGGATACCACAGCATTTGGATATCAGAAAGATCCTTTCTAAAATTCTGATGGCATTCACATAGTTACATATGGGTAAAAACAATGACTGCAGATGCTGGAAACCAGATTCTGGATTAGTGGTGTTGGAAGAGCACACCAGTTCAGGCAGCATCCGAGGAGCAGTAAAATCGACGTTTCGGGCAAAAGCCCTTCTTCAGGAATGATGAAGGGCTTTTGCCTGAAACGTCGATTTTGCTGCTCCTTGGATGCTGCCTGAACTGCTGTGCTCTTCCAGCACCACTAATCCAGAACATAGTTACATATGTTGAGAAATAACTAATTACCTTTTCTGAATGTATTTTCACTGCAGTACATCATACTTAAGTTCTTTTTAAGAAGACTGTGGGAAGAATGTTCCGGTTCGTTGACAATTGCTGTGGAATTTCTTATATCAGGCTGAGTAGGTAATCTGTCTAATGTCCAATCCGACAGGGAGCACTCCCTCTGTATTGCACTGTCACGGTAGCCAAGTTCTCAAGTCTCTAGAGTACAATCCACAAATTTACAACTCACACTGAGGCAAGCTTGAAATTCATATAATCATTGAGAAAATCATGAACGATAGGTCTTCCACTTTATTTGCACCATCTGTGTGGTATTTTTATTTTATCCATTTGAAAATGTTTGGAGGTTCACCTTTATTCTAACCCATAAAATTATTAAAAATCATAAAATCATCAGCGGTATAGATAAGCTGAATGGCAGGTGTCTTTTCCCTTGGGTTGGGGATTTCAAAATTAGTGGGGGGAGGCAAATTTTTAAGGTGAGAGGAGAAAGATTTGAAAAAGACATGAGGGGCAATTTTCTTAAAGAGAGGGTGGTTTGTGTATGGAATGAATTTCTGGAGGAAGTGATGAATGTAGTTCCAACTTCTAAAAGACATTTGCATAAGTCCATGAATAGGAAAGGTTTGGACGGGTATGGGCCAAGCACAGGCAGTTGGGACTAGTTTAGGGTGAGCTTATGGTCGGCATGGACTGATTGGACCATAGTTTCTGTGCTGTATGACTCTATGACTCGATGAGTGCTCATGACACAGTTGACAGAAAGTCAAGGCAACAGGAATTTCCCTCAGTGATAAGAATTTGCTTCAAAATTTCAAGCTGAACGTTAATACTTTGTTAGTATATGTAAAGAGAACTGCAGATGCTGAAAATCTGAAACAAAATCAGAAACTCAGCAGGTCTGGCAGCATCTGTGAAGAGAGAGGAACAGAGTTAATGTTTATCAGAATGGTTCTGACAAAGGGTCACTGGACTCGAAATGCTAACTCTGTCTCTCTCTATAAATGCTACCAAATACTTCGGTATTGATTTAATACAGTACCTTGACTTCACTGTTTGTCAACCAATGACAAATTGTTCAGCTTGCATATTAGGCATTAACTATGCGCTAATTTGGCAACTTACTTAATGAGGAGGAGAGGTCATCTTAAAATAGTATGCTCAACAGAAAATGTTCAATTCCATTTTAAAAATTTAAATGGAGACCAATTAAGTCAAATGTTGACCAAGAAAAAGAAGATACAGATGATACCTTTCTAGTGTGGACTACTGATATTATGCTCAATGACCAACAAATACATTTCAATTAGACACTGGAGCAAGAGTGTCAATTCTTTCTGACACTGTACAGTGGCTGATTTTTCCAATTTCATAGACTGGAGTTGTTCAGTTGAAGGTTAAGGTGCAGTTGATGGCTATGCTCAAAATAATGGTAGAGCAAATGTACAAACTACTTTTGCCGATTCAGAATCATAGAGCTGTACAGAACGGAAACAGACCCTTTAGACTAACTCACTTAATGTTGACCATATATCCTAAATGAATCTAGTACCTTTTGCCAGCATTTGACCCATATCCCTTTAAACCCTTCCTATTCATATACCCATCCAGATGCCTTTTAAATATTGCAATTGTACCAGCCTCCACCACTTCCTTTGGCAACTCATTCCATACATGCACCAACCTCAGTGTGTAAAAGCTCCCCCTTAGGCTCCTTTTAAATCTTTCTCCTCTCACCTTAAACCCATGCCCTCTAGTCTTGGACTCCACTAACCTGGAGAAAAGACCTTAACTATTCACCAATCAGGAATGCTTATTATTGAGTTTGCTTGTTTGCTTGGATGAGCAACACATTCACAAGGGTGAGGAGCTAAATGATCAGGGACAAACTAGAGAAATTCAAGTTAGAATCTCCCAATCTGTTCAGAGGTCTAGTAAACGGTGAGTGACTTACCTTAGTACAATAAGGCCTGATGCAAAGCCATCACATTTGTCACTGGAAGAAAATTTTCACAACTACTTTAAAAAAAAATGGTGAGAAAGGAAACTGAATCCATGTTATGAAAAGTGGGTAATAGTGCTCCCCTTGCCTAACCCAATGGCTCACTCTATATCTGTATGGTCTCACACAGTTCAACGAGACTGTTACAGGGAGGAACTCTCCACTAATGTATGCACTTGTGGACTCGTAATTCCGGATGACACAAGTTTCAGTTTAAAGAGAAACAAGCTTTTATTTCTGGATAGTCAGTGAAAGATTCTGGGTGACACCAAAGAAGTCGCATAGTCTTCTTGTAGTGGCTCCCCTCATTGAATCTCTGAACATTACACTTTATATCGAGTTTGGCTTTGACTGATATAAATTTATTAACATCATATAGTTAATTACTATTACATTATTAAAACAGGAAATTCTGAACCTTACAATGACTAGGGGTTGCTATCATCCTGTTACAAATACCAAATTGTTCACATGAGCCTGTTACTGTATTATTCACATAATGTTGTGCTAATAAGTAAGGAAGTAGCTACTAGGATCCTGAATTGTTGTCATTGTTGGTATTCATATGCTCTTATTAATAGGTAAGGAATTATGTTGTTAGGAAAGGAGGCAGTCAATAAGGTCTATAGTCGGGGCAGACAGTCTTATCCAAGGAAACAATTAGCTTCACCCGAGGGCTGCGAGGAAAACACAGGTATGGCTCCAGACAATTCCTACAATTGTGCGATAGCCAGACACCCGCTGTGATTTCTGGCCTCAGCCTGCCAATGGACAGGTACACAGTCAACCATTACAGTAAACCACTATAACAGGGAGTTTTAACAGTTGAATTCCCAAAACTCTAAAACATTATGATAAGCCATTATAAAAGAATTTTTTGACTGTTAATTCCCAAAACTTTATAACACTAGCCTTGCCAAACTAGCAAAGCTTGATGCCAAACTAGGTTTTGGCAGCTACCACTGGACAAATTACTAGCAATGTTCTTTCTGCCATTTGGGCAGTATTGCTTTGGTTGGCTATCATTTTGGAATTGAGTGAGATTTGGTGTCTGAGATTTTTTAATGTTCCATGACCAGCATTTGAAAGGGCTCAAAGTGATTATTGTCACATGATAAATTTCCCATAATGTGCTGGAATATGATGTCAGGTCAATGCAGTATTACAAGGCTTGCAGGGCACAGGCCTAACATGTAACCTGAAATTTTCTGCACTCAATATCCCCGCACTGGAGGTTTTGGTCATGTTGTTCACGTGTCTGACATCAAGGCCATGATTCTACCCTTTGCCCAATATAAGGTATTCAGTGGCCATTGATTATTAATGTTCAAGTATTGACTATCATGATCTATGAATTCCCAGAGAGAAAAAATAGAAGTGTGGGTTTGAGTTTAAAAGTGGTCAACTTGTGTTTTCTGAAAATGAATTCCCGTAATGCAAAAGGATCACTGTGATGGCAACCAGGGCATTGAACTTCTCCATATCATCACCGGAGGCTTGCAAAATGGTGGTTGACACCTTTTCCACACCCTTTCTCTGTAGCTGTCACAGTGTGCTTTCAGTTCTGCATCTTCTATGGTGACTTCATAGTGACTTTATTGCTGTTTTATGCAGAATTTATTGCTCATCTGAGTTGAAGTCTGTCTTCCGCAGTAGTGTCTGTGTTTTCTGGTGGACTGTTCTGGTAATTGGTGTGGACCTAAAGTTTTTCACCTGCTGCACTACACTGCTGCTGGACCAGCTCTCTAATTATTGCCCTTTCTTCAGTGGTCAGATGCAGAGCTGGCCCCGTCCTTCACCCATAGCTTTGTGCTACTGCAGGACTTTGCTTCAGCTGGTGACTAGCTACATGTTTTCTGGATTGTGGATATGTTCATCATTACCATCAGGCAGTACAATCAGACCTCCACTTAGGTGACTGAACATTAATAGGCTTTGTTAAACTGTGTACAAAGGACGGAGAAAGTGAAGACTGCCAATGCTGGAGATCAGAGACAAAAAGTGTGGTGCTGGAAAAGCACAGCAGCTCAGGCATCATCCGAGGAGAAGGAGAGTTGACATTTCAAATAAGCTCTTTATCAGGAATGTGAATCCTGTTGAAGGGCTTATGCCTGAAACATCGACTCCCCTGTTCCTCGGATGCTGCCTGAGCTGCTGTGCTTTTCCAGCGCCACACCTTTTAACTCTGTATACAAAGGATGTTCAGAGACTTAGATCCCAGTTCCTGGAGATTTGATGTTACTGTGACAGCCATACACTAAGTGGCTATTCTTAGAGTAAGGAAAATGTCAACTCTTTACTCCATAGTACACACTGTAAATATTTAATAAATATTCATCAGTGTTCACTAGTATGGTGTCTAATCCATTTTTGCCTAAGGCTCACAGAACTTAATAATAATATTTATATAGACACCAGCTGCAGCATACTTACAAGTCAGTGTGAAGTAAGAGAACATCTGAGCTTTCCAAAAGCTTTGACATTTGACACTCATTGAGAACAGAGAGCTGATGTGTCTATTAGCTCTCATTTCATGGTAAAATGTAACAGTGATTCAGGAACTGGATGGCTGTATCACTCAAGTTGGACAATCTTGTGTGTCTGTGCATAGATTAATCATGTCTTGCTGGTATTGAAAGAGAAAGAATGCGATTTGCTACAGTATATACATGTGACAGGGACTTTAACTGGTTTTCTGTACTTTACAATATGAAAATATTAATGAGAAATGTGATATCAGTTTCTGATATAACTGCCAATAAACTATACACCTTGCAAATCCCAGAAAGAATGTAAATGAAAGAGAGTATTTTGTTGTTGGCGAACTCTTGAGGTCGAAATTTATCTAAATTGATTGCAATGCAGCCAATTATGAGGCACCACGTATAACAGGCACCAGCTTTGTTCTGCAGACGTCTGTTCCCATCACAGGCAAAAGTTTCTTCAGTGAAAATGGCTGCCGAGACCCATCTGAGCATGTGCATTAAAATACCTGACATCACACCACTTGTGAAACACCGTCCACAGTGTCGAGGCTGCATAGCTCTTGGCTGCACTTTCAAAGAACTGATTTGCTGGACTGTCCTGAATAACTTTAATTGCAGTGATTTCTTACAACAAATCTGTGGAGCCAGCCGACATCAATATGAGAACTGGTCCCACCTTGCAGTTCAAGACTGCTGTCCACCTCCACCTACCTTTGCAGAGTTCCCAGCTCAAATTTCCAAGGCAGTGGCTATCCCCAACGTAGCTGTCTCTGACAGACAGGCCATTCTCACCTCCTCTAATTCAGCTGAGCGTGCCTTGATGGATTAGGCCATTTCAGATTAAAATTTGTGCAGATCAGATCCTGGATTCATCCATGCACGACTGGGCGAAATTTATCCCTGTCTTTTCCTTTAAATGACATTGGTTTAAATCTTCATGTTGGGATTCCAATGGGATTGGTGTAGTCAGATCTTTGTTGACCAATACAGATAAGATGGGCTGAATGGCCTGTATTGGAAATATCTGAGTCTATTGTTGAAATCATAATTGAATTGTTGCTCTGCGCTGTCTTCTCCCCACCCCCCAACTGATATAGCTCCACATTTCTGAAGAAACCAGGTAGAGAAGACCTAACCGGAAATGTGTGTCCTTCCGAGAGGCCTGTTGATGTCCTGTAGCATCAGGAAAGTAGACAGTTGTATAGCACTGGGTGCTGTAAGGTATTTCAAACATCCAGTGTGAGTGCTAGTGAATGGATGAATGTTACTGAGTGGGTAAGTGAGTGACTAAGAGGGTATGGTATAAGCTGTGTGATTTGCCCATGGGGATGAGGTGGATAGGCATGAAGAGAGTTAATTAGGTTGGGTCAGGCAGGGCTGTCAGGTCAGGTCAGCAGGTAGTCACCTCAGGTTGAGAAGGGTAATCAGGTCTGGTTGAAAGATTGTTCTGTTGGTTGAGGTTTTGCATGGCAGGGACGGTTCGTCGAGTTGGGGGATGGATGGTTCACGGTCTATTTAAAAGGTGATAGAGATCAAGCATGAGTGATTCGGGAGTGGGTTGCACAGTTACTCAGGAGTTAGCCTAGCATTCTTCTGTCAAATATTTTCTGGGTAATTAACCAATAAGTACATCAGGGTCAGTGACATTGTCGAACAGGGAAATTGCCCATCAGAAGTTTAAACTTCTTGGAGGCAATTCCCATGGAGGTTGGCACATGGATCCTTACATAGTGCCCTGATGCATGTCTTGAGACATCTGTCTGGTTTCATATGATCTTGATACAGCAAGAAATGGGCTATTATCTGGACTTTAAAACACTCTACTGGGTGAAAGTTCCACTGTAAAACAGTAACTGGCACTATCCCGTTTTTGTAATTTAAAAGGAAAATCCTGAACAGAGAAGAGATGGACAGAACCCAGAATGTAATTTGGAATACAGACACAAACGTCTGCCTACCCAGAGCTCAGACACAGTGACCATCTATAAGCTTCAACAGCGCAATAGTGTCAAATGACATTCAATAAATTCATAAGCTAACTGTCAGCCATTATTCAGTGTTTCACAGGGTAATTGCAACCTTTTGAGTTGTAACTCAATGAACCTGAGGTAAATGACAGTCACTGATTCTTTGACTCTTTTCTGATTTAAATGGTTCTCACTAAAGAAAGGGACAAAATTGAGATGGCTTTTGAGCATTGTTCCAGTAACCTGATTCTACAGGATTTGTCCACAAGTATTTCAAACGTTCCAGTTCATCATCCCTGTATTCCCACTCCAAACAACTGAATAAACTCAAACAAAAACATATAACAGTGGAACAAAAAAAAACTTGTAAGTTAACTTTCAAAAAGGTCCTTTCAATGGATTGTCACTTGATGAAACATGAGCGAAATATTTGGATGGGGGACGGATAGTGCATCTGTTCCATGGTGCTCCTAATTTTCTACTTATTGGCCTCACTGACAAGTTCTCTGATTGAGATTACAATTACAATTGTCATTTTTATTTTTGAGTAAAAACTAATACTAGGGTAACATAATTCAAAATATTTCCTGTTGTTAACACTCTAGAAACACCAGGCAGGAAAAGTGTTGTATTCCTGATGCCCCCAATACTAAAATACCAGAAACAGCCTTTAAATATTAAATATTAATATTAAATATTAATTAATTCTCAAACTCAGCACCACCTTCCTAACCTGAAATCTTCTTCCTGACCTCTCTGCCCCCACCCCCACTCTGGCCTGTCACCCTCACCTCAACCTCCTTCCACCTATCTCATTTCCAACGCCCCTCCTCCAAGTCCCTCCTCCCTACCTTTTATCTTAGCCTGCTTGGCACACTCTTCTCATTCCTGAAGAAGGGGTCATGCCCGAAACGTCGATTCTCCTGCTCCTTGGATGCAGCCTGACCTGCTGCGCTTTTCCAGCAACGCATTTTCAGTTTAAATATTAATTGCTGAGGACCATTGGTTGCAGAGTGATAAGCTGCCCAAAGGCATTTGCTTTTTTTTTTAGATTAGACTTACAGTGTGGAAACAGGCCCTTCGGCCCAACAAGTCCACACCGACCCGCCGAAGCGAAACCCACCCATACCCCTACATTACCCCTTACCTAACACTACGGGCAATTTAGCATGGCCAATTCACCTGACCCGCACATCTTTGGACTGTGGGAGGAAACCGGAGCACCCGGAGGAAACCCACGCAGACACGGGGAGAACGTGCAAACTCCACACAGTCAGTCGCCTGAGTCGGGAATTGAACCCGGGTCTTCAGGCGCTGTGAGGCAGCAGTGCTAACCACTGTGCCACCGTTTGTGCAAAGTTTTATAGAAAAGAAATGATGGTGACTTTAATCTCCGTGTAGATTGGGATAGTCAGATTGACAGAGGTAACTGTGAGAAAGCATTCAAAGAATGACTTGTTGTGGATCCAATCAAAGATCAGGCTATTTTGGATCCAGTGATGTGTAATGAAGCAGGTTTAATAAACAATGTCAGAGTGAAAGATCTTCTAGGAAACAGTGACCATAGCATGTAGACTTTGAGAATTCAGTTTGAGAAGGAGAACCTTGGGTTTGACACAACTGGGCCACACTTAAATAAGGGTAATTACAAAGGAATGAGGACAGAGCTAGCTGGAATTGCCTGAGAAAGATATTTAGCAGCAAAGATGTTTCAGGAACAATGATGAATGTTTAAGAAAATACATGATAGTTCACACGATTACATTTCTTGGAAAGGAATAAGCCAACCGTGGTTAACCAGGCAAGTTAAGGGTGGCGTTAGGTTGAAAGAAAAATCATACAATGTGGCAAAGATTAATAGTAAACCAGAGGATTAGGAAGGTTTAAAAAGCTAGCAAAAGATGACCGATAAAATAATAATGAGGGAGAAAAGAAACTAAGAGAGGAAACTTACAAGTAGTAACAAATGGACAGTAAGAATTTGCTTAAATATTAAAATAAATGGCCAAAGTTAATATAGAGAATAAGGCTGAGGAAATAATAATGGGGATCCAGGAATTGACAGAGGTTGAATAAATGCTCTGCATCAGTCTGCACAGTAGAAGACACCAGTAGCATTTCAAAAGTGTTACATGACTAATGGGAAAAGGCAGAGAGAAAATAATACAATAACTGTCACTACAGATTATCAGGTCAACCATTATCTCATTTGATGATGAGAAGAATCGATGGACTGAATGGCCTGTTACTGCAGTAGGTCAATCAAACGTTCCAGGGAAAATGCAGGAAAGTGGATGTGAGGAATGACGGAGCAGGCTCGAGAAGATAGACAGTCTACACCTGTTCCTATTGTGGTCTAATGGCCTTACTGCTACTACATCTTATGGTCCCAATGGTGGTGGGCTACATTATGTTGCAGCAGGTGTCTCTGTGATTTTCTTCTCTACATCTCTAGGTGACCCAATGCCAGCACAAAATACCAGCAGCAGCCTACTATGAAACTTTAAATTCAAAGCACTGGAACAAATAAAGATAAATACCCCTGCCAGCAGCAATTCACACCCTAAACCTCTCCAGCTCACAAGATTCTCTTTCGTTTTAAAAAATTCTTAAAACCAATGCCTTTGACCCAGCTTTTGATCACTTACTTTGACATGTTTTTAGGTGACTGGTAGTCAAATTTTGTTTGAGTATACACCAAACAAAGCACTCTGGGATGTTTTGTTACCTGAGAGGGATAAATTAGCGCAAAATTTTTTGTTATAAGCCACTTCATGCCCATGCAAGGTGTGAGTTATGAAGCATTTGGAGTTGCGTAAGATTTAGCGTATTCTGTAAATTCAAGAGAGTTACCGTCCTCAAGCTATTCATCCGTATTGACCGATCTCTCCAGTACATTAGGACTCCATTCTAGAAAGCCCTCACTCCTGATCTCTCCTAATATGATCTGATTTCATAGTAGGTTTCAAGAGAGAATTGGATTTATATTGAAAGTGATGAATTTAGAGGGCTATGGAGACAGAGATGGAGAATGGGATGAGCTGGGTAGTTCTTTTAGGAACTGGTACAGACATGAGAGGATGAATGATCTCCTTCTCTACTGTAAAATATAATAGGCAGCAAATCTTCAGAAACCTTTCTTCTTCATGGGAATTATCAGAACAGTACTGCATTGAAGCAACTGCATTTTGACTAATGCCAAAGCACTGATATTTAATAAAGTGTCTGAAATAGACTACTGATTGCTTGACTTTGATGAGCTGCAGAACACTGTTATAAAGTTATTACCACTTTCACAAACCATGCCACACTTCTCACTTTGTTGCTAGGATCCACAATGATATAGTGTGTAGGTTTCTATTCTTATAATGATTTTGATGTACTGTGCTACTTACACTCTATTCATTACACCCATATAGAGAATTCCTGACCTTTGGCAAAAAGCAAGTTAGATATTGCAACATATTTCCAACACATATTGTCATTTCAGATATTTTAAATCAACCTATTCAGGGATGCTACAAGTCCTCAATGCTATTAGTCTATGCTGATTTGTCTAATCTAGGTTTAATTTTTAAAAATTAACATTGGCAAACCCACTAGCATTGGTTTTTACTATGCTATCATCTCTCAATTCTAACACAATACAATCTGAGCAAACTAAGTTTGGTATTAATGGTTATGCAGAAGGGTCAATGGACTCAAAACATTAACTCTGCTTTCTCTGTAGAGGTGCTGTCAGACCTGCTAAGTTTCTCCAGAAATTTTGGTTTCTTTTTAATTTATTTCAGATCTCCAGCATCCACAGTTCTTTATTTTATTTTAGGATTAGCATAGATCATGCTGCGAATTCAGTAAACATAGACTTGATGAAGGAAGAAAGAGGAACTAACATGAGTTCAGCATAGGTTTATTTGTGATATCATGAAATATAGAGTATTGTTGTTTTCCACAGACCATCCCTTGTGGAAACTGGTTCTAATGTATGTGTAATAACCTTTCTCCAATAATTATTAGCTTCACTAATCACAACTAGAACATATACATACTCAATTGACACAGCATTTGCATCATTGGTTGAAGCCAATCCTGCAAACATGAGATCAGTAGAGATTATCCCTAACTAATTGAAAAGGCGAACATAATCTGTGGTATCTGTAGCAGACTTTGCCATTCCAGAACTGACTGTCAAAAGGCATGTAGCAGATCATCTCATCTGATCTCACCAATGTTCTGAGACTGCATTCTCATCATCTCTTGCAAATATAAGAGTGCTGACCATAACCAGCAAAGGGGCCAGAAACCCTCACCTAGGTTTTCCTGTTCCAGAAAAAAAATGTATTATATTCCTGTTTCTGCTATAGTAGGACATCTGCTGGCCACAAAGGTGCATTCATAATTTTTGACAATTTTCCATTTTTTTTGACAAACCTTTTATCTTCCAACATGGCATCCTCTCAGAGTGGAAGTGGAGTTTGTTGCAAGGGGCTACAGAAACTGACAATAAGATGTACAATGCAAAATCATTCTGTCTTTTCATGCCCACTTTGCCAAGACTTAGGGGTCAGTTAGCTTTGTTGTCTGGCCAGATGGTAATACAAAATGATGCCATTCCTCAGCTGAAGTTACCAGGAACGACTCTCCTTCTCAACCTCTGTTTGTTTCTGAGGTAGGGTGACCTTCAGGTCAAGCCACCATTAATTGTCTCTCTCAAATGTGAGAGCAATTTTAGGGCCCAGTAGAACTATGGCAACTTTACCTTCTCCCTTTGTCAAGACTGTTCAGAATCTTCTGTATAATGTGGGGTAGCAGATGGGTTAAGAAAATGGACGGCATGGTGGCTCTGTGGTTAGCACCGCTGCCTCACAGCACCAGGGTCCCAAGTTCAATTCTAACCTCGGGCGACTGTCTGTGGGGAGTTTGCACGTTCTCCCTGTGTCTGCGTGGGTTTTCTGCGGATGCTCTGGTTTCCTCCCACAGTCCAAAGATGTGCAGGTCAGGTGAATTGGTCATGCTAAATTGCCCATAGTGTTAGCTGCATTAGTCAGAGGGAAATGGGTCTGGGTGGGTTACTCTTCAGAGGGCCGGTGTGGACTTGTTGGGCCGAAGGCCTGTTTCCACACTGTAGAGAATCTAATCTAAAGTGGATGTTCTTGGCCTGAATGTTTAAGATTCTAAGTCACAACCATCAGCCATTGCTACACAGGGATGTGAGAATGAAATATAGAAATTGAGACAAAAGAACAGAAGATGTTGATCTGATCAAAATGTCACATAATGTTAATAATTCATGCATGAAAATGCAAAATCCTCTTTTGCACCTTGTTAAAGGTAATAAGGACTAGACGTGGTGTTTGTCCTAATGAAACTGGAACTATCATTGTTTCTCATCTCTTTGCTGTTGTCAAATAATAAAAGATTACTGATTGCAATCATTTGAACAGCTCTATTGGTCAAATCACTGCATGCAGTGTAATATTATCTTAAAGAGTGTCACAAGAATATGTCACAGAGTGCAACCTTTTGTAGAATTGGGAATAAGCAGGCTGAAAATTAACTTGGTGTATTATACTTCCCTGTTCTGAGTTTTTCTCTTTCATTTTTTTAAATCATTCACCTTAATTGATTTGTACTGCCTTCCCGTTGAATTCTGTGTCATTAAGACTGAAGATTGTTCATTGGGTGTAGCCCATTTGGGACAAGCTTATGGTTCCCAAAACTGTCCTCCACTGAAAGTTTACGCTGCCTTATGATATACCATCAGTAGTTCACTGGGTAGCACTCATTACTGAATCAGAAGTTGCGCTTTGGAGGTGCATTCTGGACACGTGAACATAGAATCTATCCTTAGTGTCAGTGTACAACACTGAAGGTATATTTTCACTGTCAGAACAGTTGCCTTTTGGATGTAACCTTAACAGAGATCCCACCTGCTTTTTGAGCAGGAGGTAAAAGATTCCTCTTGTCTAACCAATATTTATTCCTCAACCAACATCATTAAATAGGTCATCTGGTCATTATCACATTACTTTTGTGGGAGCTTGCTGTGCAGGCAATGACTGTATCATTTCCTATACAGGTCATTCTGGTATAACACGCGTGAATTGACTTTAATGTGATTGACGAATTGCGGATGCTGTTTGGATAATACTAACTTTCTACTGAGTATAGCTAATTTTCAACTGCGATCTTCTACAATGGTTTTCCATAGCATGATTTTCTATAGTGTGGAGTTGCAGAGGAACACACCTGTCATGTTATAGCAGAACAATCTGTAATTCTTTTCTTTATTCTTCTGATGGGATGTGGGTATCACTGGAATATTCACTGTTCATTGCTGTCTCTAATTATCCTTGAATTAAATGGCTTGCTAGGCAATTTCAGAGGACAGTTAAGAGTTAATGATATCCAACAGGTCTGGAGTCACATGTATGCCAGACCAAATCAGATAGCAAATTCTCTTCTCACATGTGCGTTAGTGAACTAGATGGTTTCTGCAACAATCAATATGTGTTTTGTGGTCACTATTGCTGAGACTAACTTTTCAATTAGAGTTTCAGTTCAATTGCTCAGATTGCTCAGATCTCTGAGTATAGAAGTTGGAGAGTCATGTTGAGGTTGTAGAGGACATTGTTGAGGCCTCGTCTGGAATACTGCATGCAGTTCTGGTCGCCCAGTTATAGGAAGGATATTATTAAGCTGGAGAGGGCTCAGAAGAGATTTACCAGGATGCTGCTGGTTATGGAATGTTTGAGTTACAAAGAAAGGCTGGATAGGCTGGGACTTTTTTTCACTGGAGTGTAAAAGTTATAAAATAATGACAGGTATAGATAGAGTAAATGGTAGTTGTCCTTTCTCCAGGATGGGCGATTTCAATCCTAGGGGGCACATTTTTAAGGTGAAAGGAGAAAGATTTAAAAAAGACAGGAGAGGCAAATTTTTAACACAGAGGGTGGTTCACATGTGGAATGAACTTCCTGAGGAAGTTGTGGATGTGGGCGCATTGTTTAAAAGACATTAAGGTAAGTAAATAGTTTGGAGGGATATGGGCCAGGAGCAAGCAGGTGAGATGAGTGTAGTTTAGGATTACGTTAGTTTGGACCGGTTACACTGAAAAATCTGTTTCCGTGCCATATGACTCTATGACTCTGTAACACAAAATGTCTGTCAGTGGGCTTGTTGCTCAGTGATAGTGTCTGATTTCAGATCAAAATGTCGCGTGTTTCAGTCACGACACACCCAGGAAGTTTGGGGATGGTGGCAGTAAGTTTAGTTGGTACAGACTGATACCAACAACACAGGTTCAAACTGATGAGAGAAGGGACTACAGCAATTTTCATTTTTGAAAATAGGGCTATTGTGGTGCAGTGGTAGTTTCCTACCTCTGAACCAGAAGGACAGGGATCAGGTCCTACCTCTTCCAGAGTTGTGTTATAACATATCTGAACAGGTTGTTTAAAGTCTCTGCACAAAGTGTCTACCAGTGTTGTGCCTTTTGGTTGAGCATGCATGAACAAACCCTTGAGAGTTTCAATATATTTCTTGGCCTGCTTTAGAAGAAATATTGTCTTTTTCGTCTCCTCTACTGTCTGACGAACAGCCAGATTTTCTCAGGAGCATCCAGCATTATTAGCAGCAGCGAAAAACATCCTGAGCCACTGCACATATGCATCAAAAGACTCAGTCATGACTGTAATCTTCCAATCTTCCAAGCATACCTGATAATACAGCCATCTTCGAAGGTCAGTCCACCTGTGAACATGCACAGCTTGATAGTATCAATCTGTACTCCAAGCAACCATTCAAACTTACTGTCACTATTCCCAAACTCCCTGGATGTGATGTCCACCCAGAAACACAAACAGTCTATCCACAAAGATAGGGCTTTTCAAAGCTATTTTCAGCAGAGCACTTCACAATTCCTCTACTAACTTGTTGGAAACTTATCAAACTCAAATTTATTCAGCTGAGAATATTTGCAATCCTACCTTGTCACCAAATATGATATATTTGCAGTACAGGCTAAAACATTGACCTGTGTTTTACCAGAGATTTGGCTAGTTACATGAAGTGTTTATTTTTGTGAGCTATAGCAAGTTTTCCAATACTCTACTTACTTCATTACCTCTGCACCATAACCCTATGGCACCCTGCTCAGCATATTGTCCCACTCACCCTAGGTGGAAGTACTGGCCACTACTGGGTCCTCCTGAGATTCCTTGCAATCAGTAAAACTAAGACATGCAGTCACTCAAGTGTTGGCAGTTCATAACTGCCCCTTCATGGTTCATTTTATTTGCCTTGACGTGCCTGAAGAAGGGCAATTCGCACTCTGCGTTACCGATAGGGACCTGGAGGCCCTGTGGACAGGGGTGCATACAGTTGATGCCCAATGGTTGTACCCTGAGATATTGGGTTCTACTGGAACTGGCAGTGAGTGGGAGTCACTAGAAAACCACTCTGACTTTCATGTTAAGAATGGTTGCTGTCCAGCTTCTATCTAATGGGTGAGAGTACAGTAACTGTCAATCAATGAGGCAAGATGATGCTATGATGTAGATGTGGATGTTAGTACAAGCTAAAACATCTTCATGCATACAAATAGGCCTCTTGCTACTTATCATGAAATTCCTGTTTCAACATCAACACTGTTTTGGAAAATTGAACTTCTTGCTCTCAAAGGTGGGAAGATCCTCACTGCCAATCTCACAACTTACTCAACAATGCCCACATTGTTCAGTGCCTGGGAAGATTCCACTCAGTGTGTAGCATATGAAGAATTAACCCAACTGAAACTAATTTTTTTCTAAAATGTACATGTATACAAACAGCCACAAGAGAGTGTTACAAACAAGAAAGAAATGGTACACAATGAATAATGTATTTAAATAATTCATTTCTTCTAAAATTCAGTGTTAAGATAATTTAATGAAACACATTCTTATTTCATAGAATCATGGTTACTAGACAGAAGGAGGTGGTTCGAACTGTTGTGCCCATTGTTAAGACTGGCATTAGAGGGGTGAATCTGCACAACAAACATCTTTCAAATTTTACAGCCCACCCTTATATCATACTTCAAGTAATATATTGCACCAATCCAGAACTGAAGCACCAATTATAAGGTTATTTTTAGGAAAACATATGCTTAATTACTAATCCTGGGAGCAAATAATAAAGTACATCAAACACACTCACAAATACAGGTAAAGTTCAAAAGAGGAGAGTGTCTAGTACAAAAAGGATGATCAAAAAATCCAATAAAAACAGTGCTTGGGCTCCTTGAGGTGTTAGGTTTTAACCTGAGACCACAGCTGTTTGATTGACAACTTCCACCCTCAGCAGTAGGAACATTTATAGATATCCTTGAGTTCTCAGTAAAGGATTTGTTTTGAGGCTAAGGGAAAACACAGGGCAAGAGAGAGAGTCTTCCACTGCTTCTGATATCTTTTCAGTTTTTCCTTTTTCCTTCCCTCTCTTCAAAAGCTATTACCTGAAATACTCACATTCCCATCTCTGACTTCATTGTTTTTTAAAAGAAAACAATCTGCAGGTAATTTTCATCCTTAAACGTGAAACTGAACGCAAAATAAAAATCAATCATGAGACAAGGATTTAAATTTCAGTACCTTGTTATAGAAATTATAGTTTCAGTTCTAACTGTTTCTCGTTTATTGATGGTTTTAAAAACTTGACTCAACCTGATCAAGTCACCATGATGATCATCTCAAGTCAGTGTCTTCCCCTTTCTAAAATAAATCATTCTAGTCTGTAAAAGGTCCTAGGTATAAGTGTGAGGTGATGGAAGTTAAAAATTGATAATCTATTTTTATTACTAATGTAATATGATGCTCTCTTTGCAAGAGAAATCAAACTCATCCCATTCCCCTGTCCTTTCCCCATTATCATACTAATGTTTTTCTCTGGGGCTTATCCGGTTCCTACAAATAAATCTGTTGTCATCATGATTCCCAAATTCTGCATTCCCGATCCCAACCATTCGCTGCGTTGGACTCTGTGGCGGGACATTCTATGCTCCAGCTAACATGTATGTTTTCAGTAAAGATGCATGCGAAGTAAGGTCGATACCCAATCCATCACTTTCTTACTTATTGCTGAGCTGACTTCCTTAAATGAGCATGAACAAATGCTGGAACTGCTCATCACATGCAAATAAATAATTAAGTGTCTATTGAACTTGTTATTATAACCCTGGTCGCACCATAATATGCTGGTTGTGGGTAGGTTGGGGGAGTGGGTAGCTTATTTATATTACATGCTTTCAGAATTGCAATTGGAAGAGTGCACCATCCTCTGGACTGCCCTGTGTGCATTGGGGCACCCCTAGAAGATGATGCTCCCTTCCTTTCACCCTGCATCAACTTTAAACTTGGCCCTCTACCTTCTTTTCCTCTTCCTCCTAGGGTTGCTGAACTGTTCCCGGCTTACTCCTCTTATTTAACTGTGTCTGGGGATTCATGGGACCTTCTTCTTGGCCGGGCCTGTAGCTCTGACACTATCCATGACTGAGTTCTTGTGCTGTAGTCACACTGAGGTGTGGGAGTCCAATTCTGCATTAATGTTGCTCACCTGCAGTGTGCTCTGGCTGTGGAGCAGGCATACACTGAGTGTCCTGGCTAGTTGTTGACCTTCCTTACCAAATGGAGGGTGGTGAGTCTTTGGCACTCCTTGTAAATTTCTACCCATGGTTCTATTTACAACATGTTTTATCCAATATGCTTTTTTTGTAACCACTTTCTCAATCTGTTCAATCAATTTTGAAGTCATAGCATTGAAACCAAGTATCAGAAAGATTCTGGCGCATTGTTCCATGAAGGCTTACTTCATTATTCCGGTTTGCTTCCAGTTCCTCGGGCTGGAGAGGGCAGGAACAGGGAGGTAATGGGCTTGAATGTGTGGCTGAGGAACTGGTACAGGAAGCAAGGATTTAAATTCTTGGATCACTGGGGTATGTTTTGCAGTAAGGATAAATTATACAAGAGGGACAGATTGAACCTTAATAGGTGGGGGACCAGCATTCTGGCAGGTAGGTTTGCCGCTGCAAAACAGGTTTGTTTAAACTAAGTAGTGGGGGGGAGGGGACAAACTGGAAATTTAAGAAGGAAGTTAAAGGGAAAGTGAGAATAAGAGATGTTAAGAAAGACAACAGAATCAATGGAGCAGAAAACTCAAGAAGGGATATACAATATGGTCAAGTGAAATAGGGATTGATAGGAAGGGTGAGGGGAGAAACAAACTAAAAATATTATACATGAATGCATGAAGCATAAGACATAAGATGGATGAGCTTGAGGGTCAGTTGGAGATCAGCAGGTACGATGTTGTGAGGATAACTGAGACGTGGCTTCAAATGGACAGGGCCTGGAAAATGAATATTGAAGGCAATACGTGCTATCGAAAGGACAGAGTGATGGGCAGAGGGGGTGGGGTGGCCCTGTTGGTGTGGAATGAGATTCAGTCCCTTGCGAGGAGGATATAGAATCAGGAGATGTAGAGTCATATGGATAGAGCTGAGAAATACTAAGAGTAGAAAGACCCTAATGGGAGTTATTTACAGGCCCCCAAACAGTAGTCTGGATGTAGGGTGTACATTGAATAAGGAGCTGAAATTGGCCTGTTGCAAAGATGTTACTATAGTTGTTATGGGGGATTTCAACGTGCAGGTAGACTGGGAGAATCAGGATGGTACTGGACCCCAAGAAAGGGAGTTTGTAGAGTGCCTCCGAGATGGATTCTTAGAACAGCTTGTACTGGAGCCTACCAGGGAGAAGGCAATTCTGGATCTGGTGTTGTGCAATGAACTGGATTTGATCAGGCACCTTGAAGTAAAGGAGCCATTAGGAGGTAGTGTCCATAATATGATAAGTTTTAATCTGCAATTTGAGAAGGAGAAGGGAGAATCAGAAGTGTCAATATTGCAGTTGAACAAAGAGAACTATGGAGCTATGAGGGAGGAGCTGGCCAAAGTTCAATGGTTCAATACCCTAGCAGGGATGGCAGAGGAACAACAATGGCAGGTATTCCTGGATATAATGCAGAAGGTGCAGGATCAGTTCATTCCAAAGAGGAAGAAAGTTCCTAAGGGGAGGCAGGGGCAATTGTAGCTGACAAGGGAAGTTAAGGACTGTATAAAGATAAAAGAAAAGAAATATAACATAGTAAAGATGTGCGGGAAGCCAGAGATCTGAGAAACTTTTAAAGAGTAACAGAGGATTACTAAAAAGGCAATACGCAGAGAAAAAATGAGATATGAAGGCAAACTGGCCAAAAATATAAAGGAGCTTTTTTAGGTATGTGAAAAGAAAAACAAAATGGTTAAGACTAAAATTGGGCCCTTGAAGACAGAAGCCGGTGAATTCATTATGGGGAACAAGGGAATGGCAGAAGAGTTGAATAGGTACTTTGGATCTGTCTTCACTGGGGAAGACATAAGCAATCTCCCAGGTGTAATAGTGGCTGAAGGACCTAGGGTAATGGATGAACTGAAGGGAATTTATATTAGGCAGGAAATGGTGTTGGATAGACTGTTAGGTCTGAAGATTGAGAAGTCCCTGAGACCTGATGGTCTGCATCCCAGGGTACTTAAGGAAGTGGCTCTAGAAATCGTGGACGCATTGGTAATCATTTTCCAATGTTCTACAGATTCAGGGTCAGTTCCTGCAGATTGGAAGGTGGCTAATGTTGTCCCACTTTTCAAGAAGGGAAGGAGTGAGAAAACAGGGAATGATAGACCAGTTAGCCTGATAGCAGTGGTGGGAAAGATGCTGAAGTAAATTGTAAAAGATGAAATTATGACTCTTGGATAGCAGTAACAGGATAGGTCAGAGTCAGCATGGATTTACAAAGGGGAAATCATGCTTGACTAATCTTCTGGAATATTTTGAGGATGTAACTATGAAGATGGACAAAGGAGAGCCAGTGCATGTAGTGTAGTTGGACTTCCAGAAAGACTTTGATGAAGTCCCACATCGGAGATTGGTGAGCAAAAGTAGGACACATGGTATTGGGGGCAAAGTACTGACTTGGATTGAAAATTGGTTGGATGACAGGAAGCAAAGAGTAGTGATAAATGGGTCCCTTTCAAAATGGCAGGTGGTGACCAGTGGGGTACCACAAGGTTCGGTGCTGGGACCGCAGCTGTTTACAATATAAAATAATGATATAGATGAAGGTATTAAAAGTAATATTAGCAAATTTGCTGATGACACAAAGCTGGGTGGCAGGATGAAGTATGGGGAGGATATTATGAGTATACAGGGTGACTTGGACAGGCTAGGTGAGTGGACAGATGCATGGCAGATGCAGTTTAATGTAGATAAATGTGTGGTTATCCACTTTGGTGGAAAGAACAGGAAGGCAGATTACTACCTAAATGGAGTCAAGTTAGGTAAAGGGGCAGTACAGTACAATGAGATCTAGGTATTCTTGTACATCAAGGTGGTAAAAACAATGACTGCAGATGCTGGAAACCAAATTCTGGATTAGTGGTGCTGGAAGAGCACAGCAGTTCAGGCAGCATTCAAGGAGCAGCGAAATCGACATTTCACGTCAGGAATAAAGGCAGTGAGGCTGAAAACGTGGAGAGATAAGCTAGAGGAGGGTGGGGGTGGGGAGAAAGTATCATAGAGTACAATGGGTGAGTGGGGGAGAGGATGAAGGTGATAGGTCAGGGAGGAGAGGGTGGAGTGGATAGGTGGAAAAAGAGATAGGCAGGTAGGACAAGTCCGGACAAGTCATGGGGACAGTGCTGAGCTGGAAGTTTGGAACTAGGGTGAGGTGGGGGAAGGGGAAATGAGGAAACTGTTGAAGTCCACATTGATGCCCTGGGGTTGAAGTGTTCCGAGGCGGATTTGAGGCGTTCTTCCTCCAGGCGTCTGGTGGTGAGGGAGCAGCGGTGAAGGAGGCCCAGGACCTCCATGTCCTCGTCAGAGTGGGAGGGGGAGTTGAAATGTTGGGCCACGGGGCGGTGTGGTTGATTGATTGGTGCGGGTATCCCGGAGATGTTCCCTAAAGTGCTCTGCTAAGAGGCGCCCAGTCTCCCCAATGTAGAGGAGACCGCATCGGGAGCAACGGATACAATAAATGATATTAGTGGATGTGCAGGTAAAACTTTGATGGATGTAGAAGGCTCCTTTAGGGCCTTGGATAGAGGTGAGGGAGGAGGTGTGGGTGCAGGTTTTACAGTTCCTGCGGTGGCAGGGGAAAGTGCCAGGATGGGAGAGTGGGTTGTAGAGGGGCGTGGACCTGACCAGGTAGTCACGGAGGGAACAGTCTTTGCGGAAGGCAGAAAGGGGTGGGGAGGGAAATATATCCCTGGTGGTGGGATCTTTTTGGAGGTGGTGGAAATGTTGGCGGATGATTTGGTTTATGCGAAGGTTTGTAGGGTGAAAGGTGAGCACTAGGGGCGTTCTGTCCTTGTTACGGTTGGAGGGGTGGGGTCTGAGGGTGAAGGTGTGGGATGTGAATGAGATGCGTTGGAGGGCATCTTTAACCACATGGGAAGGGAAATTGTGGTCTCTAAAGAAGGAGGCCATCTGGTGTTTTCTGTGGCGGAACTGGTCCTCCTGGGAGCAGATACGGCGGAGGGGGAGGAATTGGGAATACGGGATGGCATTTTTGCAAGAGGTAGGGTGGGAAGAGGTGTAATCCAGGTAGCTGTGGGAGTTGATAGGTTTGTAAAAATGTCATTGAAAGCAAGCATGCAGGTACAGCAGGCGGTGAAGAAAACTAATGGCATGCTGGCCTTCACAGCAAGAGGAATTGAATATAGGAGCAAAGAGGTCTTTCTGCAGTTCTACAGGGCCCTGGTGAGACCACACCTGGAGTATTTTGTGCAGTTTTGGTCTTCAAATTTGAGGAAGGACATTCTGGCAATTGAGGGAGTGCAGCGAAGGTTCACAAGGTCAATTCCCGGAATGGCGGGAATATCATATGTTGAAAGATTGGAGCGACTGGGCTTGTACACACACTTGAGTTTAGAAGGATGAGAGGGGATCTGACTGAGATGTATAAGATTATTAAAGGATTGAACACTTTGGAAGCAGGAAGCATGTTTCCGCTGATGGGTGAGTCCAGAACCAGAAGACACAGTTTAAAAATAAGGGCTAAGCCTTTAGAACAGAGTGGAGGAGAAACCTCTACACCCAGAGAGTAGTGGACATATGGAATGCTCTCCCCCAGAAGGCAGTAGAGGCCAAGTCGCTGGATACTTTCAAGAAAGAAATTGATAGAGCTCTTAAGGATAGTGGAATCAAGGGTTTTTGCAATAAGGCAGGAACTGGATACTGATTATGGATGATCAGTCATGATCATAATGAATGGTGGTGCTGGCTCGAAGGGTCGAACGGCCTACTCTTGCATCTATTGTTTATTGTCTATTGTCTTCTACATAGCAGACCTCCAGTTAAGGTCAATTAGCAAATATTACTGCGGTAAAGACTACTTTTCTTAAACTTCTTACGATGTGGGCATTGGATGAACAAAACCCAACCTTGGATTTGCTGAATAACAAGTTCTTTGTACATGATTTGCTGCAATGACTGTTAGGAGATCTATTGCTGAATTGAATGTTAGGCTAAAATATATATTCAGGCAGTCATAACAATGGGTACTGCTGTGTTATAGTCAGTACTTGAGGTAGAGAATGGTGGGGTCTGGGAAGGTGGCCAACATGCTAAAGATGTGATCTTGTCATTGATGTTCTGAAGAGCAAACTTTTACCACAGTAAGGTGCCAGAATGTTATTGGCTTTTGAAAATCCTGTTAGTGAAAAGGGAACAAAAATATGTGTGGGAATTATTTAAATCAGATACAGATTTGTTGATCCTGAAATTGGCAAAGAGAACATTTTCTCTTTTTGATTTATAGGGTCGTAGAGTCATACATACAACACGGAAACAGAACCTTTGGTCCAACCAGTTGATACCAACCATAATCCCAAACTAAACTAGGCCCTCCTGCCTGAGCATGGCCCTTATCCCTCCAAACATTGCTCATTCATGTACATGTCTTTAAAATGTTGTAACTGTAACTCGCATCCACCATTTCCTCTGGAAGATCAGTTCACATATGAATCACTCTGTGTAAAAGAAAATTGGCCTTATGTCTTTTATTTACGTCTTTCCCCTCTCCCTTCAAAAGTACCCCCTCTCATCTTGAAATCCCCCACCTTAGTGAAAAGACACCTGCCATTCACTTTATCTGTACCCATCATGATTTTATAAACCTAGATAAGGCCATAAGAAATAGGAGTGGAAGTAAGGCCATTCGGCCCATTGAGTCCACTTCGCAATTCAATCATGGCTGATGGGCATTTCAACGCCACTTACCCGCACCCTCCCCCTAACCCTTAATTCCTTGGGAGATTTAGAATTTATCAATCTCTGCCTTAAAGACGTATAAGGTCCCGGCCTCCACTGCGCTCCGTGGCAATGATTTCCACAAGCCCACCATCTTCCGGCTGAAGAAATGTCTCCTTATTTCTGTTCTAAATTGACCCCCTCTAATTCTAAGGCTATGCTCATGGATCCTAGTTTCCCCATTGGATGAAAACAAATTCCCAGCGTCCATCCTTTCTAAGCCATGCATTATCTTATAAGGTCACCCCCCAACCTCCTACACTCTAGTGAAAAAAGTCCAAGCATATCCAACCTTACAACTCAAACCCTCCATTTTGAGCAACATCCTGGTAAATCTTTCTGAATCATGTGCAACTTAATAATATTCTTCATGGTGGATCAGTGGTTAGCATTGCTGCCTCACAGTACCAGGGTCCCAGGTTCGATTCCAGCCTTGGGCGACTGTCTGTGTGGAGTTTGCACATTCTCCCCATGTCTGTGTGGGTTTCCTCCGGGTGATCCGGTTTCCTCCCACAGTCCAAAGATGTGCAGGTCAGGTGAATTGGCCATGCTAAATTACCCATAGTGATAGGTGCATTAGTCAGAGGGTAGAGGGTCTGGGTGGGTTACTCTTCAGAGGGTCGGTGTGGACTGGTTGGACCGAAGGGCCTGTTTCCACACTGTAGGGAATCTAATATAACAGGATGACCAGATATGGCAAGAAATCCTTCAGTGCACCTTGACTGCCCAGAAGAGCAAGTCCAATTATTTTAGCTGATGGCCATTTCTTGTTCCAACCCCTGGCGAGAAAGTTGGCAAGAAAGTTGGGAAAATCTAGTGAGATCAGGATAATGAGATTCTCAATGCCAAGGACAGAAGTTCCCATTCTCCAAACAAGTGACAATCAACGAGATTAGAATCTCACCAGCTGGGGTGGAGCGAAAGACCTATTTGCATCCTTTTGTCTGTATTACCATCTCATTTTTTTGCTAATCCCGCCTCATCGAGAGGTAGGTTTTCCATTATCCCATGCACCTGATAGAAACAATACAATTCTCAACATGAAAGCTGGTGGCTTCAACTCACCACCTGCCCCTTGGGTCTGCTGTCTTGGACAGCAGTCACCAAGCATGCTCTATGGACAATGACCATTCACATATCCCACCCAGGGATGTACAATCTTACTGCACCCACATGGCACATTTCCAATCCACTTACAACATGGTTCCCTACATCAATGCTGCATTTTGAAATACATGAGAATCTTTCATTGGAATGCTGCTGCCAAGACACTGCACCCAGTTCATGGATCAGAGCAGAGTTCACCTCAGGGCTGAAAATGTGTTGTTGGAAAAGCGCAGCAGGTCAGGCAGCATCCAAAAAGCAGGAGAATCGATGTTTCAGGCATGTTTTCAGGCTCATGCCCGAAACATCGATTCTCCTGCTCTTTGGATGCTGCCTGACCTGCTGCGCTTTTCCAGCAACACATTTTCAGCTTTGATCTCCAGCATCTGCAGTCCTCACTTTCTCCTTCACCTCAGGGCTTCTTACTTGTTCTCTTAGCATTACCTCACATTGTGTCTCCTTGGCAGCTCCCAGCCTGCCCTGCCCCACCCATAATTAAATATTGTAGGCAGAGTAGCTTAGGATCTTGAAGGAGTAAGACCCAACATCTGGACCGCCTCAAAGTTTCCGTAAAAATATCTATCACATCAATATAACTTGTAAGTAGTTGCTAACAGGTAACTTGTTAATTATAAGAGGTTCTCCTTATTAGATTAGGAAGTACTTTTCTCTAGACCGAGCAAGCCCTTGTAGATTCCTACACACAGTCAGAATAGGGACAGTTACCTTCATTATGAGCAGGAGCTCCTACTATATAATGATGCGACATGTGTATACAACAGCCCTATAAATGTTACAAGAGCGATTTTCTATACATATTTAATAACATCGGAGCTGATAAAAAAGGTCTTATTCAATATTATTGATTTATGTACCTGCAGCAGTTTTACTTGATAGAAGGAAACACAGAATTTTTACATTTCACAATTATTAATTGTACAGTCATTTTGCATTCCATTAAATGCAGATGTTAGGCTTCACTTGTGTCAATTGTTTCACAATTGGTATCACATTCGCCTCTGAGTCAGTAAATTCTGGATTCAAATCTCATTCCAAAGAAACTAAAACTGACAGTCCAGTGGAGATGTGGAGGAGTGTTACATTGCCAGCGGCGTTGACTTTTGGATGAAACATTTAGCCGAGGTTTCTGTCTTCCGATGTAGGAGAAACTCAAAGATCCTATGGCACTCTTTTGCTGGTGTGCAGAGCAATTTAAGAACAATTATCTCTAAAAGTGTCGTGAATACAGATTCACTGATCATAATCACAGTCTCTCGGTGGCCCGTGGTGGTCGGTTAGCCTGGTGTGACCTCAGCGTGGACTCCCGGCCTCGAGGTGATTCCACAATGGCCTCCCAGCCTCGTGAGCCTTGAGATGAAGCCTGACTTGGTCTGCAGTCTAGGCCTGGTGTAGACTGGATACCAGGTGCTGGCGTGGACTGAGTTGGAAGGACAGTTGGTCTAAATTTTTTATTTCTCTATTTTATAATTTAATCCTACAATATTGATATTTCCTTATTTTTCTAATTTTCCTTTCCAAAGAACTTGTACTGAAGTATCTGTACCTAGCTTGTATCCAAGATAGTGCTTGTAAACTTTTCAGTGTACTCAGTTGAGCACATGTGACAATGAAACAAATTCAATTCAATTAAATTCTATTTATGGGAGCTTGCAGTGTCCACATTGGCTGCTTTGCTTCCTAAATTATAGCAGTAACTATGCTTCACTAAGCACCTAATTGATTGTAAAGGTGTTTTGAGACCTTCAATGGGCTGTGAAAGGCACTATGTAAATGTAGGTCATATTTAACAGGAGGTGCATGTGTATAATCTGTATCTCTATAAATAAAATCTTATTTAAAATGTGTGTAAAGACTAGACTCCCGCATTTTATGTCACAGTTTGGCTTCGTGAAATAGAATGCAATTGAGCAACTGCTGGGATATAGACTGCTTCAGGAGAAAGGAAAGGTATGTTATTTGTTGCCTATAAGAACTTTTATCTAACAATAACCCTTTTATGTTGCAATGAGATCTGATCCTGTTTAATCATCATTGAAATCTAGAACTGATTAAATAAGTTAGCAATACTTCTATTCTATCCACAGTAATTCTATCTAGATAGAAGAAAATTTGCATTGGCTAAATATTTAACCACCAATCATTGAAGCTGTCTCTCTATGTTTGCAAGTTTTCCAAACAAAGAAGATGAAGCATCAAATGTTGCTAAAGGATATGACAGTCTTTCCATCAGATCTGAGTTCAGATTTCTCCAGTTTCCCCATTTTCCCTCCCCCCACCTTCTCTCAGTCAAATCCCTCAAACTCAGCACTGCCTTCCTAACCTACAATCTTCTTCCTGACGTCTCCGGCCTATCACCCTCACCTTAACCTCCTTCCACCTATTGCATTTCCAACGCCCCTCCCCCAAGTCCCTCCTCCCTACCTTTTATCTTAGCCTGCTTGGCACACTCTCCTCATTCCTGAAGAAGGGCTCATGTCCGAAACGTTGATTCTCCTGCTCCTTGGATGCTGCCTGACCTGCTGCGCTTTTCCAGCAACACATTTTCAGCTTTGGATAAATTTAACCCTGCTTATTGGGTATGAATGTGAATGTGTATATTCTTGACAGATTAATATTGATATCCCTGACGGTATTTTTGCCATTTCAATAATTAGTTATTAATTAAAATTTTGTTTCATTTAAATGTAAACTTCATTGTAGAATAGCATCTTTTGCTGCAATGAGATGTTAGCTCTGATATAGAGTTTGATTGGTGGTGATTTGGGCTTTCTTCCTACAGGAATAACTGGCCGAGTGTTTAAAACCAAAATTCAGATCCCTTGATAGAAAGACATGACTGAATTTTTGTGGTGAGGTTGCAATTCATCATTTAGGTCCAATGTCCAGGTTGGAACCCAGGCAGTGGAATGTGAAGATAGGCACAAAAGCCATTTTGGGGGACCCTATCCAATTAGGACAGGAGTGGAAACCAAGTAGTTGTGAAGCTTGATCAGATGGCTAGTTGTGACGACCGGCTGACATTGGGAGAGAAGGACTATTCTGAGAAAAGTAGGAAACTGTGAAGGCACCTCAAGGTGGTGTTGCTTTCTGCAGTATTGCAAAGATCCCTGGCCAGAATTGTGAGGATATCAATTTGAAGGTGAAGCCCCTCTGCACAATAACTTGTAGCTGCAGCTACAAGTCATATTACAGTGAGTTAGTTTGTAAAATGTATTCATTTGTGGGATGTGGGTGTTGCTGGCTGGGCTAGGATTTATTGTCTGTCTCTACTTGCCCCTGAGAAGGTGGTAGTGAGCTGCCTTCTTGAGTAGATGCAGACCACCTGCTGTAGGTTGACCACAATGCCACTAGGGAGGGAATTCCAAGATTTTAACCCAGTGATAGTGAAGGAACGGTGAGATTTTCCAAATCAGGATGGCTTGGAGGAGAAATTGAAGGGGGTGGTGTTCCCATGTATCTACTGCCCTTGTCCTTCTAGATGGAAATGATTGTGGGTTTGGAAGCTACAGTCTGAGGATCTTTGGTGAATTTCTGCAGTGCATCTTGTAGATAGTACACACTGCTGCTACTGAGTGTAAGTGTTGGAGGGAGTGGAAGCTTGTGCATATGGTGCCAAACAAGTGGGCTGCTTTGTCCTGAATGTGTAAAGCTTTTTGTGTGTTGTTGGGGCCCTTTGGTTAGATTGTCTCTTACTGGTGATGGTAATAGCCTGGCATTTGTGTGGTGTGAATGTTACTTGACACTTTTCAGCCCAAGCCTGGATATTGTCAGATTTTGTTGTAGTTGGACATGAACTGCTTCAGTATCTGAGGAGTTGCAAGTGTTGCTTAACATTATGCAATCATTAGTGAACATCCCCACCTCTGACATCATGATGGAGGGAAGGCCAGTGATGAAGCAGCTGAAGATGGCTGGCCTTAGGATACCACCCTGAGGAACTCCTATAGAGATATACTGGAGCTGAGCTGACTGACTTCCAACAACTGAAAATGCTGGGGTAATGGAGGGGAAGCATTGATGACCACTTTGTCTGTCAATTGGTGTCATCCTCCTGTTCAGTTCCAGATTCAGAGAATCAACAATGGGTCCATTTGATGTTGGTAAGATCCTGCCAACCGTAACACCTCTTCCGTCTTGCCCATTTCCCTGAATTTCCATCAATAGGCCTAATAATCTGGCGACCTCCCCCTTCCTCCCCATTTTTGGAAAGCAAATCATAGCAGGACTTATACACTTAATGATCCTAGGAAGTGTTGCTGATCAAAGAGACCTTGGAGTGCAGGTTCATAGCTCCTTGAAAGTGGAGTCACAGGTAGATAGGATCGTGAAAAAGGCATTTGGTATGCTTTCCTTTATTGGTCAGATTATTGAGTACGGGTGTTGGGAGGTCATATTGTGGCTGTACAGGACATAGATTAGGCCACTGTTGGAATATTGTGTGCAATTCTGATCTCCTTCCTGTTGGAAAGATGTTGTGAAACCTGAAAGGGTTCAGAAAGATTTACAAGGATGTTGCCAGGGTTGGAGGATTTGAGCTATAGGGAGAGGCTGAACAAGCTGGGGCTGTTTTCCCTGGAGCGTCAGAGGCTGAGGGGTGACCTTATAGAGGTTTACAAAATTATGAGGGATGTGGATAGGATAAATAGGCAAAGTCTTTTCCCTGGGGTGGGGGAGTCCAGAACTAGAGGGCATAGGTTTAGGGTGAGAGGGGAAAGATATAAAAAAGACCTAAGGGGCAACTTTTTCATGCAGAGGGTGGTATGTGTATGAAATGAGCTGCAAAAGGAAGTGGTGGAGGCTGGTACAATTGCAACATTTAAGAGGCATTTGGATGGGTATATGAATAGGAAGGGTTTGGAGGGAAATGGGCTGGGTGCTGGCAGGTGGGACTAGATTGGGTTGGGATATCTGGTTGGCGTGGACGGGCTGGAGGGAAGGGTTTGGAGGGAAATGGGCTGGGTGCTGGCAGGTGTGACTAGATTGGGTTGGGATATCTGGTTGGCATGGACGGGCTGGACCGAAGGGTCGGTTTTCCTGCTGTACATCTCTATGACTCTATGACTCTACACCAATCCCCTGCTTCTGGAGCCTGGCATCTGTTAACCTTCTGAGCATTTCTAACATGATCTACTGTCATTTCAAAATCTAACTTTGACATATGTCATTTTAGCTCTCAGCATCTATTTCTTGTGTATTTTCTTGAATGAGTGTCTCTGTTCAACATCACATTCTGATGCATTACTTGCACTTTAGGAAACTTGGTACACATTTTAACCACCTCAGTATTGGATATCTTGGAATAATACAAAAATGAATCATGAGGCATCTCGTGCCAGTGACTGTACAAGTGACCTTTTCAAAATTAGGAATGACCTCAAGACATCAGCATTATTTGAAACGTGGATTAACTTGTATAATTTCTGTACTTACTCCTACGTAGTGAGTCCTACATTACTGTTCTCTGATAACTACATTCACATCTTAATTCAGATTCCTAATTCTCCTACACTAAAAGCAATGGTAATGATGTGACATATTTCTTTTGGAATGCAGTATATTGTCGGCAGCAACAGGAAATGGATCAGAGTTGCTGAGTTTCTGTCTGCCACCTCTTGATTTTTATAGATCTGTTCAATCGATACAGACTCCTTTACATCAAAAATGTGAAGATATAATGCATTTCTTGAGGTGATTCAGGCTGGAGGCTAGGTGCCAGTATGGACTGATGGGAAGGACTGTTATTCTGAACTTCTTATTTATCAATTTTTCTAACTTATTACCATGATCTGTAATGCTGGACATTTTTTATTTCTTTTTCTAATTTTATTTTCTTAAGAACGTTTATTGAAGAATCTGTACCTTGTGCCTAAGATGGCGGCATAACTGGTGACTTGTAAACTCATTTGAGTATATGTGACTATAAAGCTAATTCAAAGCATTAGTAAGATGGTATTTCTCTGACAGGATGGGCGTGCACTATTCCATTGGTAGAAGATTGCTGGGAAATGGTGCGGTTTCATCAATAGAGTACGCATACAGAGTGGGACTGAGAAGTTTCACTGACAAAGGGATAGGAGATGATTCGACATTCTTCCTTCCTTAACAGGAATGGGGGCTTCTGGGGAATATGCTGATTCTTTTATGCATCAGTATAAAAGGAGTTAGCATTTGATTTGATTCGATTTAGGTATTTACCGAAGTACAGTGAAAAGTTTTGTTTGTGAGCAGTATAGGCAGATCATAGTAAGCAAGGACATCTAGAGCATAGGGTTCTTAGACAAAGTGCGACATGCAGGTTACACTGCACAGGAGGTGAGGAAAGAGAAATCAACCTTAACAAAATCAACATTATTTGAAGTTTAAGAGTCCATTCATCAGTGTAATAACAGCTGGAAAGAAACAGTTCTTGAGCCTGATGGTGTGTATGTTCAAACTTCTGCATCTTCTGCCTGATGGAAGAGATTGAAAGAGATCATTTCTAGGGTGGGAGGGTCTTTGATGATGTTGGCAGCCTTTTCACGAGATTAGCTTCTGTGATGGTCTGGGCTATGTACGCAACCTTCCATAGTTTCTTAGGGTCTTGGGCAGAACAGCTGCTGTACCAGGCCATTATGCACCCGGACAGTATGCTTTCTATGTTGCATCTGTAAAATTTGGTTAGGACATGCTGAATGTCCTAAGCTGCGTGAGGAAGAAGAGGCGATCTTGTATCTTCTTGATAGTCTCATCAAATTGGATTGGTTGATGCATTACAAGGACAGGTTGTCGGTTATCATCACTCCTTGGAACTTGATGCTCTCCACCCTCTCAACCTCCCTTCCATTAATGTAGATGGGGGCATGTTCTCCTTTCTTTCTGAAGTCAATGTTTTGTTGACATTGAGAGAGACAGGATGTATTCATTGCACCAGGACACCAATCCTTCTATCTCCTGTTATGGACAAGGCCAGATCTCCTCAAATCATCTTCAAGAAAGTAGCCCGGACTCTAGCTTTGCGAGTTGTTTTAAGCAGGTGTACAGTGGATATTCCAGGAGTGTTGCAGTTGGTTAAACCACTTAGTTTTAAACAAAACAGAATTTATTTAGCAAGATTACCAAATGAAATATGAACAAAACAGAACAGAATACCGAATAACTTAACCTACCTGAAAAACCAACAGATTATCCAAGCTTAATAATGTTGTTCCAAATATTTGCAACAATCACCATAAATACTCCTTGGCACAAAAGGTAAAATCAAACACAGGGTCTTACAGGAGGGAGAGAGATGGCAGAGGGTCTCAGCATGGAACACTTTCTTCCATGTCGCTGTTTCTTGGACCAACAGCCTCACCAACTGCCTACTTTCAGTGAACAGAGCTGAAAATGTGTTGCTGGTTAAAGCACAGCAGGTTAGGCAGCATCCAAGGAACAGGAAATTCGACATTTCGGGCCAGAGCCCTTCATCAGGAAACTGATGAAGGGCTCTGGCCCGAAACGTCGAATTTCCTGTTCCTTGGATGCTGCCTAACCTGCTGTGCTTTAACCAGCAACACATTTTCAGCTCTGATCTCCAGCATCTGCAGACCTCACTTTTTACTGCTTTCAGTGAACAGCCAGACTGCGAAAACCAACCCAAACCAAATTAGAGAAAAGCTGAGCTGGGAGAACTGGCCACTCCCATTTCATTGTACAAATGTCTTTTTTAAAACTTGAAAGCATTTACAAGTAGATCAATCCCAGACATATCGGAATCTGTGTCTTTACGACCTCCTGATTAAAAAACCAAGGGCAACCTAACCTTGTTAGCGGAGAAGCATCATCACATTCCTTTCTGTATTCTGACTGATCATTGTTTGATATCTTTCCTAAAACAGTGGTGTCATCAGCAAAGTTGTAGATGGTGTTCATTTGGAATTTGGCAACACAGTCATGGGTATACAGGGCGTAAGGAAGGGGACTGAGATCACCTTTGGGGGCTCCAGTGTCACAGGTTATTGTGGAGGGAGGTGCTGTTGTCTATCTTCATTGATTGCAGTCTGTGGGTCAGGAAGTTGAGGATCTAGTTACAGAGGGCAGAGCCGAGACCTAGGTCTTGGAGTTCTGAGATCAATCTGGAGCTGATAATGGTGATGAAGGTGAAATTGTTGTCGATGAGCAGGAGACTGACATATGTGTCCTTGTTGTCTAGAAGTTCCAGGGGATAAGTGCAGGGCTAGGGAAATGGTGTCTGCTGTAGACCTGTTATGTCGGTAAGTAAGTTGCAGGGAATTGATGGATGCTGGAAGACGAGAGTTGATTTAGGTATGACCAGCCTCTCAAAGCACTTCATTACTATGGAGGTCAGAGCCACTGGGCGATAGTCATTAAGGCGCATTGCATGTGTTTTCTTTGGTACCAGGATGATTGTGGTCTTCTTGAAGCAAGTGGGGACTTTGGCTTGTAGGAGGGAAAGGTTGAAGAGGTTCAGTGAATACCTCCACCAGCTGGTCTGCACAGAATCTAAGTGCACAGCTGGGGGTTCCATCTGGGCCCATCGCTTTCCTTGGGTTGACTCTCAGGAAAAGCGTAGCAGGTCAGGCAGCATCCAAGGAACATGAGATTCGACGTTTCGGGCATAAGCCCTTCTTCATTCCTGAGGAAGGGCTTATGCCCGAAACATCGAATCTCCTGTTCCTTGGATGCTGCCTGACCTACTGTGCTTTTCCAGCAACACATTTTCAGCTCTGATCTCCAGCATCTGCAGACTTCACTTTCTCCTTGACTCTCAGGAAGACTGACCTGATGTCTGAAGCAGTGACGGAGGGAACAGGTGTGTTCAGAGCTATCGGGGCAGGTGACACCTTGCCACTGCCATTCTACTTGAACCAGGCATAGGAAGCATTGAGTGCGTCAGGGAGGGATGTGTTTTAGTCCACTATCTTACTCTCTTTCATTTTGTATCTCGTTATGTTGTTTAGGCCTTGCACAGGTAGCGGGTGTCCATATGAAAATGCACTTCTTATTAAATAATGGTACAATACTTAAAGGTGCTTGTATGGTGATTTGTGTATGGTAGTTGTTTTGAAGAATTTTTTGATTTGACATTAAAGCAAGGGTCAAAATGTATGTTCTTGTGACCACCAACCCCTCTCACTTCACTCAGGAGAAGCAACATACAATTTGAGAATGCGACTCTGAAAAATAAATAACTGGGATGTGAACAACACTGGAAAAGTTGATAGCCCATTCAAATTGTCCTGATAAAGTGGTGGTGCAAATCTCCATGAGGTTCTGCAATCCTAACCTTAGCGGCTGTCACAATAGTACAGGGAAGGAATTCCAAGATACTGACTTAGTGATGATGAACAGACTCCAGTCAGGAGGATGTATTATTGAGACAGGGACGTGGAAGTGTAGGTATTCCCCCAACATTACTGCTATTCTCTTTCTTAGTGGTAAAGACCTCAAGGAGGTAAGGTGCTACTGAATTAATGTGTTGCTGCAGAGCAGCCTGTGAATAATAAACATGGCAACCATGCTGCTGTGGACCTGGATGTGGATTGATCAAATCCAAATTGAGTATTGGTGAACAGGTTATTGGTGAGATTTTAAATAAAATCTCTTTTGTCGAGGTAGGAATTTCTGGGAAAGCTAGCATTTGTGTTGTGAGATGGAGTTGCATTCCTTCTGGCAGATGGACACCCACAGCATAGTTAGGGAATTTCAGGATTTTCACTTAATGACACTGCAGGATAGGCAATATAATTCCAACTCAGCACATTGTGTGATTTGGAGGGGAACTGACGGTGTTGGTATTCCCATATGTCTGCTGTCCTCATCCTTCTAGCTGGTACAGGTTGCATGTTTGGATGGTGCTGTTGCTATGGTGTGTAAATTGCCATCATTTATCTTGTAGATGATACACACTGATGCCATTATTTATTAGTGTTGAAGGGCATGAAACTTGAAATTGAGATGCCAGTTGAGTGAATTGTTTTGTCCTGATGGTCTTGAGATTCTTGATCATTGCTGGAACTGCATTCATTCAGGCAAATAGAGAATATTCCATCACACTCCTGACTTGTTCCTTTTAGATGGTGACAACCTTGAGGAGTCATGATTTGGAGGTGCCAGTGTTGGACTGGGGTGTGTAACAAGTTAAAAACTACACAACACCAGGTTATAGACCAACAGGTTGATTTGGAACCACTAGTTTTCCGAGCACTGCTCCTTCATCAGGTGGTTGTGGAGTATAAGATCCTAAGACAGAATTTATAACAAAAGTTTATAGTGTGATGCAACTGAAATGACATATTGAAAAACAATCCAAATCTTTTTCAATATATCACTTCAATTGAATCACAGTGTAAAAGTTTGCTATAAATTCTGTGTCTTATGTTCTTACACTCCACAACCACCTGATGAAGGAGCAGTGCTCTGAAAGCTAGTGGTTCCAAATCAACCTGTTGGACTATAACCTGGTGTTGTGTGATTTTTAACTTTGAGAAGTCAGGAGGTGAGTTACTTTCTGCAAAATTCCCAGTCTTACACCTGTTCTTGCTGCCATAGTTGGGTCAATTCAGTTTCTGGTCAGTGGCATTCCTCAGAATGTTTGTAGAGAATTCAGTTGTGGTTATGACTGAATATCTATTGTCGGGTGTGACATGGATGTTATTTTCCACTTATCAGCCCTTGTTTGAATGTTGTCTGGGTTCTGCTGCATATATTGACACTTGAGAGTGTCACCTGATAGCAGTGTTAACTCCTTGTTGACAATTTGGCAATCAACTTTGATTTCGTGCCTGCTGATATAACGGCAATTTGTTTCAACTGGACTTTTCCTGTTTTCTGTATCATGCATGATGGGGTTAAAATTGTCATGATCTTATGCTGTGCAATGCCTGGATTGTTGTCAATAGGCCTGTTCATTTTATTATTGAACTGGATATTTACCATTGAGTGCTTTGCTAGGCCACTTCAGAATGTGTTAAAAGAGTCAACCATTTAACAGCAAATTTGCACCCAGAAAGCTCTGGTGGGGAATAGCACTCACAAGGAACAATGGTGAGGCTGCAATTCCTGGTTTTCTGGCTAAAAATGGAAGTCAGAATCATGGCTGTATTATCTCAGCCAAGATTCACCAGGAGTTTCGTTGATCACCAAATCAGTCAGTCAAACCTTCTCCACCCTGGAGGATCCCTGCCTCTGTTCCTGACAAAGGGCTTTTGCCCGAAATGTCGATTTTCCTGTTCCTATGATGCTGCCTGACCTGCTGCGCTTTTCCAGCACTACTCTGATTTAAATTCTGGTTTCCAGCATCTGCAGTCCTCACTTTTTGCCTAACCCTTTAAACATACATAATACCATCAAATTAACTACAAGGGCATGTAAAATATTTTTTTCTGAATAACACTCAACAGATTTCGAATCCAGCCCACCAGTTCTGAAATCTTTACATAGAGGAAAGGATGCCAGTGTCTCAGATTGAATTATATCAGTAAAAATCTCATGGAAACTGTATGATGTGGCTTGGCGTCTTATGCTCTCTCTTTCCATTCTCCTTGACTTTCTCATTGGATGTCAGAAGAATAAGTGTCCACCCGTGAGCAAGACAAAGGAGAGTAAGGGGGAGAGTAGCTGAGGGTACAATTCTGTTAAGCAATCAGAATAGGAATGAGCTAACAAAAGTGGAAACTGCTGAGAAAGCTCAGCAGGTCTGGCAGCACCTGTGGAGAGAAAACATTTCATATCCAGTGACCTGAGGAAGGATCATTTGACCCAAAACCATAAGTCTGATTTCTCTCCACAAATGTTGCCAGATCTGCTGAGCTTTTCTGTTTTTGTTTCTGATTTACAACATCTGTAGTTTGTTCGGTCTTTAGAAATGAACTAAGTTGTTTGCCGTGTCGACACTGCTGAATCTCATAGATAATAATTTAAATATAAAATATATTACAGTGCATTTCACAGTAAATATAATACATGCTGCAGAAAATCATGGATGTACAAGCATTACAACAGAGAGATGTAGAAAGCAAACAGTGCCTGTTTAGGGGGGTGAATGATGTCAATGTTGCCAACTAGTGAATGGTGATCTTCCATAATGGTTTGAGCTACTGTCAAGAACTTTTATTCACTTTCTTGCATCTCTCATTGTCATGCATTTCACGGGCGCATAGCTCATTTGCAATTAGAGGTTGAATAATGTTAATCACTATGTTTAATTCCTTTCACCGGCTGATGGTAATTACAGGGAAGCTCTCAGCACGACAGTTCTTGTTTGGATGCTTTATTTCCTGAATGTTGTTTTCTCACTGTTATTTTAGTGGTAATTATTTTGCATTTTGCTAAAATTGCTGACGCGTTGACTTATTTGTATGCAAATTATAGACAGAATGCAGAACACCAGGTGCCTTTTAAATAAAGGCCATGGTTTCAAGCAGAGATACACCACAACGCAACATGTTTTGCATCGTACAATGTGGGAAGTTCAATGATTCCCACGATTATGATTTTTCTTATCTTTTACCAGTGCCCTTTAATATGGTTCATTGAAAGGTAGATTTAAATTGTCCTATGAGGTGACTGGGGCCAGATTTAAAGTCATAGCGTCAGGCAGCACAGAAATGGACCCTTCAATTCAATACATCTGCGCCAACCAGATATCCCAATTTCACCTTGTCCCACTTGCCAGCACTTGGGTGATGTCTCTCCAAACCCTTCTTATTCATATACCCATCCAGATGCCCATCCAGTCCCCACCACTTCCTCTGGCAGCTCATTCTAGACATGCACCACTAGCTTCGTGAAGAAATTACCTCCAAGTCCTTTTAAAGTCTTTCCCCCTCACCTTAAACCCATATTCTTGGGGGGATCCAAGATGGCAGCATCCTGGTAGGATCATGTCTCTGGGCTCCGTACTGCAATGCTGGCCTGACAGAGCCAGTACCTGTCCAAAACAGTTTACAGTGCATAAAAACATAGCAAAGGGGCTAGAAACCTGAAAAATCTCACTTAGCTTTGTCCTTGCAACTGGAGAATGTTAAAGAATGGAGGAAGCTTGCCTGGGGCCAGGACCACGACACAGTCCACTGAAGCAGTGGGCTTGCTTACTCATCAGACCCTGGTTGAGGAGTTGGCCAAATCCTGCGAGGTCCTGGGGAGGCAGATCCAGGAAAAAAAATCAGAAAGAAGCTGGCTCCGTTATCTGCTGTGCTGCAAGACTTGGGAAAAAGGACCGATGATCTTGTGCACTGGGCTGCAGGGGTAGAGGCAGAGACTGACTTCTCCAAGAGCTGGATTGAAGCCCTGGAAACACAGGTGTGGGGTCTGTTGAATCTGATAGACGATCTTGAAAACCAGGGCAGAAGAAAGAACCTGTGCATTGTTGGCATATCGGAAGGGACGGAAGGTGAACGGCCGGTGGAGCTCTTTGAGAAGTGGTTCCCAGAGTTCTTTGGTTTGGAGGCTCAGAAGGGAAGGATAACAATTAAAATGGCCCACGGGATCATGGCATGAAAACCAGGTGTGGATCAGTGTCCATGCCCAGTCCTGGTAGGGTTATCATTATAAAGACAAGCAGAGGGTCATGGAAGCTTCTAGAACTCAGGGGAGAGATGTGATGGCATTGGTATGTAGCGGCTCCAGAGTCATGTTTTTCCAAGACTTTTTGACGGAAATGTCTGGAAAAGGAAGTCCTATGATGGAGTCAAGAGAAGATTGAGAGAGCTTGGGATCCAGTACACTTTAAGATATCCAGCTGTGCTTCAGATCAATCATAATGGATCATACATTTGTTTGATTCATCAGAGAAAGCGAAGAACTTGGAGCGTCGGAGGCTGAGGGGTGACCTACAGAGGTTTACAAAATTATGAGGGGCATGGATAGGGTAAATAGACAAAGTCTTTTCCCTGGGTTTGGGGAGTCCAGAACTAGAGGGCAGAGGTTTAGGGTGAGAGGGGAAAGATATAAAAGAGACTTCAGGGGCAACTTTTTCACACAGAGGGTGGTACATGTATGGAATGAGCTGCCAGGGGAAGTAGTGGAGGCTGGTACAATTGCAATATTTAAAAGGCATTTGGATGGGTATATGAATAGGAAGGGTTTGGAGGGATATGGGCCTGGTGCTGGCAGGTGGGACTAGATTGGGTTGGGATATCTGGTCGGCATGGACGGGTTGGATCGAAGGGTCTGTTTCCATGCTGTACATCTCTATGAGTCTATGTTGACTTAAGTTGAGCGGCCGAATAGGCATAGAGGACAGAACTGTTCGGGTTTGCTCTTCTTTAAAAAGGACTTGGTGGAGTCCCCTTTCTGGTAATAAGTTGCGTGAAATGATGTATGGGTTGGACGGTATATTTATTTTTAATTTCTAAGTTATGTTAAGGGATGGGTGACATATTTATTTTTAGTTTACTTGTCTATAATACTAACCCTGCTTTGGGTTTTTTTTCTCTACTGGGTGGTTGGTGTATGTGCTGCGATCCTAGTTGGTAGGAGTTGAGTGGGTGGTTGGGATGGTTAGTAGGGTTGTAGGATGTGTAGGTACCCCCTTCGAATGGGGGGTAAATTCCTCCAATCAGTGCCTTTGGCGATTTTTTTGTTTTTCTGTTTTTGCTGTATATAGTTTTTATAAGTTACGTAGATTTGTAGTTATTTTAGTTTGTGTACTTTTTGGGTTTTGTGGATTCTTTAGCATTAAAGCTCAGTGATCTGTAGTTTGGGTTCCTCCTCTCTGGAGACTAAGTGGTGCTGTGGCAGGATATGACTAAGGATGTGTTTAAGTGGTGCACTTGGAATATTAAGGGGAGTCACTCACCTGTCAAGAGGAAGAAGATACTTTCCAGCCTTAAAAGGGAGAGGGTGAATATTGCGTTATTAGAAGAAACATATTTGGATGATGCAGAGAATTTGAAGTTGCAACAGAATGTGTATAACTGGGTTTATTTTTAATCTTTCAATACTAGAAGCAGAGTGGTGGCCATTTTAGTTAGAAATAGTCTCCCATTTAAGTTATTAAAGTGCAGTAAAGACACACATGGGAAAGTTGCAATCCTTAAAAGCTTTGATACTTGGGGAAGAATACAGGATCTTAAATGTTTACTGTTCCCTGGCCCACCCCCTTAAATTCTTGACAGACACATGTTCTAGACTGGTTAACTTGCATCACAACATATCATCGTAGGAGGGGTTTTAATTGTCTCATAGACCCTATGGTAGATAGCTTGCCCAAAGGTCCATCAATATTTCTTTGTGATCTAAACAATGAAGGGATTTGTGTGCTGAATTGGGGGTGGTAGATGTTTGGAGACACCTGGCAGGGACTTCACGTTCTCCTTGAACCCACATAAATGCCTTACCAGGATTGACCTTTTTCTGATCCCCGCAGCACGTCTGGGCTCGGTGGTGTCATGTACAATTGGCAATATCACTATTTCCAATCACGCCCCACTGTATTTAATAGTCAAGTGTAAGGGTACAGTGGTAGGCTTGAGGCACTGGCAACTGGACCCCTTCATCCTCAAGGATAGCAAGTTTACTGAATTCTTTTCTACTGAGTTCAGGGCTTTTTAAGATATTAATGCAGGCTCAGCCAGTAGCCCATCCATTCTTTGGGAAATGTCTAAAGCCTATGCTCGGGGGTTGAATATCTCCTATTCAGCCAATAAGAAGCGACAGATGGGTTAGCATCAATGCTTGCTTGAGCTGCATCTGAAAATAGCTGAGAAGACATACTTTGACAGGCCCTGGTTGGTTAAACTGCAGAGAATCACAGCGCTCTGGGCTATGCTGAACTCCATGTTCACACGGACAGCCAAGAGGGAGCTCTCATTTGCAAGTCAAAAGCTGTTTGAGCATAGGGATGAGCTGGGCAAGTACCTAGCATACCTTGCTAGGGAAATGAGTGCCGCCCAAGCCATTACCTCGATCGGAGAGGATGCCAGAAATTTGACCTACGATTCTAAAAAGATTAATGCAGCATTCTGGAAATTTTATTCTGAAAGCTGTGAGGATGGGTGGGTTAGGATGGAGTCCTTTTTTCAGAATTTGGGCCTTCCAGCAGTGACCCCTGAACAAGAGTCGCTCCTCAATGCCTCGTTGTCAGAGCAAGAGCTGCAAGAGGCTGTGAGGCAGCTCCAGAATAGGAAGGCACCAGGGCCTGACAGGTTCCCTAGTGAGTTCTAGAAGGAATTTATAAGTATATTGTCAGGACCGATGCTTAGTATGTTTAATGACTCACATAGTTGTGGCCTCCTCCCAACATCTCTAAGAGAGGTGAACAACTCTCTCATTCTTAAAAATGGGAAGGCCCCAACGGACTGTGCTTCCTATAGACCCATTTCACTCCTGAGTGTTGACTTCAAAATTCTATCCAAGACTCTGGCATTAAGGCTAGAAACTGTACTGTTCTCCATCATTAAGGAGGACCAGACGGGGTTCATAAAAGGTCACAGAATGATGGATAATGTTGGGAGATTACTTAATATAATCTAAGTATGTCAACAGCAATCGATACAGGGATTGGCGCTCTCCTTAGATGAGGAAAAGGCATTTGACAGGGTCAAGTGGCTGTATCTTTTTCATACTTTGAAGCGGCTGGGCCTGGGAGAGACCTTCATCAGGTGGGTGGACATTTTGCATAATGGTCCTCTTGCCATGGTCTTCACCAATGATGTACGGTCAAGCAATTTTAATATTTGCAGGGGCAGTCAACAGGGCTGTCCCTTTTCAACATTGCTTTTCACATTAATGATCGAACTGCTGGCGGAGGCAATACACAGGGATCCCAATATAACTGCTCCAGAAGTGAGGACGAAGTCATGTAAGATCGCACAAAATGCGGATGATATTCTTGTCTTCTTATCAAACCCAAAGTCTCAATACCACACCTGGTACAATGCATAATCTTAGTCGGTGGCCTCTCAGCTTATAAGATCCATTTTGCAAAGTCAGAGGCCATGCCCATGGGTGGTCTCCTGAGAGTGCCTGATCCTGAGGGTGGATCTCAGTTCCCCTTTAGATGGTCACAGCAGAGCTTTCTCTACTTAGGCATATTTATTACTCCCATTTTTGATTGGCTATTTAAAGCCAATTTTGCCCATTTATTCAACAGAATCAAGCAGGATCTTTGGAGATGGGAGGTGCTTCTGATTTCTTGGTTAGGTTGGATAACCCTCATTAAACTGAACATTCTGCCCTACTTGTTGTATCCTAAGCGAATGCTTCCTCTGCTTTTTACTAGACAAATATTTAGAAGACTGAACAGTTGGTTTAGTTCTTTTGTCTGGTATCGCAAAGGGGCCCCGAATTAAATTGACTAAATTGCAGTCCCCTTACAGACTAGGAGGAGTAGGCCTCCCAGATATCAAAAACTATCAGTTAAGCTCAGTGCTGTCTTACATGAAAGATTGGGCTCAGGGGTGGGGATCTCTCACTCACTTTGGTTGGACTTTGAAACGTCTCAGGCAAGATGCCCCCTTATTAGCCTACTGTTCTTAAACAAAATGAGAACAGTTAAGGAATTTTGCCATAGCCCAATAGTCATCAATACTGTCAAGGTGTGGAGGGCAATGCATCAGGGTGAGGGCAACATTGCTAAAACATCATTTTTGACACTCATACTTGGTATGCCGGGCTTTCAGCCAGCGATGATGGACTCTGAGTTTCAACTATGGGCAGCTAGGGGTGTGTCTTGTCTGGGTGATTTATTCAAAGGGGACATACTGTCTTTTTACCAATTGGCTCGGAAATATGAATTGCCCAGTTGGGACCTTTTTCGTTTCTTTCAAATTAGAAACTTCATATAAAAAGAGACTGCACTTCTCACTGATCCTTATAGGTCCGACATGGATAAGACAGTGTTGAGTGCTGAGAGTATATTATCTGTTAGTAACGCTTATCATCTATTGGGAGAGCGTCCCTCGGATGAGAGCAAATGGCTCTGTAAGGTATGGGAGAGTGAGTTGGATGTTGAGATCTCTTCTGAAATATGGGAGGACATCTGGGAAAATGCACAAAGAATCTCGATTTGCAACAGGATCCATACCTTGCAATTGAAGATTCACCACAAGTTCCATCTGGCCGCAGACATCCTCGCTAAATTTAAAGAGGAAGCATCTTCAATGTGTCCTAAATGTGAAGTGATGTGGGCAGGCTTACTCATTGTCTTTGGTCCTGCCACAGACTGCGGGCATACTGGAGCACTGTGGTGGGTGAAATAGAGAAGGCGTTGGGGATGGAGGTGGAGATGGATCCGGTATCTCTTATTCTTGGCTTTGTTAATTCTCTTTCGTTAGATGCACACACATACAAAAAAAAGGTTTTTCAGTATCCTCACTTTTTGTGCCAGAAAGAACATTCTATGAGGGTGGGTGTCGGACAATCCCCTGGGGATGGTGGGCTGGCATAAGTTAGTCATGGAGCACATACCCTGGGACTTTCTTACAAGTATGGTGCACCATAAAACTGAGGATTTCTATAAGATGTGGTGGCCCTTTTTGGACTACCCGGATGCAGATTCGTCTGCTATACTAATAAGAGCCTTTATATAGGCATGGCAGTTCTAAGTAATGGGTTTGGTATTCAGAGGGGAGGAACTATGAACACGTGAATATGTATAAACTTAGGTGCTCGATGATCGAGGGCTATTGCTTTGTTTTGCTGAGCTGTGTTACAGTTGTTATCATTATTATTATTGTAAAGATTTTCCTTTTTTAGCTTAGTTATTAGTTAGTGTTTATTTATATAATTAGCGGTTTTGTTTTTTAATATTGGTTTGAATTGTTTGGTTTTGTATATGTTGTAATATTCAAAAGGAAAAATTCTTTCTAATAAAAATATATTTAAAAACCCCATGTTCTCCAGTTATAGACTCCCCACCCTAGTAAAAGAGCTAGGCAGCTCACGCTATCCATGACTCTTATGATATTATAAACCCCTACAAGGTTCAGCCTCAGCTCTGACACTCTGGGAAAAACTGCCTATTCAGCTTCTTCCTACAACTCAAACCCTCCAGTCCTGTCAACATTCTTGTAAATCTTTAATGCAACCTCTCAAGTTTAATAGCATCTTTTCAATAGAAGGGTGACCAGAATTGTAAGCAGTATTCCTAAAGTGGCCTCACCCATGTCCTGTACAGCCACAACATGACTTTCAATCGTCTATATTCAATGTTCTAACCAATAAAGACAAGTGTGCCAAACTCCTTCTTCACTCTCCACTGCCTACATATGACTTCGCTCTCAAGGAACTATGCACCTGCACCCAAGATCTCTTTGTTTAGTGATATTCCCCAGGACCATACCATTAACTGTATAAGTCCTGCCTTGGTTTGCCTCACCAAAATGCAACACCTCACATTTATCTAAATTAAACTCCACCACCCACTCCTTGGCCCAATGGCCCATCTGACCAAGGTCCCATTGTACTCTGAGATAATCTTCTTCACTGTCCACTACACCACCTATTTTGGTGTCATCTGCAAACTTACTAATCATAACTCCTCGTTTCACATCCAAGTCATTCAAAAAGCAGATCCTTGTGGAACATCACTGGTCATAGGCCTCCTGTCCTAGGTCTCCTGCACCACCACCCACTGCCTCCTATCTTCACGTCAATTTTTTGTCCAATTGGCTAGCTCCCCATTGGATACAACATGATTTAACTTTGCAAACCAGTCTACCATGCGGTGCCTTGTTTAATGTTTTTCTGAAGCCCATACAGACAATGTTTACCACTCTGTCTTTATCAATTTTCTTTCTCACAACTTCAAAAACTCTACCATATGTTAACGACATATGATTTCCCATGCACAAAGCCATGCTGACTATCCCTAACCAGTCCTTGCCTTTCCAAATGCATGTAAACCTATCCCTCAGAATCCCTTCCAACAACTTGCCCACCACCAATGTTAGGCTCAACAGTCTATAGTTCACTGGCTTTTCCATACAGCCTTGCTTAAATAATGGCACCACATTAGCCAATCTTCAGTCTTCCAGCACTTCACCGTGGCAGTCAATGATACAAATATCTCAGCAAAGGGCCTAGCAATATCTTTTCTAGCTTCCCACAAAGTTCTGAGAAACACCTGACTAGGTCAGGCTATCATGTAGGCATCTGATTGAAGTGTTCCGTGGAAGAGCAGACTCATTGGAGTCCTGATGTTTTAGAACTCCTGGTTCCATGGGGTTCAACCTCCATTTAGCATTGATGATGCCAGCAGTATCAAAGGTGTTTGTGTGCATCCAGGCAATGGAGAATTCCTATGTTAGTACAGCAAGTTAGAGAAGGCACACCAGAGTTGAAAGGTCCCACCGTGTAGTTGTAGATTGTGATAAAATGACTATTGTGGCACAGACAGCCTCACATAGGGCACCTATTGTTAAAGTTCACTTGAGAATGTAACTTGAAGTTCTGAGATTTAAATATGGAAGAACTAATATGCCCATTCTAAAAGATGAGAGGCTTAACAGACAATCTAGGTGTTTTCAATATATAATTTCACTTACATCACACTGTAAACTTTTACTATAAATTCTGTGTCCTATGATCTTATACTCCACAACCATTTGAAGAAGGAGCAGCACTCCGAAAGCTAGTGTTTCCAAATAAACCTGTTGGACTATAATCTGGTGTTGTGTGATTTTTCACAATGATTTAGGAATTCACCTTGGGATTGGTGGAATTCATTGGTATCTCATTCAACACCTATTGCATTCTGTATTCAGTTCCACAGAAGTCATAGAGTCATTGAGGTGTACAGCACAGAAGCAGACCCTTCATTCCAACTCGTCCATGCCAACCAGATATCATAAATTATTCTAGTCCTATTTGCCAGCAGTTGTAGGCATCCTACGATTTTCCTTATGACACTAAGATTGGAGGTGTCGTTGATAGTATAGAGGGCTACTGCAGGCTGCAGTGCGACATAGACAGGATGCAAAGCTGGGCTGAGAAATGGCAGATGGAGTTCAACCTGGGTAAATGCAAAGTGATGCATTTTGGAAGGTCGAACTCAAATGCTGAATATAGGTTTAAAGACAGGATTCTTGGCAGAGTGGAGGAACAGAGGGATCTGGGTGTGCAGGTACATAGATCCCTCAAAGTTGCCGCCCAAGTGGATAGGGTTGTTAAAAAAGTATATGGTGTTTTGGCTTTCATTAACAGGGGTTTCAAGTTTAAGACCCGGGAGGTTTTGCTGCAGCTCTACAAGTCCCTGATGAGACCACACTTGGAGTATTGTGTCGCCCTACTATAGGAAAGATGCAGAGGCTTTGGAGTGGGTGCAAAGAAGGTTTACCAGGATGCTGCCTGGACTGGAGGGCTTGCCTTATGAAAAAAGGTTGAATAAGCTCGGACTTTTCTCTCTGGAGAGAAGGAGGAAGAGAGGAGACCTGATCGAGGTGTACAAAATAATGAGAGGAATAGATAGCATCAATAGCCAGAGACTTTTCCCCAGAGCAGGATTGACTGGAATGAGAAGTCATAGCTTGAAGATATTAGAAGGAAGGTACAAAGAAGACATCAAAGGTAGGTTCTTTACGCAGAGAGTTGTAAATGCATGGAATGCATTGCCAGCTGAGGGAGTGGAAGTGAAGTCATTTAAGTGACTGCTGGACATGCACATGGATAGCAGTGAGTTGAGGGGTGTGTAGGTTAAGTTACTATGTTTGAAATTGGGATTAAACCTCGACACAACATCGTGGGCCCAAGGGCCTGTTCTGTGATGTACTTTTCTATGTTCTATGTTCTATGCTCTATGGGTTCATTTTATCACAATCTACAACTACACGGTGGGACCTTTCAACTCTGGTGTGCCTTCTCTAACTTGCTGTACTAACATAGGAATTCTCCATTGCCTGGATGCACACAAACACCTTTGATACTGCTGGCATCATCAATGCTAAATGGAGGTTGAACCCCATGGAACCAGGAGTTCTAAAACATCAGGACTCCAATGAGTCTGCTCTTCCACGGAACACTTCAATCAGATGCCTACATGATAGCCTGACCTAGTCAGGTGTTTCTCAGAACTTTGTGGGACTATAACCTGGTGTTGTGTGATTTTTAACTTTGTACACTCCAGTCCAACACCGGCATCTCCAAATCATGCCTATTGTTAAAGCTCATTTCAGATTGTAACTTTAAGAAAATTCTGGGATTTACGTATGGAATAATTGAAATCAACATGCTCATTCTAAAAGATGAGAGACTTAATAAACAATCCAGATCTTTTTCAATATATAATTTCAGTTATATCACACTGTAGACTTTTGGTGTTGTGCGATTTTTTTTTAACTTTGTACACCCGAGTCCAAATCCAATATCATTACATTTTTCAATAGATTAGTGTCACTTCAAATATATTCTGCTGCTGGGGAAACTCTTCCCCAGCATCATCAGCTGGAGTTTGTGTTTTCAGTTTGAACAGATTATATCTTGTTCATAGTGACTTTTTCACCCTACCAACATGCTTATAATAGTCAATGGCCAAATGAGCAGCAAAACACTAAAGTTAATCTTGAAAACCAATCCCTTAATGCCATGCAATAAATACAGAATTAGATTCTTGGCACAAGTCTGTGAGCCTTTGTGGAGATGTGTGGAATGCAATTCCCAGAGTATCGTACAATTTTTGGCATCCCTTGTAATAAAAAGAGAATTTGACTCATTCAATAGCATAAAATAGCAAGTCTTGAACACAGGCTCAAATTCACAGTTCATTCTCTTTCAACTCAGTAATGTTCCCAAGAGAAATAAATGTGTGCCATCCTTATCCATACCTCATTCAACAATCGTTCTTCTTTTTAGAACTGTTTGAAACTACAGTTCAAAACATTTTGCAGAGAACCCATAAAAATAGAAGGTGTGTTAGCTCGCAATATCATTCTGATATACCTAAAGCTAATACAGACTGAGGAAGGAGCTCAGAGTTTGATATATGGAGAGACAATAGGTTTATGTATGCAAATCTTTGAAGATGGCAGGACGAATTGAGAAGACTATTTAGAAATAGTCAGACAAGATTCCTGGCTTTATAAATAAAGGCATCCTTATCAAGTGTCTGCTGGAAATTCATACAAGCTCCATCCTTAGACATTCCCCTGTCTGCTACTTTTAGTTGCTTCTTCAAAAACCTCACTTAGGTTTATTAAATATGATATTCCTGTGACGAATCCATGTTGGCTTTACCTAATTTGTCGAAGTGCTCAGTTGCTATGGCCTAATCATCTTCCAACATGGATGTTGGTCTAATAGAACTTCCATTTCTTAATTTTTGTCTCTCACCCTTTTCAAATAATGAAACTACATTTACCATTTTCCAGTCTAAAATTTCTTAATTGAGAGTTATGACTTAACCTCACTAATTTCTTTAAAATCCAGTAGTTTTAAAAACCATTAGGTCATTGGGATTTGGCATTTAAAAAAAAAACTGCTGTCTTGCTTATGTTAAATTTAGTGAATTCCAGTCCTTGATTTATTAATAAGTTTCCCTGAAATGTCAGGTATATTATCCTCTTCCTCTACTGTGAAGATGACCAATTAATTATTAACAGGCCTTCCATTTCCTCATTTTCATTTGCAATATTATCCTTATCTGTTTTTAAAGGGCCCACAATATCCTTAGCATCTCTTATTTCTAGGACAATTGGAAAAGAAATCCTTCAAAAAAATTATTTTCATCACTCCTGTCTGTCACATTTTGCCTTTGCTCTTTCCATTGATTTTATAAATTGATTGTTTTCTCAGTAAAGCCTCTGGAAGCATTAACTGATTGCACATATTGAGGACCCATCTGACCAATCAGGGGCCTTCTAGTTCAGTCACATGCTGTTTGACCAGCCCCAACAAAATGACCCAGACTCCTTTTCACTTCATTACATGAACATTTCCTGCAACCTACTGATTATTTCCCAAGAAATCATAGTCATGATGCCAGGTAACAAATAATTTGCCAACTACAATATTCATTGTGAACTAATAAATATATTCGGTGCAGGAACATCTTGCAGTTATGTTAAAGGAGCTTTATGTCCTTTCAACAAACAGACAAAAGATTTAAATTGAAATTAAACATTTGTAAATCCACAAAAGGGTTTTCTGGTGGGTAGATGGATCTGAAGTGGGGTGGAACTTATGTATGCCTCATCGACTACTTCTAAATGTAGCCAAATTTCACAAACATTAACATTCTAGAGGCAGACATGAGACTCTGTCCAGTGTACTGTAAATGATTGTCTTGACTTGAAAATTTAAACAAAAGTTTTTTAATGTGAGACATTCCTGGTTTTCCTGTTGCAACTATGAAACACATAATATCAAATTTAAATCTCCTTTACATAACCCATAGCAATGCTAGAGTCCAGGAGTACACTGGCATACTTTGCATTGAGTCTTAATCAAGCACAAATGGGACAAAATACAAGTATTTCCTTCATTTGGATATTTTTGTGTAGCTGTCCTCAAATTCAACAAGATTTTCCACACCGTGTCCAGCTCATCCAGGTTGTAATGGCAATGGAAGAGAAATTTCAGCCTTCCAAGTCAACATATAAAATCATATCTCAATATGATCAGTGTTAATGTCTCCGCCTACAGCACTACTTGACAAATCAGATCCCCAAGGTGAAAACTGGATTGATAAGGTCATCTTTCTAATTTTATCGTAGTGGCCACTCACTGGAACATAAGCACACAAGACTGCAGAGTGTTTTTTTTAACAATAAAACAGATGTATATGACACATGAGGGGGAGTGATGGCCTAGTGATATTATCGCTGGACTGTTAATCCAGAGCTTTAGGTAATGTTCAGGGAATCCAGATGAAGGGCTTATGCCCGAAATGTCGAATTTCCTATTCCTTGGATGCTGCCTGACCTGCTGTGCTTTAACCAGCAACACATTTTCAACTGTGATCTCCAGCATCTGCAGACCTCATTTTTTACTTGAATCTCACTACGGCAGGTATTTGAATTCAGTAAATATCTGGAATTACGCATCTAATAACAACCTTTGTTGATTTTTGGAAAACTCTTCTGGTTCACTAATGTGCTTTAGAGAAGGAAACTGCCATCCTTACCTGGTCTGGCCAGACTCCACAGCAATGTGGTTGACTCTTAACTGGTACCTGCGCAGTTAGGGATGGGCAATAAATGCTGGTCTAGCCAGTGGTGCTCATATTCTATGACTGACTGAAAAAAAGGGAGAAGAATCTAAACGTAAACAAACTCGGGTTTTTGAATTAAAAAGAAACAGTTAGAAATATCTTAAAGTATACAGAAAAACAATGTCTTACTTATTCCATAATAACATCACTTTGCAGTGTCATATCCAGAGGAAGTATCTCTACCTTAAATCTCAACTGATTCTTCCAATTCTTTCTCGTGAACTGTGAAGTAGTCTTACATGAATGCTGACAAAACTGAGAGCTTAGATTTCCTCAGATTTCAATAACCAGCCAATTACTAATTAAACATTCCTGGTCTGGAAGTTGTATAAAGTAACATTCCATGAGAGTAGCTTATTCCCTGAACTTTTCTATATTCCTTTCTAAGACAGAAAGAATATTGATCTTCGAACTCTATTCAGGTCAGCCCTGAACTGCCCAAAAAAACTTCTAATCTCTGGATTTCCTAAACCAAAATCAATCCCTGACTATTCCAAACCAAAACAATCTAAATGGTCTTCAATGTTTACACTCGCAATTATAAACTCAACACAAATACGAACAATCTTCCATTAATATTTCAGACGTTCCCTGATCCTTGACACATACAAAGTTAAGTAATGGTTCCAGAGACACTGACAGATCTAATTATTTTTAAAATCCTTTACAAAAGTAACCAACACCCACATTCAAACTCTAAAATATGACCAGTGAGCGAATGATTGTTTTTTTTTCAACTCTTCATTTGTCCGTGCTGCTTCCTGCCAGGGTTCAGTTGTTTCGGAGTCAGTCCTGAGCAAGAACATTGCTGTTTCAGTTAGGCACCATAGATACCTGGCAGGAATGCATTTTACAGATACCAGTCTCAGACCATTGATGCAACATAAATATAACTCAAACAATCAAAGGCTGTAATGTTCAATCCTTCCTCTTGTGAGTTTTATTTATCCAGTCATGGGATGTTGGCAAGCATTTATTCCCCATCCTTGTAAACCCTTGGGAAAGTGGTAGAGGGCCTCCTACTTGAACTGCTGCCACTTATGTAGCAAAGGCACTCCCATGGTTCTGTTTGGTCAGGAGTTTCCAGGATGTTGGCACAGTGACAATGAAGACTGATATATTTTCAAGCTTGCATGGTGGGCGGCAAGGTGGCTTTGGCGGATTGGTGTGGACTTGTTGGCCCGAAGGGCCTGTTTCCACACTGTAAGTAATCTAATCTAATCTAAAATGTGACTTGGTGGGAAGCCTGGAGGTGGTGGTGTTCCCATGGAATCTGCTCCTCTTGTAGGTGGATGTGATCCCATCTGAATCCCATCAATAGGTTAGACTGGTTGTTGATTCCATTTGCATTTCCATGAAATCAATAAGTTGACCAATTTTTCTCAGAGAATTGAACCTTTAATCCTTAGTTGTCTCCATGAAATATGGTTTGGATCTTTTTCCAGTTATAATGTATTTGTTGCCACTGGGAAGGTCTCTATGTCCATTCATGTGGTATAAGCCTGAGACACTCTCACAGTGGTCTGGTAACCCACAAACAGTAATGTTTTGACTGAGCTACCCATGTGTGGAATGAGTTTGCTGTAAAATACGTAAAGTGCTCATATCACACAACTCACAATACTTCCAGTTTGTTTTGATTTTGAAATATCTGATTGCAGAGAATTTAGTTTGGGGATTATTAAAAAGGCACGAGTTATCAATTTTACCAAACTGAGCTGTTTCATCAAACCATCAGCAATGGTTTGTTTTTTCGTATTAGTGATTTAATTTTAAATATTTGCATAATTATATACCCACATGTAAGGTGGGTCAACAGAAAATGTTTGAGACAATTGAAAAGGAACAAAATGGCATTTAGAGATTCAGTAATTTGAACCACTTGTCTCTGGCAATTGCATTTTAGTGTCACATGAGAAATGATCACATTGTGGTTATGGTAGCACATTGTGGCTATGTCACCATGTACTCAAACCAAACCAGACTCTCCAAAAATGAATAAGAATTCAAGTCAAATGTTCTGAATTAGAATTTATCCTTGTGGTTTAGACTGTTTTGCTGAGAGATTTCTGGAGAGATTGGCATATAAACATTTCTGGCTCATGGATACAAAGTACCTGAAAAGGATAAAACTTATTCATGGGCTTCCAACAATTGATTTTTAAAACTGGTTAGGTGATTCTGACAACATCCCGATACCAGCTTTCAATGTTTTAAAGCCTTAATTTAAATTCTCAAACTGCCATTTCAGGATTTGAACTCATCCTTTCCAGACTAGTAACATCACACTGTGCTACCCCACCTGCAGATCAGTGTTTACTGAGTTAGCTAGTATGTAAATAGCATCATGCATGAAAAACAAACCGTGGGCGGCATGGTGGCTCAGTGGTTAGCACTGCTGCCTCACAGCACCAGGGTCGATTCCAGCCTTGGGCGACTGTCTGTGTAGAGTTTGCACATTCTCCCCATGTCTGCATGGATTTCCTCCGGGTGCTCCGGTTTCGACCCACAGATCAAAGATGTGCAGGTTGGGTGATTTGGCCATGCTAAATTGCCCAGACGGAAATGGGTCTGGGTGGGTTACTCTTCGGAAGGTTGGTGTGGACTTATTGGTTTTCACACTGTAGAGAATCTACTCTAATCTTGATTGTTATACCATCTGAACGTTGTTGTACTAATATGTGATGACAGAAAAGACAATTGCTTTAAACAGTCAGATGTGACAAGATTCTTGCAATTTCTAGGCCAAGAAGTGGGAGACTTTAGGTTTGTCATTTGAAGGAAATTTACACTCCCTGTGGAACTGTATGAAATGTTCCAATGTAATTTCTCAAAAGGTGAGTCAACAACTGGATTTTCACCTGCAAAGTCTTCAGTTTTATGGTTTTCCTTGAAGATAAATTAACTGGTCTTGGATTGGTCAGCCAAGTAGAAGAAGATAACTGGAAAAAAATAAGAAGTCTCCTTCTGTATTACACTTGCACAGTTAGTAAGACATTCAATGAATGGTTTCTGCAAGGTTAGTTGTCTCTATACATTTATTCTAGTCCCTCCCTCTCTTATTAGACCGTGTTATTTGTGAAAACAAATGAAAGGGTAATTTTACAAAACTGCTACCGGGGTAGAGGCTCACCTACATGAAGCATTTTAACAAGAATTTGGATAACTTAGCACAGAAGACCACGGGTATTCCCAATATATATTCACAGTGGGTTAGGTGTCTTGATGTGTTTTGTAAGATTGCTTTGATCAACCAGAGATAGGAGCTGCTGTTTTATGGACTTCTCTGTACTAAAATGGGGTGGGGGGAGGGGATGTGGGGGGTGGGGGGGAAGAGACTGTTCTGTTAGCTTTTTCTTCCTACTTCTGCTCTGTACCACACCTGTGTGAAATCAGGAGATTTTGTAAGAGAGAAGCAAACCTTTGTTGTCCAGGATAGATGGGGGCCAGATAATGATGCTGTTATAATCTTTAATGGGATGTGGGCATCTCTGACAAGCCTATGCATAACTGCTGAGTGGCTTGTTCAGGTCATTTAAGGGACAGATAAGGGTCAACCATATTGCTCTGAATCTGAAGTCACATGTAGGCTAGACTGGGTAAGGATGTCTGGGCACAGTTCTTTCCCTAAAGAGAAAGGTAATTGATGATCGTTTTGTGGTCACCATTACCGAGACTGGTCTTTTAATATTCAATATTTATTAAATTAAATTTCACAAGCTGTCCTGATGTGATATGAACCAATGTCCCCAGACCATTAACATTGGTCTCTGGATTAGTGATTGCGTGACATTATCACTCTACACTATCTCTTCCTGAACAGATTGATGCAAAGCTCAAACCACTGCACATTGAAGTGAAAACAATGGTGCAACTGATCTCTAATTGTCGATCATTGCAGTTAGTGCACTTCATTTTCTGGTACTATTGCTTTTGGTAGAAGTGCATGGGGTAGCACAGTGGCTCAGTGGTTAGCACTGCTGCCTCACAGTGCCACGGACCCAGGTTTGATTCCAGTTTCGGGTGACCGTCTGTGTGGAATTTGTACATTCTTCCTGTGAAATGCGTGAGTTTCCTCCGGGTGCTCCGGTTTCCTCCCACAGTCTAAAGATGTGCAGGCCAGGGTGAATTGGCCATGCTAAATTGCCCACAGTGTTAGGTGCATTAGTCAAGGGATATGGGTCTGGATGGACTACTGTTTGGAGGGTCAGTGTGGACTTGTTGGGCCGAAGGGCCTGTTTCCACACTGTAGAGGAATCTAATTGTAAAAAAACACAAGGAACAGAAATAGGCCATTCAGCCCTTCAAGCCTGTTCCTCCCTTCAATTCTGTTCTGCTTATTCCTCATAAAACCTCAATCTCTTTTATAGTACAAAAAGTCTCTCTTAACCTTGAAATATCCAATGACTCAGCCTCCATGGTTCTGGGGGATGATGTAGGAAAGTAAACAAACACCTGGAATGCACAGAAGTTACAGCTCTTTTATTCCACTGACATCAAAAGTATTCCTAAAGAAGGTGATCCCAAAGAAATAAACTCTTCATAGTGGATGGCCATTACTTGACATTCTAAATACAAAAGAGAAATGCAATGTCCCCCACAATCGCCACCTGCTGGTGAGGACTTGGCCAATAGGCATCAAAGAAATCATAGGACCCGGCCTGTGTCGAGGAGTCAGTACAACCTCCACCATTACATAAAGGATTCCAAAGACACACGACTCTCTGAGAGAAGAAATTATAGATTGCACTATGATGGGGAAAAGATGATTCATGGAATGTCTCACTTCCACTAAAATTCAAACCTTTTCTTGCATGAAATAAATAATGACTCAAATCATCACAAAGAACAGTGTAGGGTCCAACACAGGTGGTCGCTGCAGTGCTTGCTACATTGGTGGGTCCAGTGCAGGATACGAGGCAGTAGTGGCTGCGTTGGTGGGCCAAGTGGAGGATTCAAGGCAGAAGTGGTTGCATTGGTAGGTCTAGTGCAGGATTCGATGCAGTGGTGGCTGCGTTGGTAGGTCTATGCAGCATTTGAGGCACTGGTGACTGCATTGGTGGGTCTAGTGCAGGAATTGAGGCAGTGGGGCTGTGTTGGTGGGTCTAGTGCAGAAATCGAGGCAGTGGTGGCTGTGTTGGTGGGCCCAGTGCAGGATACAATGCAGTGGTAGCTGCGCAGTGGGTCTAGTGCAGGATTTGAGACAGTGGTGGCTGCATTGGTGTGCCCAGTGCAGGATACGAGGCAGTGGTGGCTGCATTGGTTGGCCCTGTGCAGGATATGACGCAGTAGTAGTTGCATTGATGGGTCTAGTGCAGGATTCAATGCCGTGGTGGCTGCGTTGGTGGGTCCAGTGCAGGATTCGAGGCAGCTGTGTCTGCATTGATGGGTTTGTGCAGGATCCGAGGCATTGGTGGCTGCATTGTTGGGTCTAGTGCAGGATTCAAGACCGTGGTGGCTGCGTTGGTGGGTCCAGTGCACGATTTGAGGCGGTGGCAAGATGGTCCTGGATTTTGGTGACTTTTTGCTCCAATGGCGGTGATAGTTGGTGGGTCCAGAGCAGGACCATTGGTGAGGCTGGCTCAAGATACGTGGTGTCAGGTTGAGGGAGAGCCAGGAGCTGCCTGGACAGACCTAGACATTGCTTATCCTGGATGTAGATTTGCTCGCTGAGCTGGAAGGTTCGTTTTCTGACATTTCATTCCCATACTAGGTAACATCATCGAAGCGCTTCTGGATGACGCACTGATGGTATGGCTCGCTTTTTATTTATGTGTTTAGGTTTCCTTATGTTAGTGACGTCATTTCATGTGGTGATGTCAGTTCCTGTGGTGATGTCATTTCCTGTTCTTTTTCTCAGGGGGTGGTAAATGGGATCCAAATCAATGTGTTTATTGATAGTGTTCCAGTTGGAATGCCATGCTTCTAGGAATTCTTGTGCATGTCTCTGTTTGGCTTATCCTAGGATGGATGTATTGTCCCATTCAACCCAAGAATTCCTGAAGACCGTCAAAGACACCAAGATAGAAGAAGGTGAAATAATGGTCTCCTTTGATGTAACAGCCCTGTTCACATCCATCAACATCAACTTGGCCAAAGAAAGACTGACTAACTATTAGAATAACCAAAGACACATACACCAAACACCAAAACCTTCATCAGCACGGACAATGGCATCAAGCCAGTGGACCTATGCCTTCCCACCCACTTCACCTTCAATAACAAAACCTACAGACAAACCAACAGAACACCCATGAGATCTCTGGTATCAGGATTCTTAGCAGAGGCAGTAATGCACAGACTCAACCAAACAGCTCTGCCAACCATCCAACCCAAACTTTGGGTCCGCTACATGGATGATACCTTTGTCATCACTGAACAAAGCAAATTAGAGGAAACATTCAAGACTATCAACAATACTCTTACTGGCATAAAATTCACTAAAGAAGAGGAAAGCAACAACAAACTGCCATTCTTAGATGTCTCAGTAGAGCGAACAGCCAATGGGGAACTTCAAACCCACATCCACAGGAAAACAACACATATGGGCCAAATATTGAACTACAGAAGCAATCATCCCAACATCCACAAACGAAGCTGCATTGGAATATTATTTCAATGAGCCACCACACACTGCAGCACAGAGGAACTACACAGAGCAGAGGAAAATCACCTATAAAGTATATTCAAAAGGAACGGGTACCCAATAAACACAGTCCACTGATTTCTTAGCAAAAAACCCCAACAAGCAGACAAAACATGCCCAGAAACCCTAATCACATCCAAGACATCTCAGAAATGACTGCCAGACTACTCAGACCCCTTGGCATCATGGTAGCCCACAAATCCACCAACACACTAAAACAGCAGCTAATGAACTTGAAAGACCTTATACAGACAACATGCAAAACTAATGTCATTTACAAAATACCTTGCAAGAACTGTAACTGACACTACATTGGACAAACAGGCAGAAAACTAGCCACCAGGATACATGAGCATCAACTAGCCACAAAAAGACCTGACCCACTCTCACTAGTATCTTTATGTACACATGCGGAAGGACACCACTTTGACTGGGACAATACATCCATCCTAGGATAAGCCAAACAGACATGCACGAGAATTCCTAGAAGCATGGCATTCCAACTGGAACACTATCAATAAACACATTGACTTGGATCCCATTTACCACCCCCTGAGAAAAAGAATAGGAAATGACATCACTGCAGGAACTGACATTATCACAGGAAATGACATCACCAACCCAAGGAAACCTAAACACACATATATAAAAAACGAGCCATATCACTAGTACTTCATCAGGAGGCTCACTGATGATGTTATCTAGTATGGTAACAAAATATCTGAAAATGAACCCTCCAGCTCAGTGAACAAACCTATATCCAGAACCTCAACTTGAGCTACAAATCTACTCAAAATTTGCTAATTTCTTATCCCTTTGTTTATCTTTCTTTAATTTCGGCTTTTAATTTCTAATCATGGTGCGCGAGAGTGGCTACTCTATACACTTTCCACTGGACTCCTGTACCCGGGTACACATGACAATAAAATCTCTCCAATAAACAATGAGATGTTAAATTTTATTTGTTGCCTCTGTCAATGTTTTGATATAATTATATTAAATGATGAGTGTGAATGAAACCAAAGTTTTAACTGGAATTCAAGGACCTTCATGGCCTCTCCTGGGGCAAGCTTGAAAGAGAGAGAGAGAGCTCTTATACCAAGGGCACAATGCCAGTCGGGTTTGCTGCCATTTTCCTGCCTTATCTGGGGTAGGCTGTCTTGTGGGTGCCTTTCTCTACAGTAGTCACATTAGACCATTCAATTGCCAATTAATGGCCAATTACAAACCTTTTTTTCCACTTTGGCTCACATTTGACCAGTGGCGGGCAATATGGTAGAGCCTACTTGTGTGACACCCAGGGTGCAGGGTGGGTAATGGATGGCCAGGTGAGTGGGGGCAGGTTGGAGGTTATGATTCCCCCACAATGAGAAGAACAGGTCAGACAATAGACCCTTAAATATACTGCAGAAAAGGAACCTCTTAGAAATCATACTATTCAACCAGGCTTCTCCCGGATGATGCAGGAGCTGCTGGAATAACTGATACAAACATACTTTTTCTTCAAATTCCTTGAATTATTTTATCAGGTCTGAGAGACCAATTAATTTTCTAACAATCCCAACTGCTTGCGGAGAGTTAATGCTAACAAAGCACCTTAAATCTTGCCATCAGTTATGAGTTTGGCCTCACTGGTTCAGATTGCCTGATCCAGGTAACTTATTTTTAGTTTGCAACCAATTATCAGAGTACTATCCTGCAGCTAAGCCATGATTTCAGAACAGAGGACACTTATGATAGTTCCATTAAATTGTCAAAATCAGTTTCCAATGCCCCTTTGAAGGCTTATACTGGATACCCCTGTCTAACAACCTAATATGTATTGGTCTGGGTGAAGGATGGGGTCATCTGGGGGCATACTGTAGCTGAACATTGAAGGAATGGGATATACTGTATTTGGTGGGAGCCTTTTTCCTTGACTAGCCCAAGGGCCTGTTTGGTTAATAAGGTAGATGAACAACTGCTCGTGAGTCTTAATTTAACAAAATTCAGTTTAGACATTATTTATTCAGCTTGCTCAGGGCATTATTTACACACATCTGGAGATGAGACTTGAATCCAGGCCTTCTGGCATACATGTATGGACACTACCACAGTACTATAGGAGACTATCAAGGTACATTTTATTGCATGAAAGTAATTAGATACCAGCTATACTCATTAATTGCACATTACTATCAAGCCTATGAGGGAATCTGTGATATAGAGTCTAGATTAGAGTAGTGCTGAAAAAGTACAGCAGGCTGATTTTTGATTCCTGAGGAAGGGCTTTTGCCTGAAACATTGGTTTTCCTGCTCCTCGGAAGCTGTTTAACTTGCTGTGCTTTTCCAGCACCACTCTAATCTTGACTCTGATCTTCAGCATCTGCAGTACTCATTTTTGTCTTAACTTATGATGTAGGTCAGCACTTCACAAGATCTTAAATTGGTTTGGAGAATGTAGTGCTGGAAAAGAACAGCAGGTCAGGCAGCATCAGAGTAGCAGGAATTCCTGATGAAAGGCTTATGCCCAAAATATCGATATTCCTGCTCCTCGGAAGCTGCTTGAGCTGCTGTGCTTTTCCAGCACCACACTCTTGACTCTGAGCTCCACCATCTGCAGACCTCACTTACTCCTCTTAAGTTGGTTTGCCTTATTCTCAACCAATCACGATCAGACAGGGTGGAGCTTAACCCAGAATTCTTTCGGAACCATAACCTTGTAAGCAGGGAGCACTTTCTGTCATCAAATGTGACTGTTTCTTAATGTGAACAATTCAGGGAAAAGTGAGTGAAATCAATGAGAACTTATAGCTGGAGAAACACAATAGTCCAGGTAAATCCACCCCTCATTTCTCCCCGCCCCTCCTCCTCCTGACTGTAATCTGCATTGGCAAATGATGCATTCCTCGAAAGAGGATGCCATGTTGATAACTGTTGGACATCAAACAGATGTCTGGTCACTAGCCTGGAATGGTCCTGGGTAAAGTAGACAGTGAGTCCCTGTGGGCAGGACTGTGTGTGAGATCTGATGTGTAGCTCCAATACTATTGACTTCCAAAAGCTATGGCTCCTTGGTCATGTTGAGCTTCCAGTTCACTTTAAACGTGGTTCCAGTATGAGTGCAAGACCCCCAGTTTTAAATATTTTAATGTGTCCATTTCAGGTAGTCTTGAGGGATGCTCAAGGAGTGCATTGTAATGGCTGCTTTGTTCTGTGATTACTGAGGGGTTTCTCAATGCAAGATTAATAAACAGCAAATCATGCAATAATCCATCCGAAACTGTGTGAGATGCAATAATCCATCCCTGTAACACCTGAACATACTTCATGCTTTCATTCCCCTTTATGGGACAAGTCCATTTTCTTCAGGCCAATGTGAATCTGTGTTGCCCTGTTTGCAACAGTGGTGATCACAGTAAGACTCCTATCTTTTTCATTGCTCCTTTAGCTAGTGGCAGAGTTCAGAGGGAGCCTAAACTCAGATATCCAGCAGTTATTTCAGATGAAAGATTTTTCTCACTCAGCCAAAGCCTGGTTCCAAAATCTCTAGGAGTCAAAACTGAATGTTCTTTCCAAAGGTTGGGATTATTTAACTATATATTCATTCCTTATTTTCTGGCAGTTTAAAAAAAATTGGGTAAATCAAACTGCTCCCAGGCACTAATTGCCACTGTCTGTGTGGAGTTTGCACATTCTCCCTGGGTTTCCTCCGGGTGCTCCAGTTTCCTCCCACAGTCCAAAGATGTGCAGGTTGGGTGAATTGGCCATGCTAAATTGTCCCATAGTGTTAGGTGCGTTAGTCAGAGGGAAATGGGTCTGGGTGGGTTACTCTTCGGAGGGTCGGTATGGACTGGTTGGGCCGAATGGCCTGATTCCACACTGTAGGGAATCTAATCTAAAATCTAATCAAACTGCTCCTAGGCACTAATTGCCAAAGGGGCCCCACTTCAAGTACAGGATTTCCATTTAAATATTCTAATGAATTATTTGGCAGCAACAAGGATGTCTAAAGGGTATTTTATAGAAACTGTTGACTTATGTGAGTCTCACGCAAACTTCACAAGCAGTGAAGCTGGTATCAGAAAAACTGGTCAGGAGCAAAAGTTCATCCCAGTGCCACTTGAACACTACTTTGTGCTTTTATCTACTTGTGCTTCCTCATTGGAGATGCCTTGAGAATGGACCATGCCTCAGTAAGCAAAGCAAAGCTGCAGTTAACTAGAGTCTGCATCCACTGAGTATTGCAAGTAAATCTGCAGATATTGAAAACTTCACCTGAATTTGCAAAGCGAAAACTGAAAACATCATTTAGACAGAAAAATGATGAATCGAATATTTGTAAATATGTGTAAAAACTGTATTCCTGCCATATTTCTGCTCTTTAACTGAATGGAGCCGTAATATAATGGAAGTTATCACAGAAAATTAATTATTCCAGAAGCCATTGATGTAGTTGTCTGGATGAGAATAGTCCCCTTGTCAATCTGCAGAACCAACAAAAAGATCTAATCACTCAGAAGGCCAAGCAACCTGGCAATTCACCAAAACTGAATACATGAAAAGAAGCAATTCAGAATCACAAGCAGAATTTGGATTACATGAAGATAGTAAAGACTGTTCCTATAACTACCGCAGCAAAAATGAGAACAGGTCATGGAAAGGATCTGGTCACATTACCATTTCTGTAATTTCCTTAATTGCTCATTTATTTCCTTTGATTAAGCTCACGAATACTTTTTGTGTATTATATAAATAATAGAACGGGAGGCTGGCTACAGCACAGAAAGGGAGCATTCAGCTCATCGTGTCAATGATGGCTGCCTGGAGGAGCAATTTCCCGAACCTCACTCCTCAGTTTTCACTCCATAGCCCAGCAATTTCTTTTTTTGTGTGTCATTGGAGAATGAGTATTTCATTCCTATTTTATTGGGTCGGGATCAAAGACATGATCAGAAAAGATTCATAGTCAATTTTGAAAGGTATTTTGCAAAGCCCCATTTTTTTTTTAAATTTGACAAAGCCAGGCTTAGGGATTCCATAGATGGGGAGTCCTAGGAAATAATGAATAAGTTGAAGTAGTGAATTTAGATTATGACACTTTAAGGATGCAGACTGGGGGAAAAGAATATGGAAATGGTGCATTTAGTACTTGGGTTGAACAGAGAAGAGAACAGTTATTCAACCTGTGTTTTATCACACCCACTCAGTGTTTTTAAATGGTGTACCAGACAAAAAGAATTCAGCAATTTACGATGTGGCCAGCCTTAAACTGGTGATTCTAAACACAAAGCTGGTGTGTTGTCATCTGTAAGGCAGAAAGGCTAGTCTAGAATCAAACTTCACCAAAACCCACACTGATCCTCTAAAGAGCATCCCAATCAGACCAAGCCCCCTCCCTTAGCCTTGTAACTCAACATTTCACACAGCCGATCCACCTAGCCTGCACATCTTTAGACTGTGGGACGAAGCCAGAGCACCCAGAGGAAATCCACCTACAAACAGGGAGAATATGCAACCTCCATGTGGGTAGTCACAGGAGGTTGGAATTGAACCCAGCTCTCTGGTGCTGTGAAGTAGCAGTGCTAACCACTGAGCCACTGTGCTGCAATTATCTCAACCTTTTTAATTCAGTCAGGCAACGTTATGTCCTGTTTGCTTAACAAGTCAACTAATCTTTAAGGCTTACAACAACAAACCTGCCAGCTGCAGAAAACCCTTATACTGTTTCCAGAATCATGCCTTAAGTGTAATGCAGAACCTGGTGTTTCCTTCTCCTGTATTGTTTACATAACTGCACCAAATCCTCATTGACTTTGAACCCAACCCAATCCACTCGAGTTCAAAACTTTATGACCCACTGGGGTAGCATTCCATAACTTCTTGAAGTCATATCAAATTTTAAAACTTTTTTAAAAATACCACTGTACCTCAATACACCTGGCTTTTAGACCAAAGTTGACAGAAACATAGAAGATCGGATCAGGAGGAGGGCATTAAGCCCTTCAGGCCTGCTCTGCCATTCATCATAGTTGATCATCCAACCCAATAGCCTAATCCTGCTTTCTCCCCATAACCTTTGATCCCATTCGTCCCAAGTGCTATCTCCAGCTGCCTCTTGAATACATTCAATATTTTGGCATCAACTACTTCCTGTGGTAATAAATTTCACAGGCTCACCACTCTTTGGGTAATGAAATGTCTCCAATCTCTGTCCTGAATAGTCCGCCCTGTATCCTCAAACTGTGACACCTGTGGGTTCTGGACCACCCACCATCAGGAATATCCTCTCTGCATCTACACTGTCTAGTCCTGTTAGAATTTTATAAGTCTCTATGAGATTCCCCCTTCATTTGCCTGAACTCCAACCAAAACAATCTTAACCTGGTCAATCTCTCCTCATGCATCAGTCCCACTATCCCCAGAATCAGCCTGGTAAACCTTTGCTGCACTCCCTTGGGAGCAAGAGCATCCTTCCTCAGAAAAGGAGACCAAAACTTCACTCAATATTCTAGGTGTGGCCTCACCAAGGCCCTGTATAACTGCAACAACACGTCTCTGCTCCTGTAGTCGAAACCTCTCACAATGAAGACCAACATACCATTTGCCTTCTTTACCACCTGCTGCACCTGCATGCTTACCTTCAGCAACCGGTGCACAAGGACACCCAGATCCCACTGCACATTCCCCTCTCCAAATTTACAGTCATTCAGGTAGTAATCTGCCTTCTTGTTTTTGCTTCCACACTAAATAACCTCACATTTATCCAAATTATACTACATATGCCATTGATTTGCTCACTCATCCAAGCTGTCCAGGTCATGCTGGAGGATCTCTGCAACCTCGGCCCCGTTCACCCCTCACCCAACTTGATATCATCTGTAAACTTTGAGATGTTACATCTTGTTCCTTCATCTAAATCAGAGCTGAGATCCTCGCACCCTTCCCTGCAGCACCCCACTAGTTACTGCCTGCCAACTTAAAAAGGACCCATTAATTCCTACTCTTTGTTTCCTCTTTGCCAACCAGTTTCCTATCCATCTCAGTACACTTCCCCCAATCCCGTGCACTTTAATCTTGCACAATAATATCTTTTTGACTTTGTCAAATGCTGTCTTTATGGGCGGCACGGTGGCACAGTGGTTAGCACTGCTGTCTCACAGCGCCTGAGACCCGGGTTCAATTCCCGACTCAGGTGACTGACTGTGTGGAGTTTGCACGTTCTCCCCGTGTCTGCGTGGGTTTCCTCCGGGTGCTCCGGTTTCCTCCCACAGTCCAAAGATGTGCGGGTCAGGTGAATTGGCCATGCTAAATTGCCCGTAGTGTTAGGTAAGGGGTAAATGTAGGGGTATGGGTGGGTTTCGCTTCGGCGGGTCGGTGTGGACTTGTTGGGCCGAAGGGCCTGTTTCCACACTGTAAGTAATCTAATCTAAACTTTCGTAAAGTAATCTAATCTAAACTTTCGAAAGTACAAATATACCACATTGACTGGCTCCCCCTTGTCAATTGTACTAGTTACGTCTTCATAGAATTCCCACAATTTTGTCAAGTATGATTTCCCCTCCATAAATCCATGCCGACTCTATCTGATCCAGCCACTGCTTTCTAAATGCTTTGCTACAGATAGAAAACATGAATCAGATGTCTGCACTAATCAAGAATTATTATTTATTGAAAATAATTAGACTATAGCTACCGGTAAACAGATGCTATTGGCATATAGCTCTCCTAATTAAAACTCTAATCCCTTTATAAACTCCCCTTACATGCTGACACACATAAATAGGGAAAATATATTATTGGTAGAGACAGAAAAACTGGCAAGTCAGTTCAATGGTCTTTGCTTCTTGGTTCAAACGGTGAAATGATCTTTCTTCAGCTCGCCAGATTCCTGGTGTTCGGTTGTTTTTTTTCTGGAAGCTGTAGGAGGCACAGAGTGGATGACCCACTTGTTAAATGATTTGGATGAGAATATAGAAGACATGGTTAGTAAGTTTTCAGATGACACCAAAATTGGTGGCATTGTAGACAGTGGAGAAGGTTTTCTAAGATTACAAAGGGATTTTGATCAAATGGTTCAGGGGGCTGGAAAGTAGCAAATGGAATTCAGTCCAATTCAAGGTATTGTACTTTGGTACAACAAACATGGATAGGGCTTACACAATTATTGATAGCTCCTCTGGTGGTGTTGTAGGGACCTAGGGGTGCAATTTGCATCACATATAAATAGGGTGGTTAAAAGGCATTTGGCATGCTTGTCTTCATTGCTTAGTCCTTTGAGTAGAGGAGTTGGGAAGTCATGGTGAGATTGCACAGGTCATTGGTGAGGGCTCTCTTGGAATACTGTGTCCAGTTCTGGTTGACCAGTTATAGAAAGGATATTATCTAGCTGGAAATGGTGCAGAAATGATTTACCAAGATGTTGCCAGGTATGAAAGGTTTGAGTTATAAAGAAAGGCTGGATCGCCTGGGACTTTTTTCACTGGAGCATGGGAGATTGAGAGGAATCTGATAAATGATTGACAGGTATAGATTGAGTTAATGGGAGTTGTCTTTTTCCTAGGATGGGGGATTTCAAGACTAGGGGGCATATTTTCTAAGATTTAAAAAAGACATGAGGTAAATCTTTTACACAGATGGTGGTTCGTGTGTCAAATGAACCTCCTGAGAACGTGATGACTGTGGGTACAATTACAATATTTAAAAGACATTTGAATAGATACATGAATAGGAAGGTTTTGGAGGGATATGTGGCAGGATCAGGCAGATGGAACTATTTTAGCAGGGACTGGTTGGAATGAAGGGACTGTTTCCATGCTGCATGACTTTATGACTCTAACACTCTTTAAGCCAAAAGTCACTGCTCATAGCAACTGCTACGGGAAAGGTTAAACTGAGTTTTGTACTGCAGGGAATAGTTGACATCTGCTACTGAGAACAAAAGCACCCCTTATGTGCATTTCTCTCTGTGTACTTGTGTCTCTGTAACTTATTGCCAGTTCCAACCTGCTCACATAATGGAGAGCCCATTAGATTCACTTGTAAACAAATTCTTGGCTCCCAATTGTTTTCTCATTGCAGGAACTCACACACACAAAAAATCACAACTATGTTATGGACCAAGCCAAACCCCCTCAAACATTTCAAGACATTAGCCCAGATCCTAACTTTGCTAGTTGTTTTAAACAGGTGTAATGCAGATATTCCAGGAGGGATGCAGCTGGACAAACCACTTATTTTTAAACAAAACAGAATTTATTTACAAGACTAAAGAGAACAGAATACAGAATAATGTAACCCATCCAAAAATCCAACAGATTATCCCAACTTAGTGATGCTTCTCCCAATACCTGAACAATCCCCATAAACACCCCTTGGCACAAAGTTTAAAATCAAATAAAGGGTCTTACAGGAGAGAGAAGTCAGAGAAAGAGAGAGTCAGCATAGACTGCTCCACGTGGATCCAGCATCTTCATAACTACCTGACCCCTTTCAGTGTAGAGGATTTTTTTTCAAAAACTTGAAAGCCTTTTGCATAAGGTGGTATCTGTTAGCTATAATCAAACTGGCCCTAAAACCCTTCAAACCCAGACTTTTCAGAGTCTGTGTCTTTTATGACCTTTCTGAAAAAAAAAACAAGGACAATATAACCTTGTTAAAGAAGCAGCATTATCACACCTCCTCCCTTAAAGAAATGAACCATCAATACCCAAAGATGGATTCATTTTAAAAGTTAAATTGTTAGTACTCTACAACACCCATATACAGTATGTAGATAATAATCATGCAACCATGCACTGTTACATTTTGTTTCAGTCTTTTATTCCTGCCACTGAATGCCTCCGTTTCTCATTCAAGTCTTGACAACGCGTTGGCAATTATGTTTTCCCGTCTTACCATGTGCATAATTTTCAAATTGAATGGCCAGTTTTCAAATGGAATGAAACAACAAGCTCCATCTGAACAGTCTGGAATTTTTGTCCTTAAATTTCTCCACAAACTTCAATGGGTTATGATCAGTGTATATGATTGTCTCAGATACTTACTGGTAACATAAACGTCGAAATGTTGTAATGTCAACACCAAGGTCAAAGTCTCCTGCTCAACTGTCGAATATTTCTGCTGCTGAACGTTCAATTTCCTGGAGAAATGCCCGATTGGTCTTTCTATTTTCTCATCTTCTTCCAGCAAGACTACAGCACCGACACATACATCAATGGCATTGATAGCCACCTTGAATGGCTTTGCGTAATTAGGTATGGCTAATACTAGGGTAATGGATAACAGTTTTCAGGCTGTGAAATGCCTTCTGACAGTTCGCTGTTCACTGAAACTTCTTGCCTTTCTTTAGTAATTCAATGAGTGGAGCGGCCACACTGCTAAACCTTGGTCCAAATCTTCAATAAAATCCATCCAATCCCAGTAATCGTAGTACTGTTCTTTTTGTCGATGGTATGGGAAACTCCCCAGTTACCTTTGTTTTTGTATTCCTTGGGGCCATTTATCCATGTCTAATAACATAGCCCAGGAAGGTGACTTGGGCTTCAGCAAATTCACTTTTTGCCAGGTTTATCACCAGGCCTGACTTTTGAAGTTGATTGAACAATTCTGATAAATATTGCGAATGTTCCTTCCACATGTGACTAAAAATCACTAAGTCACCAATGTATACAACACAATTGGGTAATCCGGCAATGACCTTATTAGTTAGTCTCTGAAATGTGGTTAACGCATTCTTCATACCAAATGACATGACTTTAAACTAATACACTCTATTTGGTGTTATGAAAGCCAAAATTGCCTTCGCTCTTTCTGACAAAGCTACCTGCCAATATCCTGAGTAGGTCCAACTTAGAAATATAAGTTGCTAGTCCACCTTTTCAACACAGTCTTCCAAACATGGAATCAGATATGCATCAATCTTCGTAACTGCATTGACTTTGTGATAGTCCACAGATAACAGTTGGGTACCATCTGGTTTTGTCAACATTACAATGGGTGAGCTCTGGTCACTGTAACTCACTTCGATTATATCATCAAGGAGCATGCCTTCAATCTCCTTCTGAACCTGTGCCAACTTTAGAGGGTTATGCCTATAAGGATGTTGCTTAATCGAAACAGCATCTCCTATATCTACATCATGCATAATTAAGTTAGAGCTTTCCAGCTTATTTCCAAATACCATATGATAGCAATAACTCTTTCAGGTCATTTTGATTTTCCTCTGGAAGGTAACGCAATAATTGATTACAATTTTTGACAACTTCCTCATTTTCCAATTTAATTTGAGGAATGTCCAATTCAGAATTCTCTGAACTTGGTTCTTCTCTCTGTAGTGTAGTCTCCTTTAACTTTCCTTCCCTATGAAAATACCTTTTGAGCATATTCACATGAAAGACTCTGTGAGAATCATTTATGTCTGGAGTCCTCATCAAATACTTCACCTCACTCAATTTCTTTTCGACGTGATAAATCCACCAAACCTTGTGAGTTTTTGCTTTCTTGTCTGCTGTGATACTTTTAAATGCTGTCCAGCCAACTTCTCTGCTCTATTTAACTGTTCCCGAAAATTTGACACATAGTTCTGACTTAAAATTCTCCTTAATCACTTTTATCGGTCCTCTCCCTTTATGCCCCAAAATTAATTCAAATGGACTGAATTTGGTTGATTTATTTGGTGCATCTCTGGACACAAAAAACACAAACTTATCCCAATCATCTGGATGGTCTTGACTATAAGCCCTCAACATGGTCTTTAATGTCTGATGCCACCTTTCTACCCCTCCCTGCAACTCTGGATGGTACACAGTAGATTTGAATTGTTTTATTCCTAAGCTGTCCATAACTTCCTTGATGTGAAGTTTGACCCTTCATCTGATTATATCTCAGTGAGTAGTCCATATCTCATGAAAAAATTGAGTAATTCCTCTTCAATCTTTTTAGCTGTGATATTGTGTAATGGAATGGTCTCTGGAAATCTAATGGACACATCCATTATTTAGATTAGATTAAATTCCCTACAGTGTGGAAACAGGCCCTTCAACCCAATAAGTCCACACAGACCCTCCGAAGAACAACCCGCCCAGACCCATTCTCCTACATTCACCCCTGACTAATGCACCTAACACTGTGGGCAATTTAGCATGGCCAATTCACCTAACCTGCCCATCTTTGGACTGTGGGAGGAAACTGGAGCACCCAGAGGAAGCCCACGCAGACACAGGGAGGATGTACAAACTCCACACAGACAGTTACCCAAGGAAGGAATTGAACCCAGGCCCCTGACGCTGTGAGGCAGCAGTGCTAACCACTGTGCCACCCAAATACTGTTTCTCACTTTTTGTTTTAGGTAATGGTGCTACACAAACAATTAAGACTCTTTTAGAAGGTTCTTCAAATGCAGGAATAGGTATTAAAGGTATGGGGTTTTATTACTACCTGTAGTAATTAACTGAGTTACAGCAGAAAGATGAAAATTTAAAGCAATTGTATCAAAAGGCATACACAGAAAAAGAATCCGAATGTATTCCTGAATGTTATTATCTTAATAATGATTACTTAATGAGGAAATAGAGACCATCACATATTCAGGCAGATGAGAAATGAGCAGAAGTTCATCAAGTCGCATTGCCAATGGATTATCGAAAGAGGTGTGGTGAGTGACACATAAGTTACCATTAAGGGGTAATTTAGGAGTGACAAAAGCTCAAGCTAAAATACTAAAACATTTTTACTGGCTTGAACTGCACAAGGCTATAGTTTAATTTTGCCAGATGCATCAAACATAACAGGTAAAGAAATTACAATATTAAGGGACACAGTATCCTCTCAATCTATGATGTTGAAAGATGAGGAGATATGTACCTCTGAAATTAATTTATCTGACCTTAAGCTGTCTGCAGGGTCATCTATCTACCCCTGGTTTTGTCTTTACCATCTGATCAAACAGGGTCTCTGCTCATTCCACTTTAGCTTTCTTATCTGTACTCTTTGATCACTCCTGTTTCAGCTAGTGATTTTGTGACCTCATTACCACACCTGGAAAAATCCCAGGATATGCGTCCTGCAATAGTTCAGTTGCCTAAGTTTCCACTAGCTTTTCAACCACAGTAGAGAGCACTCCTACCTGTGAACCATCTATATCATTAGCAAGAACAAATTGTATTCTTGCAGCTGAGAGTTTGTCCAGTACTCCTCCCACAACTCCTCTCACTCTTCACTGGTCACTCTAACCTCACTTTACATAATTGAGCACTTCTTGTCTCACCATGAATTCCCATTACTAGTACCTTTTCTGCAATAGTCCATCAGAGGTACATATCGCCTCATCTTTCAGCATCACAGATTGAGAGGAAACTGTGTCCCTTAATATTGTAATCTCTTTAACAGTTGTTTCTGGCTGATGAGAGTAAACATTACCTTTGCAGGTATATGGTTTAAGAAGATATGGCACTTCTTCCTTAACCAACCTCTGACCAGCTTGGACATTCTGGTGCAGCTTTCTAGCCTCCACTGTGTTTTCTGTTAGCACTCCAACAATATTCACTGACATAGGGTGGCACGGTGGCTCAGTGGTTAGCACTGCTGCCTCACAGTGCCAGGGACCCAGGTTTGATTCCAGCCTCGCATGACTGCCTGCGTGGGTTTCCTCCCACAATCCAAAGATGTGCTGGTTAGGTGAATTGGCCATGTTTAATTGCCCATGTTGTTCGGTGCATTTGTCAGAGGGAAATGAGTCTGGGTGGGTTACTGTTCGGAGAGTTGGTGTGGACTGGTTGAGCTGAACGGCCTGTTTCCACACTGTAGGAAATCTAATCCTATCCTGTTTTCCAACATTTGGCTTTCCGGTGCTTTTCCTAACCCGCCAGAACTGTGACCTCACATGGTTTACTTTATTGCAGTGAAAACACCGGAACTTTTTATCTTCTCTTTCCTCTTCAACAGTTTCTTTTTTGCCCTGTGGTAAGTCATCCTTCATCGAGATCTACCTTTCCCTTTCCACACATGGATTTCTCTTTCCCCAAATTTCTATCCCTCATGGATGGAAATTGATTTTGGAAGTCAAACTTTGCTTTATGAACCAACTCATAATCATCAGCTATTACAGCTGCTAATCTTGCCATTTTAACTCTCTGCTCTTCCACGTCAGTTCTCACTGCTTCAGCAGGTGAACTTCTGAACTCCTGACTAAGTGTCAACTTCTGAAGTTCAAACTCTCTCTCTTTCTTCCTTTCCTCTTTCTCCTTTTCTCTCTCTTCTCTCTCTCTCACACTCTTTCTCTATTTGTCTCTCTCTTTCTCTCTCTTTCCTTTTCTCTCTCCTTTGCTTTTAATTGTAATTCAAACTGTTTTATTCCTGTTGCCCTTTCCTTGTCTTTTGCGACTTAATTCAAGCTGTTTCATTTTCAAGTGAATTTTAGCCCTCTCTAAAAATTCTGATGTTGTTTCCAGCGAATTTAAATGCTGACCTTTTGCTGAAATTATCTCTTCTTTCCTCAAGGAAGGAGGCAACTCCAGCTCCAGCTCATCTGCTAATTCCACCAGCTTGGCTTTAATCACCTTTTGCAAAACCCCCAGTCACTTCTCCCACTCCAGAAAACTCTTAGTGACTATAAGGGTCATTGCTATTCCAAGCAGTATTTAAACCAACCAAAATCAACACCCAGAACAAAAGACACGAACACCCATCACTCGTTTCCTTTGATTCCAGCAACCCTAATCCCAAATTGGAACTGGAGAACAAATCCCGTGAGGAGCCTGCAATCTGGTATGGACCAGGCCAAACCCCCTCAACATTTCAAGAAAGTAGCCTAGACCCTAACTTTGCTCATTGTTTAAGGCAGATGTAATGTGGATATTCCAAGAGGGATGCAGTTGGTCAAACCACTTGGTTTTAAACAAAACAGAATTTATTTACAAGATTACGGGATGAAACACAAACAAAAGAGAACAGAATACAGAATAACTTAACCTATTTGAAAACCCAAGAGATCATCCTGTCTTAGTGATGCTGTCCAAATTCCTACAGCAATCCCTATAAACACCTCTTAGCAGAAAAGGTGCTTCACAACTGCCTGACTGCTTTCAGTGAATAGCCAGTCCAAACCAAACCAGGGAAAAGCTGAGCTGGGAGAGCTGGTCACTCCCTTTTTATTGTACAAGTGTTCTGTTTAAAAACTTGAAAGCCTTTTTCCTGAGGCAGTATCTGTTAGCTATAATCAAATTGGCCCTAAAGTCTATCCAAGCCCAGACTTTTTAGAACCTGTGTTTTTATGACCTCCTGGGAAAAAAAAACAAGGACAACATAATCTTATTAAATGAACAGCCTCATTGCAACTGCTGAAAAATTAATACAGCTATCCTGGTAATTTTTTAAAAAATAAATTAGACCTTTCTCATCACAATCCATGGTTTTTAAAGAGAAAAATAGAAAGGCATGAATCTTACAATGTGTACAGTATGATTACCATATTTTCCTCTGAAACAACAATAGTTGGAATGTCTTGGGAATATGAAGGGTGACTATCTATATTTAGTTTTTTCCATTTAACTTTAATATGTTGGTACAAATAGATTAGGATCTAAATTTTATTTTTATTCATTCGCAGGATGAAGGCATCATCGGCTAGGCCAGTATTTATTGCTCTCGCTTAATTGTCCAGAGTCAACCTCATTGCTATGGTTCTGGAGTCACATGTAGGCCAGACCAGGTAAGAATGGCAGTTTCCATCCTTAAAGGACTCATGATCATCATTAGACTCTTAATTCCAGATATTTATTGGATTTAAATTCCACCATCTACTGTGGTAGGATTCAAGCCTAGGTCCTCAGAACATTATCTGGGCCTCTGGATTAACGGTCTAGCAATAATACCACTAGGCCGTTGCTTCCCCTTAGTTTCAATATTTAATATTATTATTAAAGTTACTAACATAAAGTCATAGAGTCATAGAGATATACAGCATGGAAACAGACCCTTCGGTCCAACCCATCCATGCTGACGAGGATGCTGGTAGGAATGGAGGGTTTGAGTTATAAGGAGGCGCTGGGTAGGTTGGGACTCTTTTCACCAGATCATAGGAGGTTGAGGGGTGACCTTCTATAGGTTTATAAAATCATGGGGAGCATAGCTAAGGAGAATAGAAAAGATCTTTTCCCGAGGGAGGGGGAGTTCAAAACAAGGGGCCATATTTTGAAGGAGAAAGGAGAAAGTTTTAAAACGGACACGAGGGGCAATTTTTTACACTGAGTGAGGTTTGTGTGTGGAATGAACTGCCAGAGGAAGTGATGGATGCAGGTACTGTTACAATATTGAAAAGACATTTGGATCGGTACATGAGTAGGAAAGGTTTGGATGGATAAGGGCCAAGTGTAGGCAGGTGGGACTAGTTTAGTTTGAGAACATGGTTGGTGTGGATTTGTTGGATCAAAGGTCAGTTTCATGCTTTATGACTCTCTGACTTTGTAATTGGTTCATGAATCATCACGAGAGAGGGAAACATATTGTCTGGTTTATATATGCCTCCACATCATCATGATTGGTTCTGATCCACCCTCTGAAGCTATTCTGTTGCATTAGCTTCCTGCAGACCAAGAGTGGTTGCTATCATATTCTTAGGGAAACTAGCCCGAACGCTGTCATAGTTTGGTTCACAATGGGATGATAGTGCCTCAGACAGGAGGACGTCTGGTCTTTGGATGGTGTCGACCAAACTGATTGCCCCCAGTATATTCTGGACAGAGCGTACTGGACTCTGACACAAGGCGATGTGCTGGATGCTGAGGAACCAGGGTAACAAAAGCAGGCTTCTGATCATGGGCACAATGATGCTGGGGAGAAAGAAGCTCTTCTTGTGCATGATAGAGCTCCTCTGTATCAGACACTGCAAGTCAGGCCAGATTAATACCTGGATCCAGTCAATGAGAGCTGGGTGCAGCACACCATCATGGAATGGAAAATAGTTATTAATCAACATTGGCAAACTGCAGCCTGAATTGTTTTACTTGTGTTTGCTTTTGCTAGCTGTAAATAAATGTTTGCATTGTCTGATTGTTCACCTATCTAGAGTCATAGAGATGTACAGCATGGAAACAGACCCTTCAGTCCAACTCGTCCATGCCGACCAGATATCCCAACCCAATTTCGTCCCACCTGCCAGCACCCGGCCCATATCCCTATAAACCTTTCCTATTCATATACCCATCCAAATGCCTCTTAAATGTTACAATTGTACCAGCCTCCACCACATCCTCTGGCAGCTCATTCCATACACGTACCACCCCTGCGAGAAAAAGTCTATTTTATATCTTTCCCCTCTCACCCTAAACCTATGCCCTCTAGTTCTGGACTCCCTGACCCCAGGGAAAAGATTTTGTCTATTTATCCTATCCATGCCCTTCATAATTTTGTAAACATCTATAAGGTCACCCCTCAGCCTCCGATGCTCCAGGGAAAACAGCCCCAGCCTGTTCAGCCTCTCCCTGTAGCTCAACCGTGGCAACACCCTTGTAAATCCTTTCTGAACCCTTTCAAGTTTCACAACATCTTTCCAATAGGAAGGAGACCAGAATTGCACGCAGTATTCCAACAGTGCCCTAACCAATGTCCTGTACAGCCGCAACATGACCTCCCAACTCCTGTACTCAATACTCTGACCAATAAAGGAAAACATAGCAAACACCTTCTTCACTATCCTATCTACCTGCGACTCCACTTTCAAGGAGCTCTTTGATCAGCAACACTCCCTAGGACTTTGTCATTAAGTGTAAGTCCTGCTAAGATTTGCTTTCCCAAAATGCAGCACCTTACATTTATCTGAATTAAACTCCATCTGACACTTCTCAGTCCATTGGTCCATCTGGTCCAGATCCTGTTGTAATCTGAGGTAACCCTCTTCGCTGTCCACTACATCTCCAATTTTGGTGTCATCTGTAAACTTATTAATTGCACTTCTTATGCTCGCATCCAAATCATTTACGTAAATGACAAAAAGTAGAGGACCCAGCACCAATCCTTGTGGCACTCCACTGGTCACAGGCCTCAAGTCTGAAAACAAACCTCCACCACCACCCTCTGTCTTCTACCTTTGAGCCAGTTCTGTATCCAAATGACTAGTTCTCCCTGTATTCCATGAGATCTAACCTTTCTAATTAGTCTTCCATGGAGAACGCCTTACTGAAGTCCATATAGATCACATCTACTGCTCTGCTCTCATCAATCTTCTTTGTTACTTCAAAAACTCAATCAAGTTTGTGAGACATGATTTCCCACGCACAAAGCCATGTTGACTATCCTGAATCAGTCCTTGCCTTTCTAAATACATGTACATTCTGTCCCTCAGGATTCCCTCCAACAACTTGCCCACCACCGAGGTCAGGCTCACCGGTCTATAGTTCCCTGTCTTGTCTTCACCACCCTTCTTAAATAGTGGCACCACGTCTGCCAACCTCCAGTCTTCCAGCATCACACCTGTCACTATCGATGATACAAATATCTCAGTAAGAGGCTCAGCAATCACTTCTCTAGCTTCTTACAGCATTCTTAGGTACACCTGATCAGGTCCTGGGGATTTATCCACCTTTAACCATTTCAAGACATCCAGCACTTCCTCCTCTGTAATCTGGACATTTTGCAAGATGTCACCATCTATTTCCCTACAGTCCATATCTTCCATATCTTTTTCCACAATAAATACTGATGCAAAATATTCATTTAGTATCTCCCCCATTTTCTGCGGCTCCAAACAAGGCCGTCTTACTGATCTTTGAGGGGCCCTATTCTCTCCCTAGTTACCATTTTGTCCCTAATGTATTTGTAAAAACCCTTTGGATTCTCCTTAACTCTATTTGCCAAAGCTATCTCATGCCCCTGTTTTGCCCTCCTGATTTCTCTCTTAAGTATACTCCTACTTTCTTTATACTCTTCTAAGGATTCCCTCGATCTATCCTGTCTATACCTGACATACGCTTCCTTCTTTTTCTTAATCAAACCCTCAATTTCTTTAGTCATCCAGCATTCCCTGTACCTACCAGCCTTCCCTTTCACCCTGACAGGAATATACTTTCTCTGACTCTTGTTATCTCATTTCTGAAGGCTTCCCATTTTCCAGCCATCCCTTTACCTGCGAACATTTGCCTCCAATCAGCTTTCGGAAGTTCTTGCCTAATACCGTCAAAATTGGCCTTTCTCCAACTTAGAACTTCAATTTTTAGATCTGATCTATCCTTTTCCATCAGTATTTTAAAACGAATAGAATTATGCTCACTGGCCCCAAAGTGCTCCCCCACTGACACCTCACTCACCTGCCTTGTCTTATTTCCCAAGAGTAGGTCAAGTTTTGCACCTTCTCTAGTAGGTACATCCACATACTGAATCAGAAAATTGTCTTGTACACACTTAAGAAATTCCTCTCCATCTAAACCTTTAACACTATGGCAGTCCCAGTCAAAGTTTGGAAAGTTAAAATCCCATACCATAACTACCCTATTATTCTTACAGATAGCTGAGATCTCTTTGCAAGTTTGTTTCTCAATTTCCCTCTGACTATTGAGGGGTCTATAATACAATCCCAATAAGGTGATCATCCCTTTCTTATTTCTCAGTTCCACCCAAATAACTTCCCTGGATGTATTTCCGGGAATATCCTCTCTCAGCACAGCTGTAATGCTATCCTTTATCAAAAATGCCACTCCCCCTCCTCTCTTGCCTCCCTTTCTATCCTTCCTGTAGCATTTATATCCTGGAACATTAAGCTGCCAGTCCTGCCCATCCCAGAGTCATGTTTCCGTAATTGCTATGATATTTCTATAATTGCTATATGTGACGTTCCCTCACCCAGTGGGCTCTGGGGGCAGGTTAGCACTGATTTAGAGGGGGATTTGGACAGGATGCAGCTATAGACAGGTAAATTGTGTGGCCTGGTGATTAAACAGTGACTCAGGTGAGAGAATAGGGTTATATGTTAGCGGGAGTATCAGCCATGTTGGCTTTGAGCCATAAACTGTCTCATTGTGGTTGCTGTGCCATTTCCCTGCCAACAAGAGGTAACTGTGGATTCTCCAGTGCCCATCCGATACAGAGGGGCTTTTAAAGATGGAGCGAGTGTTGGGGATGCTGCTGGCTTGGTGGATATCTGCTGAGTGGCGAGTTGATCCAGGAACAGTGTGTGGGGTAGAATAGGGCTAGTATTGGGTGAGACAGATGCCATTGGAGTGGTGTAGGTAGTTAATGGGGTGATTTTGGTAAGATACTGTGAGAGATCTCACTGGATGTAGCAAAATACCCTGATGAAGGAGCATCGCTCCGAAAGCTAGCGTACTTCCAATTAAACCTGTTGGACTATAACCTGTGTTGTGTGATTTTTAACTCAAAAAAAAGCTTGACAAATCAGACACACCAAAATTTTAAGATTCAGCTCTAAGTTTTTGGTGAAAGCCTGAGTGTATTATTTATTGTGAATTTTGTGTTAATCAGTTTTAGATTAGATTACTTACAGTGTGGAAACAGGCCCTTTGGCCCCACACTGACCCGCCGAAGCGCAACCCACACGTACCCCTACATTTACCCATTACCTAACACTACGGGCAATTTAGCATGGCCAATTCACCTGACCTGCACATCTTTGGACTGTGGGAGGAAACTGGAGCACCCGGAGGAAACCCACGCAGACACAGAGAGAACGTGCAATCTCCACACAGGCAGTCGCCTGAGGCGGAAATTGAACCCGGGTCTCTGGCGTGTGAGGCAGCAGTGCTAACCACTGTGCCACCGTGCCGCCCAGTTGAAGGATGTTGTTGTCGAAAAATGAATTCCTTGTCTGTTTTTGAGTGGTCAACAGTTTAGAAAGACACCTTGGAAACCTCCCCATTGTTATCCAGTGTTCTGGAACTGCATTTGCTCCCTCCCATTCTTCTCTATATAATGGTAGAAAATGAATTACAAGGAATTCTCTTCCTGCTTCTGCATTGATGGCTGTTAATGTCCCAAGAAACCTTAGGCTGTTATGTTTCACATTACCACTCCATGACATCATCTGAGACTAGAGTTAGATTCAACACGAACAGTGACCAACACACTACCACTACCTCAACTCCTCTACTGTTGCTACATTATCAGGCTGCTTATCTGACATTGTATGCTGAATGAGCAAAACTTTTCACCAATGTTTTTGCCTTTTAGCCTCACCAACCCCTAGCTATCGACACCACTCCTCTCCTGACTAAACCAGACTCATTACAACCTTGGTGCAGTATCTGACACCAAAATGAACATGTATCTACAGATCAATAAGACCATCTAGTTCTAACCCTGTAATATTGCTGGATTTCTGCCTCAGCCTCAGCTCACTAGAGGTTGCAATCCTCATTCACACCTTTGTTACCTGGCTTCCTTTACAGTACTCCCAGTAAACATGAATTTCTCCAAAACTCTGTGGCTTGGTTGTACTAAGTCCCTTTAACCCATTACCTCTGAGTTTACCTACATTGGCATCTGGTCAAAAAAAAAACAAAATGTTAAGATTCTCATCTTTATTTTCAATTTCTTCCATTGCTTCTGCCTCTTCACATTTCTGTAACTTCCTTCAGCCTCACAACTCTCAGAAATATCAATGCTCATTTAATTCTGACATCATAGGTATCCTTGCTCCACTGTTGGATTCTGCACCCTCTCACCTAGACCCTAAGCTCTGGAATTCCCTCACTTCCCTCATGGTGGCACAGTGGTTAGCACTGTTGCCTCACAGTGCCAGAGACCTGGGTTCAATTCCTGCCTCAGGCGACTGTGTGAAGTTTGCACATTCTCCCCGTGTCTGCGTGGGTTTTCTCTGGGTGCTCTGGTTTCCTCCCACAGTCCAAAAATGTGCAGGTTAGGTGAATTGGCCATGCTAAATTGCCCGTAGCAATTGCCGAAGGGCCTGTTTCCACACTGTAAGTAATCTAATTCATCTCTGAACCTCTCTACTGCTTTAAAGGAGCACCTGAAAGTCTATTTCTTTACCTAAGCTTCTTACCATCTGTCCTAAAATTGCCTTTTGCAGCTCAGTATCGAATTTTGCTCAATAACACATCCGTGAAGAGCCTTGAGTTGTTTTACTCCAGTAAAGGCACTATACATTATTATTACCATGACCTCCAGCAGTAACTCCAAGGGTAAGCAACTCACTGTTCCTGAAGGACTCTGGGTCAGGCCAGACCTCAGAAGCACACTGTTTACTGGACCAATTTGACAGTTTTGGATTTCTCACTCTCTGACTTGTTTAGATAAGACTACCAATTTTAATGCCAAATTACTGAACAGTCTCTCATTCCGCAAAATAATCTATTTGGAACAGAACTGAGACAGCTCACAAGATTTTGTGATGGATGCATAACTAACAAACACAGAAAGCTGCTCTGCATCAAGGTTGCACGTCTATTCAGTGTCCAGTGTTACAAAACTAATAATATAGTTATTGCACCAGTCAGCTCATTGGGAAAATATCTAAACACTAAAACCCAAAGAGAACAGAGTATAATACAAAAATGGCTCATCATTGCACGTACAACCTCCTACTTCATCATTTATGATATCAAAGTAAGGGTCTTTGCCCCTCTCCTACATCCACAAAATCACTAAATATGAGCAACTGTGATCTGCTGTTAGTGCTGTGTGAAATGCATATTGAAATGGAAAGTAGAAGTAATGTTTACTGACATTATCGTTCATCATCTGGTGTCATTGTACATTCTAATCATGTTTTTCAGGGACTGGTAGAAGTCTGGTTCTTATTTAAGAAAAATTATTTGCTGAGGTTCAATGAGCATCATAGTTGTATATACAAATCTGCTTGGATCGGAACTTGGATGGCTTGAGGTAAAAATCAAAATCCTTTCCAAAAAGATAAACATATGAGAGGAGTCCATGCAAAGAGTCTCCCTTAGCTGCCAACGAATGGAGAATTAGTATATATTTGACTTTAGATCAATACAGTAAAAAATGAGGTCTGCAGATGCTGGAGATCACAGCTGCAAATGTGTTGCTGGTCAAAGCACAGCAGGTTAGGCAGCATCTCAGGAATAGAGAATTCGACGTTTCGAGCATAAGCCCTTCATCAGGAATAAGAGAGAGAGAGCCAAGCCGGCTGAGATAAAAGGTAGGGAGGAGGGACTAGGGGGAGGGGCGATGGAGGTGGGATAGGTGGAAGGAGGTCAAGGTGAGGGTGATAGGCCGGAGTGGGGTGGGGGCGGAGAGGTCAGGAAGAGGATTGCAGGTTAGGAGGGCGGTGCTGAGTTGAGGGAACCGACTGAGACAAGGTGGGGGGAGGGGAAATGAGGAAGCTGGAGAAATCTGAATTCATACCTTGTGGTTGGAGGGTTCCCAGGCGGAAGATGAGGCGCTCCTCCTCCAGCCGTCGTGTAGTTGTGTTCTGCCGGTGGAGGAGTCCAAGGACCTGCATGTCCTCGGTGGAGTGGGAGGGGGAGTTAAAGTGTTGAGCCACGGGGTGATTGGGTTGGTTGGTTCGGGCGGCCCAGAGGTGTTCTCTGAAGCGTTCCGCAAGTAAGCGGCCTGTCTCACCAATATAGAGGAGGCCACATCGGGTGCAGCGGATGCAATAGATGATGTGTGTGGAGGTACAGGTGAACTTGTGGCGGATATGGAAGGATCCCTTGGGGCCTTGGAGGGAAGTGAGTGTGGAGGTGTGGGCGCAAGTTTTACATTTCCTGCGGTTGCAGGGGAAGGTGCCGGGGGTGGAGGTTGGGTTGGTGGGGGGTGTGGATCTGACAAGGGAGTCACGAAGGGAGTGGTCCTTGCGGAACGCTGATAGGGGAGGGGAGGGAAATATATCCTTGGTGGTGGGGTCCGTTTGGAGGTGGCGGAAATGGCGGCGGATAATACGTTGTATGCGCAGGTTGGTGGGGTGGTAGGTGAGAACCAGTGGGGTTCTGTCTTGGTGGCGGTTGGAGGAGCGGGGCTCAAGGGCGGAGGAGCGGGAAGTGGAGGAGATGCGGTGGAGGGCATCGTCGATCACGTCTGGGGGGAATCTGCGGTCCTTGAAGAAGGAGGCCATCTGGGTTGTGCGGTGTTGGAATTGGTCCTCCTGGGAGCAGATGCGGCGGAGACGAAGGAATTGGGAATATGGGATGGCGTTTTTACAGGGGGCAGGGTGGGAGGACTGTCTCAGACTCCTCCCTCCCCTTCCTAGACCTTTCCATTTCTATCTCGGGCGACCGACTCAACACAGACATCTATTATACCCTTCCACTGACACCCTCCTTCGACTGACTGAACTGGTCCTCACCCTGAATAACTTCTCTTTTCAATCCTCCCACTTCCTCCAAACTAAAGGAGTTGCCATGGGCACCCGCATGGGCCCCAGCTATGCCTGCCTCTTCGTAGGATATGTGGAACAGTCCATCTTCCGCAACTACACTGGCACCACCCCCCACCTTTTCCTCCGCTACATCGATGACTGTATCGGCGCTGCCTCGTGCTCCCACGAGGAGGTTGAACAGTTCATCAACTTTACTAACACCTTCCATCCCGACCTGAAATTCACCTGGACTGTCTCAGACTCCTCCCTCCCCTTCCTAGACCTTTCCATTTCTATCTCGGGCGACCGACTCAACACAGACATCTATTATAAACCGACTGACTCCCACAGCTACCTGGACTACACCTCCTCCCACCCTGCCCCCTGTAAAAACGCCATCCCATATTCCCAATTCCTTCGTCTCCGCCGCATCTGCTCCCAGGAGGACCAATTCCAACACCGCACAACCCAGATGGCCTCCTTCTTCAAGGACCGCAGATTCCCCCCAGACGTGATCGACGATGCCCTCCACCGCATCTCCTCCACTTCCCGCTCCTCCGCCCTTGAGCCCCGCTCCTCCAACCGCCACCAAGACAGAACCCCACTGGTTCTCACCTACCACCCCACCAACCTGCGCATACAACGTATTATCCGCCGCCATTTCCGCCACCTCCAAACGGACCCCACCACCAAGGATATATTTCCCTCCCCTCCCCTATCAGCGTTCCGCAAGGACCACTCCCTTCGTGACTCCCTTGTCAGATCCACACCCCCCACCAACCCAACCTCCACCCCCGGCACCTTCCCCTGCAACCGCAGGAAATGTAAAACTTGCGCCCACACCTCCACACTCACTTCCCTCCAAGGCCCCAAGGGATCCTTCCATATCCGCCACAAGTTCACCTGTACCTCCACACACATCATCTATTGCATCCGCTGCACCCGATGTGGCCTCCTCTATATTGGTGAGACAGGCCGCTTACTTGCGGAACGCTTCAGAGAACACCTCTGGGCCGCCCGAACCAACCAACCCAATCACCCCGTGGCTCAACACTTTAACTCCCCCTCCCACTCCACCGAGGACATGCAGGTCCTTGGACTCCTCCACCGGCAGAACACAACTACACGACGGCTGGAGGAGGAGCGCCTCATCTTCCGCCTGGGAACCCTCCAACCACAAGGTATGAATTCAGATTTCTCCAGCTTCCTCATTTCCCCTCCCCCCACCTTGTCTCAGTCGGTTCCCTCAACTCAGCACCGCCCTCCTAACCTGCAATCCTCTTCCTGACCTCTCCGCCCCCACCCCACACCCGCCTATCACCCACACCTTGACCTCCTTCCACCTATCCCACCTCCATCGCCCCTCCCCCTAGTCCCTCCTCCCTACCTTTTATCTCAGCCGGCTTGGCTCTCTCTCTCTTATTCCTGATGAAGGGCTTATGCTCGAAACGTCGAATTCTCTATTCCTGAGATGCTGCCTGGCCTGCTGTGCTTTGACCAGCAACACATTTGCAGTTTAGATCAATACACTCCATTTGACTTTCATCTTCCTCCAGAGAGAATCTGACAGATCTAAATATTAATTTTAAGAAAAACTCATTGGTTATAAACACCAAAGCAAATATTTAAATTTGATAATAGAAATAATCAATTTTAAATCTATTTCTAGCCTGTAAGTGTTGGGCATTTTAGTTTCCATCATTCTCTATTGGTTCCCTAACTCCCACTTATGCAAGATTGATCCAGGCATTAGTGCATTTCACATTTTGTCCATTTGTGTGTAACATAAAATCTCTAAAATCTCCTTTCATTATTTGCAGCAGTCAATTAGTGATATGATTGCCAATTGTTTTACAGTTTGATCTACTGCACAAGACAGTAATTGATACAGGCACTGAATAAATATGACCCTGTTGCCTGCTAATGCAGTTTGTTCATTTTGCTGGGAGCCAGCAGTAGAGTTAGGAATTTAATTTTAAGATCAATATTGAATAGGTGGATTTTAAGAAATACCTCAAATGAGGTAAGCGTTTTGGAGATTCAGAGAGTTAGGAGTTTCAGACTCTAAGACTTTGGTCGTTAAAGGCAATTTTAGGTAGCTCAGCCTCACACACTGGATCCCAGTATCCCTAAATGACATTACCTGACTCTGAGCTGCAAGGAAAACTGTTGGTTCCTGTAATGAGTTGACCTGTTCCACTGCCTTTTCCAGATATGTTGTACTAAAATAATCACTATTCCATGAAGATTAGTATAAAAATTAAAAATGTTAACAGGTGAGTATAAAGGTTTCATATGATCTCAGGTTCTACTCAAGATTTGTTCAATGTGGGCATTTAATAATATTACATTGTCATTTTTTTTAGCTGCTCAAGGATTGAAGTGGAATAGTGGCTCAGTGGTTAGCACTGCTTCCTCACGGGACCTGGGTTCGATCCCTGCCTTGGGCAACTCTGTGTATGGCATTTGCATATTCTCCCCATGTCTGGGTGCTCTGGTTTCCTCCCACAGTTCAAAGATGTGCAGGCCAGGTGAAATTGTCATTCAAAATTTCCCATAGCATTAGGTGCATTAGTCAGGGATAAATATAGGACAGGGGAATGGGTCTGGGTGGGTTACTCTTCAAAGGGGTGGTGTGAACTTGTTGGGCTAAATGGCCTATTTCCATACTAAAAGAAATCTAACCTATATATGCATTCATAATTCAACATAAAGCAAGCTGTTTATAAGTCATCCTTTGCTTTACTGGAGACAAATTTGAGAAAATGGACATTTATATTTTGTAAAAACAAAACAGGTGACACTAAGTTGCATTAATGAATTCGTTTGTAAGAAAGCAGCTGTTAATGTGTTACTGAATTACATCGATGCCTCAGCTTTGGTGACTGGTATTTGGAGAGTTTGCTGTTTTCAGCACTGTAATAGAAGAAGGTTTCTTTAATTTGTTCATGGGGTGTGGACCTTAATGATAAGACCAGCATTTGTTGTTCATGTCTAATTTAGAAGGGTGGTGATGAGCTTCCTACTTGAACGACTGCAGTCCTTGCTGTTAGATACACAATGGAGGAACAATTAATCTAATTCCAAATCAGATAGATTGTGACTTGCAGACAGTTGTGTCCCTTTGTATCTGATGGTCCTTGTCTTCTATGTGAGAGAAAGGGATTGGTTAGCTCAGTTGGCTGGATGGTTGGTTTGTAATGTCAGAGCATGTGTTTGATTCACACACTGGCTGAGGTTACCATGAATGATTCTCCTTCTCAACTTCTCTCTTTGCCTGAAGCATGGTGACCCTCAGGTTAAACTGCCATCAGTTATTTCACCAGTAAGAGAGCAGCCCTATTGTCTGGTAGGACGATGGCAATTTTACCTTTTTAGGTGGCAATTTTCATGGATTTGGGAATTGCTGTAGATGGAATTTCAAATTTAACCTTCCAACTCCTTCTTATTATGCAGTACCTCCAAGTGAACAGTTCATGCATGTGAGTTTTGTGGCAAGATAGTCCGTGAACAGTCTGGAGACGATTTTATAAGCTAACATTGCATTTGAATCAGCAGACGCTGATTGGATTTGAATAAGGTTATAACCTCCTGATATAAGTTTCAAGGGCAGCTTTTCTCCATGAAACTGCGTAGCTCAAACTCATCAGTTCATTTAAGGAAAGAGGGATGAAATTGAGGTGGAGAGCTGTGGTTGAGGCACATTTACAAGCCCAGATAAAAGAATGGAGCTGCTAAAACAGCACTTTCTGCAATGTAGTAATACATGTAATTCGCAGTAATTCATAACACTCACTTATCCTTATCTGGTAGATCAGCACATTTTCTGATTTATTCACATAATTCCTATGCACAATGCCTCCAGTCAAAATTAATAGTCACTCCAACACTGATAAATTTATGCAAAACTAATCTTCAATGAGATGATTTGTACAGCGGTGATAAGGAAAGGAAATCTATGTTGCAAAACAGTAACTGATCTAAAGGTACAAGCTATCTTGCTAAAACAAAGCGATACATCGATAATTCATGAATAAATGCATTTCAGCATGCATCATGGGTAATATAAATCTGAATTTTGGAAGATTGCAGCTTATATCATTGCAATTATTTTCTAAATGGACAGGGAATTTTTTTTCTCTTTCTAATGTGCCCACGAGGTATGTCTGAGTCACTAATGGACTGATTTCTCATTAAAAAAGTTATGCAAAACGCTGTGTTATAGTTTGTTTTTATTATTAGGCCAAGCCATTTCAAGTGTATGTGCTATAGGTCTCACCCAGGATAGTGTTTTAAATGAAATGAATAAAAATTACCATTTTTATTGTTCACTGATAATCTGTAAAAAAGGAATAATTTTAAAAATCACAGATTTTTAGATTATTCATTCTTCGAAATGTTTCAGGTGGAATGAGGAACAATGCAATGTTTAATTATCATGTAATGTATAATCTAAAGATGGTGGGTGCACCAGTGAAAGGTGTGAGTTTCTGTTCCACTGATATATAGTCACATTTATTGCTGCTGGTAAAGATGGGCATATATGGGTGTATTCATTGACATGATAATTAAAGTATCAGGAAACTCCACATGGTCAGGATCAAGGAATCACATCCAGAGTGAAACACAGCCCAAGTGAGTATATAATTCAGGGAATTTGGAGGCAGTGTGGGAATTTGGTAGAGGTGCCTGTTACTTGCTTTTTTGGCTCATAGTTTAGAAGGTTTTATTTTTAACAGAATAAATTGAAGCCCAGAATTCCCAGCACAAAAGAGTGACATCCCAGGTAAATTTGGGTGGTTTGGTGACTCAGTGGGTGGCACTGCTGACTTACAGCACCAAGGACCCAGATTCAATTCCCACCACCGGCGACTGTCTGTATGGATTTAGGGTGTAGGTTTGCTCGCTGTGTCTTTTTGTGGCTAGCTGGTGTTCGTGTATCCTGGTGGCTAACTTTCTTCCTGTTTATCCTACTTACTGTTTGTGGCAGTCCTTGCATGGAATTTTGTAGATGACGTTGGTTTTGTCCATGGGTTGTACTGAGTCTTTTAAGTTTGTTAGTTTTTGTTTGAGAGTGTTGGTGGGTTTGTGTGCTACTAGGATACTGAGGGGTCTTAGTAGTCTGGCTGTCATTTCTGAAACTTCTTTGACGTATGGTAAGGTGGTTAGAGTTTCTGGTTGTGTTTGGTCTGCTTGTCATGGTTTGTTCTTGAGGAATCTGTGCACTGTATTTTTTGAGTATCTGTTCTTCTTGAATATGTTGTAAAGGTGGTTCTCCTCTGTTTTCCAAAGTTCATCTGTGCTCCAGTGCATGGTGGCTCGTTGGAATAGTGTTCTGATACAGCTTTGTTTGTGTGTGTTGGGATGGTTGCTGGTGTATTTAAGTATTTGGTTAGTGTTTGTTGGTTTTCTGTATATGCAGGTTTGTAGTTCTCCGTTGTCCTTTCTTTCTACTGTGACGTCCAGAAATGCGAGTTTGTTGTCGGTTTCTTCCTCCTTGGTGAACTTAATGCCTGTGAGGGTGTTGCTGATGATGTTAAATGTCGCTTCTATCTTGTTTCGTTTTGTGATGTCAAAGGTGTCATCTACGTAGCGGACCCTCTCTCCCTCGTAGCCCTACATACGGATGAAAAACACCACTATTTCGACTGGGATAACACATCTATCCTGGGACAGGCTAAGCAAAGACATGCCAGAGAATTCCTAGAGGCCTGGCACTCCAACCACAATGCCATAAACAAACACATAGATCGAGATGCCGTCTATCAATCCCTCAGAAAACAAACAGGAAATGACATCAACACAAACCCCAGGAACCCCATCCAGGAGAAAGATATAAATAGAAAGCAGGAGACAACAGCTTCGCTTCACTTGGAGGTCACCACTGATGATGTTACCTAGCCAGGTAATGAAACGTCTGGATATCAAACCTACAGCTCAACGAGCAAATCTACACCCTAAACCTCAACCTGAGCTACAAACCTTCACAAACCTTGTCTGTATGGAGTTTGCACATTCTCCCCGTATCTGCTTGGGTTTCCCCCGGGTGCTCCGGTTTCCTCCCACAATCCAAAGATGTGCAGGCCAGGTGAATTGGCCATGCTAAATTGTCCATAGTGTTAGGTGCATTAGTCAGGGGTAAATACAGGGTAGGGAAATGGGTCTGGGTGGGTTACTCTTCAGAGGAGTGGTGTGGACTTGTGCCGAAGGTCTGTTTCCATACTATAGGGAATCTAATCTAAACCATGTGTTGATAATAGTTACTAATTTGACTGTCTATTATAAGTAATTTCTGGATTGAAGGTGAAATAAGGGAAATAGTTACAGGCCACAACTTAAAAGACCAGGATAATATTTTAAATAAATCGTATTAATAACTAAGTAATTAAAATTGAGATGCTGGGCCAGGCGCTGAGATATACCTGCATGATATGGGAGCTGGTAGACCCCATTTTGGTTCAAAGTGATTACATCTATTGCAAATGTTGGTTGTTTGAGGAATTCCAGCTCAGAGTTGAGGTGCTGGAATCTAAACTTTGAAAAGTGTGACATATCAAGGGAGAGAGAGTTATCTGGATTCAGGAGGTCATCATACCCATTAAATTAAGTGGTCAGGGACATGAGGGGGTGACAAAAAGCAGGCAGGTGGAGGGACCCAGGATGTACTGCTGAAGGAACCTCAGCTCTTGAAGTTGTCTAACAGGCTCAAGATTCTTGCTCCCTGTGGGGAAGAGTGGTCTATAGGGAAAATGAACAAACTGGTACAGAGAGCCATTCAAGAGGGGGGAGAAAAGAGAAACATGGCTGTAATTAGAGATAGTATCGTCAGGGGACTGGCACTGTTCTCTATGGCCTGTTTGAGAGTCCCGAAGGCTGTGTTACCTGCCTGGTGCCCGGGTTTAAGTTATCTCATCTGAGCTGAAGAGGAGTGGGAGGGGAAAGATTTAGTTGTCATGGTCTGTATAGATACAAATGAATATGAGTAGGAAGAGGAAAGTGGTTCTGCTGAGGAAACATGAGCTACTAGGAGCTAAATTAAAAAGAATTATAGAATCCCTACAGTGTGGAAACAGGCCATTTGGCCAAACAAGTCCACACTGACCCTCCGAAGAATATCTCACCCAGACCCATTTGCCTACCCTATTACGCGACACTTCCCTTGAGTAATGCCCCCAACCCAGACCACTATAAGGCAATTTAGCGTGGCTAATTCACTAACCTGCACATCTTTGGAACGTGGGAGGAAACCAAAGCGCCCAGAAGAAACCCACACAGACACGGGGAGAATGTGCAAACTCCACACAGATGTTGCCCAAGGCTGGAATCGAACCTGGGTCCCTGGTACTATGAGGCAGCAATGCTAACTGCTGAGCCACCAGGTCGCAGAACCAAAAAGGTAATATTTTCTGGATTACTGCCTGAGTCACAAGCAAATTGGGACAGGATCAACAAGATTAAAGCAGTAAATGAATGTTTCAAAGATTGGTGTGGCAGAAATGGCTTTGAATTCATTGGACATTGGCACCAGTACTGGGGAAGGAAGGAGCTTTTCCGATGGGATGAGGTCCAACTGAATTATGCTGGGACCAGATTCCTGGTGAGTCATAGAAGTAGGATCAGGAATCTAACTTCACACACAACAGATGAGGGGACAACTAAGTGAATGCAGGACTGAGAGTGTTGTATCTAAACACATGGTAAATGAGCTCTAGTACAGATTGAAATTGGTGACTATGACATTGTAGGTTTCATGGAGACGTGGCTACAAGAGGATCAGGACTGGGAACTAAATATCCAAGGATACATGTTTTATCAAAAGAACAGGCAGTGGGGTGGAGGGGATTGTTGCCTTGTTAGTAAAAAATGAAATTAAATCAATAGAATGAAGTGATATAGGAAAATCAGGTTGGTAGCAGATCTCAAGAATCGGAATTTGTGGAATGTCTATGAGATGGCTTTTTGGAGCAGCTTATAGTAGAGCAGCTTATACTAGGGGACACACAGTTCTGGAACTGGTGGTATGTAATGAGGCAGACTTGATTAGGGAGCTTCACATGAAGGAACTCACAGGGCCCAGTGTCGATAATATGGTAGAATTCACCCTGTACTTGAGAAGGAGCAGCTGGAATCAGATGTAACGGATTATAATTGAGGAAAGGTAAGTACAAAGACATAAGGAAACAGCTTCCCAGAGTTGATTGGAAGGGGGAGCATGGCAGGGAAGATGGTGGAGCAGCAATGTTTGAATGCTGGATGCAGATTTGATGGGGGTCTGAAAGGCTTACTTCTGCTCCTATGTCTTATGGTCTTACATTCTGAGCGGTGAAAAATATTTAGCACTTTAACTGAGGAATTCTGCAGCTACTATGTATTCACCAGATGAGGGTGTCACTCACTAGGCCAGCATTTTTGACCATCCTTAAATGTCCAGAGGGGAATCAACCACATTGCTGCGGATCAGGAGCCATGTAGATTAGATAAAGGTGATCATTTCCTTTCCTAAAGGACAGCAGTGAATCAGGTTTTTATTTTCTAACCCCCAGCAATTGACATTGGATTTGTGGTCATTGGAATTTTTTTCAAACTTGAATTCAAATTGTACCATCTGCTGTGATGGGATTTGAACCCAAGTGCTCAGAATATTATGTGGGTCTCTGGATTAACAGTCCACTGATAATAGCAGTAGGCCATCGCCTCCTTCTTGCCTTCTCACATGTATTCTGCCTTCTAACATGTATTTTGCCTGAATAGATATGAAAGGCATCTCACTGTAGATGGCTTTAAAATTTTAGATGTCCCATAGGCCTTTCCAACCAAATCAATGCCTCGCTTTTACATATGAAATGGAACACACCAAGATCTCACAATATTACTGATAGCATGATGAGATGACATCTTCTTTGTTAGTAGTTTTGGTTGACAAGTCAATATTAGTCAGGATACCTGGGAAAAAAATTCTTGGAAACGGTGCCCTGGAGTGTTTTAGCTCCAGTGATGTAAGAAGAATGGTTGTCAATTTAATGTGTCTTCTGAAAGAATGTACATCCAACAGTGTTGCACCTTTCAATGAAGCACTGACTGTGAGCCATATGTTCATGCTCAAGTTAGATAGGGCAGAATTTGTTAAGTGCATCCAGGAAGGATTCTGGAAACAATGTGAAGACAGTCCAATAGGGAAGAGGCCGTACTAGATCTTGAACTGGGGAATGAGTGCGTACAGGTGATCAAAGTTTCACTGGGGGATCATTTTTTACCATGATTTTGTAAGTTTTAAGGTAGTTAAGAAAAGGATAACATTGGTCAGCAGGTGAAAGTGTTAATTTAGGGGAAGGCTAATTACAAGAGCAGTAGGTAGGAACTGGAAAAATCATATTCTGGGTAGCTGTTTGATGGTAAATCCACAACTGACATATGCGAGTATTTTAAAAGCTAATTAATCAGAAATTAGGATCAGCATGTGATGATGAAAGATAAGAATGACAAGATTTGGGAACCTTGGATGATGAGAGATGTTGTAAGTTTAGTTAAAAAGAGAAATGAAACATATGTAATGTTTAGGAAACAGGAAGAGGTTGGGGAGGTTGGTGAGATCCTTAATGAATACTTTGCATCATGGTTCACCAAAGGCAAAAGACAAGGATAATAATAAGTTTATTTGGGGGCTTGTTGGTACTCTAAGGCATGTTGATATTAAGAAGTAGAAGGTATTGAGTGTCTAGAAAAATATTCAGATAGTTAAGTCCCCAGGGCCTGATGGAATCTATCGCCAATACTAAAATATTGCTGAGGTCTTGACAGAGATCTTTGTATCCACCTTAGTCACAGAAGAGGCCCAGAAACTTGGGAGAATACCCAATGTTGTTCCTTTGTTCAAGAAGGGAAACAAGAATAATCCAGGGAATTATAGACTGGCAAGCCTTAATTTAGATCAGAGTGGTGCTGGAAAAGCACAGCAGGTCAGGCAGCATCCAAGGAGCAGGAAAATCGACGTTTTGGGCAAAAACCCTTCATCAGGAATAGAGGCAGGAAGCCTCCAAGGTGGAAGGATAAATGGTGGGGGGGGGTGTGTGTTGGGGATGGGGAGAATGTATCAAAGAATCAAAGAGTACAATAGGTGGATGGGGTTGGGGATGGAGGTGATATGTCAGAGGGGAGGGTGGAGTGGATAGGTGGGAAGGGAGATTGGCAGGTGGGACAGATCATGAGGACAGTGCTGAGCTGGAAGGTTGGAACTGAGGTAAGGTGGGGGGAGGAGAAATGAGAAAACTGTTGAAGTCCACATTGATGCCCTGGAGCTGAAGTGTTCCGAGGTGGAAGATGAGGCGTTCTTCCTCCAGGCATCGGGTGATGAGGGAGTGGCGGTGGAGGAGGCCTAGGACCTGCATGGTCTTGGCAGAGTGGGAGGGGGAGTTGAAATGTTGGGCCACGGGGCGGTAGGGTTTGATTGGTGCGGTGTCCCGGAAATGTTCCCTGAAGCGCTCTACGAAGAGGTGTCCAGTCTCCCTAGTGTGGAGGAGACCGCATCAGGAGCAACGGATACAATAAATGATATTGGTGGATGTGCAGGTGAAACTTTGATGCATGTGGAATGCTCCTTGGATGGCCTTGGATGGTGGTGAGGGAGGAGGTGTGGGCACAGGTTTTGAAATTCCTGTGGTGGCAGTGGAGGGTGCCAGGATGGGACCGTGCATTGTTGGGGGGCGTGCACCTGACCAGGTAGTCACGGAGGGAGTGGTCTTTATGGAAAGCGGAAAGGGGTGGGGAGGGAAATATATCTCTGGTGTTGGGCTCCATTTGGAGGTGCCAGAAATGTTGGTGGATGATATGGCTAATCCGAAAGTTGGTAGGTTGGAAAGTGAGGACCAGGGGGGTTCTGTCCTTGTTACGGTTGGAGGGGTGGGATTTGAGGGCGGAGGTGCGGGATGTGGACGAGATGCGTAGGAGGGCACCTTCAACCACGTGGGAAGGGAAACTGTGATCTCGAAAGAAGGAGGCCATCAGGTGTGCTCTGTGGTGGATCTGGTCCTCCTGGGAGCAGATAAGGCGGAGCCGGAGGAATTGGGAATATGGGATGGCATTTTTGCAGGAGGTATGGTGGGAAGAGGTGTAATCCAGGTAGCTATGGTGAGCCTTACATCAGTGCAGTGAAGTTATTGGAGAAGATTCTGAGGAACAAGATTTACTTGCATTTGAAGAAAAATGGACTTATTTAGGATAGTCAGCCTGGCTTTATGCAGGGGAGGCCTTGTCTCACAAATTTGATTGAGTTTTTTGAGGAAGTGATGAAGATGATTAATGAGGATAAGCACCGGATATTGTCTACATGGACTTTACTGAAGCATTTGACAAGGCGCCTCATAGCAAGATGGTCTAGAAGGTCAAACCAGATGGAATTCATGGTGAGTTGGCAAATTGAATATAAAATTGGCTTAGCCATAAACAATGGGTAGTTGTGGAGGGGCATTTTTCTGATGGGAGGTCTGTGACCAGTGGTGTTCAACAAGGATCAGTGCTGGGACCTCTGTTATTTGTTGTATTTATAAATGATTAGGATAAAAATGCCAATGGTCTGATTAGTAAGTTTGCAGATGACAAATTAATGGAGTGTGGATAGTGTAGAAGGTTGTCAAAGGATGCAGCAGGGTAGAGATCAGTTGGAAAGTTTGGCAGAGAAATGGCAGTTGGAGGTTAACCCAGACAAGTGTGAGATGATACATTTTGGGAGGGCAAATGCAAGAGGAAAGTATACGGTAAACAGATATTTAAGAGCATTGACATACAGAGGATCTTAGGGTTCAAGTCCATTGCTCCTTTAAAGTGGTAAGATGGGTGGGATAAGATGGTAAAAAAGGCTTAAGGCATGCTTGCCTTCACTGAATCATAGAATCATAAGATGCTTGCCTTCATTGGTTGGGGAATTGAGCATAAAAATCGTCAAGTCATGCTGTAACTGTAAAAGACTTTGTTCCTGCCTGTGCTTATCCTCATTAATCATCTTCATCACTTCCTCAAAAAACTCAATCAAATTTGTTCCTGCCACGTTTGGAATACTCTGCTCAGTTCTGGTCACCACACTATAGGAAGGATATGGAGGCTTTGTAAAGAGGTTTACCAGGAAATTGCCTGGATTGGAGAGTGTTAGCTACAAGGAGAGATTGGACAAACTTGGATTGTCTTCACTAGAGCATCAGAGGCTGAAGGACTACGTGATAGAGGTATATAAAATTATGAGATAGCTGGTTAGTCGGAGTCACTTTCCCAGGGTGGAAATGTGATGTACTAGGCGGCAGAGGCTTAAAGTGAGAGGGGGAAAGGTTAAAGGACATCTGCAAACAACATTTTCAACAATGAGAGTAGTAGGTGCCTGGTACGAAATACCAGAAGAGGTAGTAGAAGCAGATATGATAGCATTTAGACAGACACATAAACAGGCAGAGAGTAGAGGAATATGGACCTACAGGAGACATCAGCTAGCCACAAAACGACACGACCAGCTATCTCTAGTAGCCATACACTCAGACAACCAGCAACATGAATTTGACTGGGAAAACACCACTATCATAGGACAAGCCAGACAGAGAACAGCCAGAGAATTCCTAGAAGCATGGCATTCATCCCCAAACTCCATCAACAGACACATTGACCTGGACACCATATACAAACCACTACAGCTGAAACTGACACCCGGAAACGGCAAGAACATCCATCAACAGACACATCGACCTGGACCCCACATACAAATCACTGCAGCTGAAACTGACACCCGGAAGCGGCAAGAACAAACCAATATAAATACCGGAAGAAACATCAAAGCAGCGCTTCACACGAGGCTCCAACAGCACTGATGATGTTCCCTAGCCAGGGAACGAAACGTTTGCAGCAAAAACTTCCAGCTCGGCGAGCAGAACCACAACAACAGATACCCGAGCTACAAATCTTCAATCAGATTTTAAACTACAGGAGACAGTTGGGATTAGTTTAGAATAGATCATATTGGCATAGTCATGGTGGGCTGAAGGATCTGTTCCGGTATGGTTCTATTGTTCTTATTCTGGAAACATACTTGAGCACATACATTCTGTTTTGGGAGGTGTAAGCTAAAGCTACAACTAATGTGATCAACCATTGCCCAAACTGCAAACTGAGCTGAAATCTATCTTATTTGATAATCTCAGCACTAGATGCAATTAAAAAGCAAGTCTAACAATCCATTTCGTTTACAGTTGGCAATGTGATTTCTATTAAAGTTGGTTGTGGTAAATTGATAAGAGTGAAACTAATCATATTTGTAATGTTTGTAACTTTTCAGTACTTTCTTCTGCGTACTCAATTGCTGTGAACGTGTGACGTAATTTAGTGTGAAGTAAAATTTCTCTATCTTGTCTGGAAATAGTTCTATTTTATCACCATAAACATAAAAATTTACTTGTCAAATACAGTAATCTGGGATGATGTATTTCAGCAAGATTCAGAGTATAGGATCCATTTTCAGTATAGATTTGCTTAGCTCAATCATATTGTGGTAAAGGTGGAATTAACACATTAATGTAATAAACTTACACATGATACGTTTATTTCCATTGCATCTTGGTGATGAGAAGCTTGCAATGAGCTCATTGATTGCAGTAAGGGCATCTCTGCAAACTTTTAATGGCAGCTTGCTCTTAAATTTTGTTCCAGGAATTATTTATCTGATACACTTGAATCCTTTTAACAACCACAGGAATTTGGTCACCTTCTAATGAAATTAAAAGAAAAAAAATCAAGATCATAGTTCTAAAACATAAAAAGGAATGTTTGGTTCATTGGAAACATTGCTCAGAAGCCCTTTTGTAACAAAAGTGATCTTTTATCATGACTATAAAAGTCATAAAGTGTCTCTTCTGCCTTTTTTCAATGCTGTTCTTAAATCTTTCTTCATGACTTTACTTAAAAGTGACCTTGACCCTCAGATTGAGGCTGAAACTTTTTATTCAACATGTACAGAGTCTCTATCTTGACAGGTGATAAAAGGAAAAATATATTTGACTTTTGTGATGCATGTAAATTAATCGAATGGGTTTTGCAATGTTAACAATGGTGAAACTGTCAATATTTACCACCATATCTCCACTAAAACTGATAGCAACCTCTGGAGTCCACATATGCATAGAATAGCAGAAGTTGCTGTCAGTGATTCTGTACTTTTCCAAAGGGTGCATTATAGAGGGATCCTTCCCAAACTTCAAATCAATGGAAATTAGTTGAATTAATGGGAACTTCCACTATTACAGTGTTAGGCATGTTACAAAAATGATTCAAATGTTACAATTGATTCCAAGGTGCTGATAATTTAAGAATTCCTCAAGTTATTTAGTTGTCACTAATATGGGTATAAATATTAAATGCATTTCCATAATTTCCATTTTAAAATGTTTTACAATGTAATTTTACATATTTAATGTATAAAACATAGTTTTGCAAAACAAAAAGTGATCTGTTTGGTCTCCTCAGGGCTCTGTTATCATCTGTTTCAGTGCGTGAATCCTAATCCTCCTAGTTTGTTTATAGCTTTCTGTGGTTATTATGAAATTAAATAAACTAATAATATAAAAACAACAGGACTTGCATTCTATATATTTTCAGACGTATTTCATGTCTCCTCTTTGCAGCTAATGAAATACTTTTAAATTGCCAGTATGCAATATAGGAGACAAGATACCTAACTTTATACACAAGTCCCCCAAAAAAACAGTATGCTAATGATCACACAATTTGTTTTCTCATGATGTTGACTGCAGGATAAATATTGTTGGGACACTGGGGATAACTTCCCTATTCTTTTTTAAAATAGTACCATGAGGTTTTTATATCCACCTGAACAGTCTCATGTGGCCTCAGTTTAACATCTCATCAAAGGACAGCACATCAGTCCCTCAGTAATGGACTGAAGTGTCAATCCTGATTTTTATGCTTAAAGCTAAAACTGGTATTCAAACTAGAACTTTGCAAATTAGAGAGGGGAATATTACCAAGTGAGGTATAAATTTGACACAGGTGAGTGATAAGGTATGTAATGAGGGCTGCATCTTTTCCTTCAATAGTCCAATTTCAGAGTTTGACGATAAGGAACACAGACCAGAAATATAAGATTGTGCCCCATAGTTGTCCATTTACAACTGTAATCAAGGATTATTTATTTATTTATTCATGGGATGTGGCATCTCTGCCTGGACCGGCATGTATTGCCTATCTCTTATTGCCCAGAAGGTTAAGAGTCAACCACATTACTGTGGATCTAGTGTCACATATAGGCCATATCAGCTAACGATAGCAAATTTCCTTCCCAAAGGATATGTATGAAGCAGATGGCTTTTAATGGAAATCAACAACAGTTAAGTGGTCACCATTTGGCATGCATTTTATTCTTGCGTTTTTTTTTGAAAAGTATTGAATTTAAATTTCACCACAATGGGATTTGAATCCACACCCCTAGAACTTTAGCCTATTGTTCTGCACTAGTAGTATACAACATTAGCACAATACCAGTGCCTCCACTTTAATGACAGTACCCAACATAATGTGCTCCTAGCATTTGATGTTCTGACCTGAAGCAGTGAATATAGATATTTATTCCTATTCAATTCTTGCATTATTCAAAAGAGTTAGGTACTGGTAGTGGTATCAGGTTGACTATCTGGTCAGTGAACATTAACAGATTTTATTGATCATAGCCGTATTTAAACACAGTAAGAGGGGACATTCTACTGGAACTGTATAGACTCAAGTTCCAAATGACATGGTGCTGTGTGATTTTTTAATGATATCACAATGACATGCTCAGTAGCTATTCTTATGGTAAAGGTATACTAACCATTTTTTTACATGTTGCCCCATGTTCACTCACAGTCCCACTTTTCACCATTTATATTTCTTATTTGCATTCCCCCTCCTCCCCCACCATGGGTCCTTTTTGACTGGAGTATTCATATTGAATTGTACGATATGCGCAGATCTCTTGGAGGATGTGTCTAGTGCCTGTGCTCCAATATTGTTGGCTGAGAAGACGGATGTAGAGATGGGGTGAGATGGCAGCTTCTCACTGATAACTGGTGGCTGGGCAACACATCAATGAAGACCAATCAAGGAATTCTGTCTGAAAATGTCAATTAGCCCTACTCAGACCATCTCAAGACAATATACTGACATTCTTCCTCTCACATTGATCACTGGTGAAATTTGGAGCAGGGGTAATTCTGGTGGATAAAAAGAAGGAGAAATAGTAATAGAATGAGAATTTCCAAACTACTCATATCATAGGAGTTTCATTTTCTATAGGTTGGGATATCGGTTACACATCTGCTTCAGCATGAGGCTGTTCCTCTGCCGATGAAAAACAGCTTTGGAACTTTTTTCTTTATTCTTTCATGAATGTGGGTTTGCCTTTCCCCAACTGCCCATGAACTGAGTGACTTAGCTTCAGAGAGCAGCTAAGAGTCAATCCTCCTGCTGTGGTCCAGAGTCACAAATAGACTGACCCGAAATGGATAACAGATTTTCTATTCTTAAGGGCATTACTGAACTAAGTGGATCTTTACAATAATCAATGATAGTTCTGTAGTCACCATGATTGAAATCAGCTTTCAATTCCAAATTTATTAATAGAATTCAAATCCCACAAGCTGCCATAATGGGATTTGAACCCATCTCCCTAGAGCTTTAGCCTTGAGCTCTAGATATCACGTTTATTGACACCATTGTAATACTACCATCTCCCATCCCCAACAGCCCTCCATCAGGAAGTACAAGTGAAGACCACTGTAAATCTAAAGCAAAAAAAAAACTTAATCCTCACATCACTGGATATCCATATTTTTCAAAATTTCCATATTGGCTAACCTTGTGACAAAATTGGGAATTCTTGTTTGTGGATAGTTGGAGTAACTTGGAAACATAAATAAAAAATTAGCTGCACTCCTAAGTCATCTGAGGTAAAGTTAGTCTGTGGATTGCTAATCCATGTATCTGGTACAATGCAATTAGCCTTTAGATTGACTAAGAGCATGTTATATTAAATATCCATTTGAGACTCTATTGATTCAATTTTTCCTTGGGTGAAGGAACAGATTAATTGGTAATTTTTCCATTTTTGTGTCATGCCTTAGAGATATTGAAAACTAAGATGTCATTGTTGTAAACTATTACCTCACTGATATAAGCATGCATTTTTCTGATTTAAATTTATTCTGCAATCAAGAAAATAAATTGTATAGATGTCCTAGGAGAGGGTGATATTCAATTCTTCAGATTATTGCGAGCATCACAGATCTGGATGACTTACCTTATTAAACAGTTACCAGACACTGTAGCTATCCTGAAAATACTCAGCAGGTCCCGCAGTATGTGTGGAGAGGGGGCAGGGAGATGGATTAATATTTTGAGTCAAATCTGATGTCTTCAGATCTTTTGCTTCAATTCTGTCAAGTTATGTTTGATTTGAAACTCTAATCCTGTTTCTTTATAGATACTGGAGACTTGCTGAGTAAATCCAGCACTTTGTTTTTATTTTAATATGTGATTTTAAGATGTACCTGAGGATTTGGGTTGAGGAGAAAACAAAGTTATGAAACACGTTCAAGTTTTAGCTTCTGTAGAGCTCTATTATTGCATGTTAAGACTTTATAGAGCACAATCTATGATCAACCACACTTTGAATTTAATATTATGAGATTGTTCCCTGAGCTCTATAGATCTTCAATCTATTTGACTAACTCCGACCCCACTGTACTCTTTACGTTCCGTGGGCAGCAACTCAATGATACTACGATAAGGTTACTCCAGCATCCTAAACCCCTTATGCAAGTTTTTACTTCAGGTTTTGACATCGTCAATATTTTGTTCTTACTTTACATACAAAAGACAAACATTCAAATGAGGAGGAAGAGGAGGCCATTCAGCCCCAGTGTGCTGTATCATTCAATTGGACTGTAGCTGATCTGAGTTCCAAAGACCTATGACCTGCTCAGAGATAAAAAGTGGCTAATTTTTGTTTTAAATGGGAAACCCCGGATTTTAAAACAGTAGCTCCTAGTTCTAGGGGTAACCAAAGAAGTAGAGAATATATTTGAAATCCTCCTCTAAATAAGGCGGCCAGTACTGTGCACAGTACTCCAACAGCCCTCTCCCTATTTTTGTATTCAATTCCTCTCACAATAAATGAAAATATTCAATTAGCTTTCCTAATTATTTGCTGGGTCTGCAAATTAACATTTTGTGATTCATGCAAAATGGGCATCCAAATCTCTCTGCATCTCAGAGCTCTGAAATCTCTCAGCATTTGTAAAAACAGATTTTTTGTTCTTCCTGTTGTCACAAAGCTGGTCTTTTTTTTCCCCTGAAAAGCTGTTCCTTTTGTCAAGTATACTGTGCCCTTGATTTTTTTCAGAGGAGTCATAAAATCAAGTTTTGAGAAGATTTTGTAGCTCAGGTTGAGGTTCTGGATGTAGGTTTGCTCGCTGAGCTACAAGTTTAATTTTTAGACGTTTCATCACCATACTAGGTAACATCTTCAGTGAGCCTCTGGATGAAGCATTGCTGATGATTCCTGCTTTCTGTTTATATGTTTGGGTTGGTGATGTCATTTCCTCTGATGGTGTCATTTCCTCTGGTGATGTCATTTCCCATTCTTTTTCTCAGGGGGTGATAAATCAGGTCCAACTCAATGTGTTTGTTGATAAAGTTCCGGTTGGAATACCATGCTTCTAGGAATTCTCGTGCGTGTCTTTGTTTGGCTTGTCCTAGGATGGATGTGTTGTCCCAGTCGAAGTGGTGTCCTTCCTCATCAGTATGTAAGGATACTAGTGACAGAGAGTTTTGTGGCTGGTTGATGTTCATGTATCCTGGTGGCTAGTTTTCTGCCTGTATGTCCAAGATGGTGTTTGTTTCAGTCCTTCCATGTTATTTTGTAAATGACATTAATTTTGCTTGTTGTCTGTACAGAGTCATAAAACCCACCAGGCTCTGAAACGGCTGGGTTTGGTACAGAGATAAAAGGGTATTGAGAGGCCTTTTTGTTTATACATAAACAGATGAGACTTTAGGCCAAAGCTTTCGTGATTAGAAGTGACCTGTATAATGAAAGGTGAGTGGTCAGTCCTGGACACTGAAGTTAAGCTCAGCAGTTCAGTCCAGAGCTAGTTAAGGAGTTCAACAGTTGTTGTGTGGAAGCAGGCTGCTGGACTGTCTTTCCTTCTAACTTTGACCTGTAAGCCTTCATATGTAAGAATCTGTTATGGGAAAGATGTAATAATTTTGATATCATTCATAGCATTCTGACAATGCAGATACAGGCTATTTAGGCACATTAACTTTGTACCGACCCTCCAAAGAGCAACCCACACATCCACCCTATCCTTGTAACCCCATATGGATACTTTACTTGCATATCCCTGGACACTACAGAGCAGTTTAGTAAGGCCACTGCAATTAAACTGCATAATTTTGGCCTGTGGGAGGAAACTGGAGCACACAGATGAAGTACACACAGTCACATGCAAACTTTACACAGTTAGTCATTTGTTATGGACTAGGCCTTACACCCTCAAAACCTTTCAAAAAAAGTAGCCCCGACCCTAACTTTGCTAGTTCTTTTAACGAGGTGTACAGTGGATATTCCAGGAGTGATGCGGCTGGTCAAACCATTCAGTTTTAAACAAGACAGAATTTATTTGCAAGATTACCAAATGAAACACAAACAAAAGAGAACAGAATACAGAATAACGTAACCTCTCCGAAAACCCAACAGATTATCCCAACGTAATAACACTGTTCCAAATTCCTGCAATAATCTCCATAAGCACCCCTTGGCAAAAAAGGTAAAATCAGACACAAGGTCTTACAGATGAGAGAGAGAGAAAAAGAGAGAGAGAGAGAGATCAAGAAAGAGATAAATCTACAGAGCGAGATGGCAGCAGGTCACAGGATGGAACCCCTTCTTCCATGTAGCTGTTTCTTGGACCAGCAGCCTCACTGACTGCTTTCAGTGGACAGCCAGACTCCTAAAAGTAAACCAAACCAGAGAAAAGCTGAGCTCGGAGAACTTCCATCGTACAAATGTTTTTTTAAACTTGAAAGCCTTTTGCCTGAGGTAGTATCTGTCAGCTAAAATTAAACTGGCCCTAAAACCCTTCAAACCTAGACTTTTCAGAATCACTGCCTTTTTGACCTCTCTGAGAATAAAAAAATCCAGGGACAGTATAACCTTGTTAAAGGAGCAGCAGCATCACACGTCTGAGGGTGGAAACAAATCCAGGTGAGGTGCAGTGAGGCAGCAGTGCTAACCACTGAGCCACCATGCCACCTATTAGAAATAGGAAGGAGGGAATTGTGAGAGGAACACTTCCTAAACTATCTTGTGCTCACACTGAGTGTAGTTCTGAGCTCAGTATCACATGCATGATCTTAAGGAGCTTTTCAATGTGAGAGAGGAGCTTGGTTAGAAGCTTGGACGGGACACAGTTTAAAGGCTTTTAGCAGATGAAGAAGGCAGACATTACAGTTTACATGATATCCACCTTCTGTCTGGCAATGTATTGTTGGAGATCACAGGATACAGAAAACCTCGTGGAGAGAATTTAAAAATGAATCGACTCTGGCTAAGTGGAGGGACAAATGGGTGATAAGAGGATTGAGCATCTCCAACGCCAAGTAGGTGTGATTATGAGTGACTGAGGAATTCGGTAGTAGAAATGTAGTCCCTCCAACCTGGAGATGGAGCATGAAGAGGATACAAGAACTCAGGAAGGTAGGCGAAGTGAATGATGGCAAACCTTATGGTTCCAAGCCCCACACTAAGACTTTTCCAGCATTCCTTTGCAAAACACAGCTCGGAGCAACACACTTTGCAGCTCATTCATTCACATGACAATAACATTGGTTAAATACCACTGTAATCTCTTTATAACAGATTGGCTGCTCTATCCACAAGAGTGAAGGATTTATTAAATCAGACAACTGAGAGAAAAGAGTATTCCTGGTTGCCTTAAAAACAATCCCCATTTTGTAAAGTGGTACATGAGGCTATTATTCCTTTTCCATCATTTGTAATTTTCATCTTTATTTTTCATCCCATTTCACATTGTCTTTGTTTAAGTCTATATTTTATATTCCATACATTATTCTTCTGGTTAGATTTTGTTTTGGAGCTGTAACTGCAAAGGATGTGCTTCTCCTCACCTTCTGAAAGAAATGACACTTAGAGAGACCTAAGCTCAAAACAGGGTAAAATAGGAACTTCACCATTAGTCGGGTGGAACACAGGCGAGCCTTGATCTCTGACTAAGTTCTGTAAGGGACTCTGGAAGTTTGAAACCAGTGGAAGAATCTACAGCCATCCCTGTAGAGTCCTGCGCCAAAGAAAGCAGCACACAAATGGAAAAGTGGCCAGAAAAAAAAGGACTGAAGTAACCCCAAAGATGATAAATGAAATTTTACCTCCATGAATAGCCGAAGTTGAGGAAAATTCTCCAGAGAACAGTGGCCTTACTAAGGTGTAGTCCCTCCAGAAAGAAACAACTTTAAGATTGATGTGTTTTATAAGAAATGTTTTTAGAGAAGTAAGAAGCAACCTGTATGCAAAACAAACTTAGTTATGAACCCATATCTTTAAGTTAATAGGACGCACTGTTTCATTATTTCGTATATGATAACATTTGAATTGTTTAAACAACATTGAAATCAATGATGAGTTTGATTGGTCAAAATTAGGGGTTTTACTGAGTAAGCAGTAACAGCATGTTTTTAGAAAGCAGATTTCAGTTCACACCATCCAAGAATTCAAAAGCTAAATTGATCTGTACTTTCTGCTATAATGTGAAGAGGACTTCAGCAAAGTGTACTTCTCGAATGAATTACAGGCCTTCACATTGGTGCCTAAAGGAAATAATTATGGTCAGGTCATGATTTGAAGTGTCACTGTCAGTAAACATTACTTTTATTTCATTTTCATTTTAGAACATAACTCAGCTACATATTAACAGCAAATCCCATTTTCTAGATTTAATAGGTATGATGTAAAAGAGAAAGACATAAAATGCCAACCTATTTCTTAAACATGACTAAGTGATGAATCATCCAGTTATACACATTATTTTGGATCTGACTGTATCATTCATCAAACCATATTACAGGTCTCCTTGTAGCTTTTAGTATTTTGTTGTTGCATTGTGTATTTTGTAGTGGATGGTGCAATGATTTTAATTAGTTTCACCTCAGGGATCCGTGTTCAAAGGGTAAATCTGCTGATTGGTATGAAAGTCCTGTCCATTTATGAGTTGCAAGGATTCTACACTCTATATTCCCTACTGAATCAAGTGGATGTAGCCTTAAAACATAAGATTGTCCTGATTTTGACATTTTGTTTCTTTTATCTTAAAAAGTAAAGCTGTTGTTATGAGTTTCATTGGTGAGTACAGTATAGCTGATAAAACCACGGCAGTTACTCCTTTGTCAATCCATTCTCACAATCTGAACACAGCCCACTTTAAAGTGCAGACAGTTGTTTCGATTTATAAGCAAAAATTAATCAAAATTATTCAGCCTTTGTTCACAAGTGACTGGTAATTACTCATTCATCAATTACAGTATAATGAATGTGCTTCTATTATTTTTCTGGCTGCTACTCATAATTTAGTTTGTCAGTGTTCTGGAATTGTAAAGTGCACAAACCTGACTGCATAAGATGGCTTGTTTCAAAGATAATGTATTAATACATATAAGAATGGCCTCTTTCCTTTATTGATTAGCAAAATATATGCATTTGTGAAAAACAATCTCTTAAAAATATATGATTAACAAACTCTTAATCTAAAGTCTAAAATCCAAAAATTGCCAACATCCTTGTGTTGCAGAGTTACTTGTAGCATACCTCCTCGATCATGTAGTTTTGCTAATGCAGGCTATAAAAAGTAAATTTTCCATAATTAGGAAGAGCATAGGTCTGTTCTGTCATTAGAGAATGTCAGCGGTTGGAGAGTTTAACATAAGGGTTACCATATCTCAGGGTGAGGTTGAGAAGGCAGTACCTTTGTCACAACCTTAGCCAGCCCTAGAATTGAACCTGCATTTTTCGCATCACTCTTTGTCACAAACCAAGTGTCCTGCCAACTGAGCTTTGTTTCTTCAATGTTGATACATGATCGGCTAAGATCAAGCTTAAAATTAATGAGTTGCCTGTCCACGTAAATCACATTGGTTAGGTCAAAACAAATTGGTTGGGTCATCAAAAGGCAACCGAGTATTAGTTTACTGGCCTGCCCTTTGTTTCAGCTTCTCACATGTACCTTCAAAGTTTTTAATGCACTATTACCTGAATACCTGTTGCTCCTCCTGTGACAAAGTTATCCTCCTCCTCTCAAGATTTCTCTGTGGTTCTTTCTGCTTGTGTTGCCAATACTATCTCAATGGCTTTAGTTACAGATGGGTTTAATCCCAAAGACACTATAAGGTATTGATTCTGAGCACCATGTTTTGAGGTACTCTTAAGTATCCTAAGGACAGACAAAGTTTGCTGCTACCTCAGGTTAAGTTTAAATTGACCTAAAAGTATCAGTTTCATTTCCAGTTAATGGGGAATATTTTAGTAAATGTGAAAACTTGAGGTCAGGGCAGTTAGTTAGGGATTTTTGTCCAGAGTTTTGGAGATTTCAGAGACAAATAA